>NW_026974147.1:7500-607500 GCF_037042905.1 Lytechinus pictus | reverse complement strand
ATGCATAAAGTCTTTTGTAATTGTATAGCATATTTTTACATACATGTAGGACTGTTCATTACTTAGTTGAGAGCTGTTCTCTTACGACCAAAAATGCTAGCAAAATTATTCTGTGATTTAAAGGAATGATTTGAATATATAGTGCTTTTGAGAAGTATAATTTTTGTACACTGAAATTCTCTGCCAGTCACAAATGGAATATTTATATTATATTGGATGGCTTAGAGATATTCCAAGAGTTAAGGATAACACATCCATGAATGGTAGATGAGTGGAATATTGGCCCTAATGAGTGAAATAAAGCCACCCAATATAATTATTATTATCTATCCTCCCCCCACCACCAAGAGGGAAAAAAATTGGTGTCACTTTACCACAATTATTTAATATGGGCTCACTTCATAATATCAAACTTGATGATAGAAATGTGACTTACATGTAGTTCATTATGATGTATCGTTCCGCTCTATGCTGCACATTGCAATGGATTCATTGTTGTACGTGACTAAATGTTGAAGTTTTTTGCACATTCGCGCATGAACATTGAAGTGTTCAATATTGTCCTGTATTGGAAGTGTTGTACTGTAGCATCTATGGGATATTTGTTGGATTTCAGTCCATTATTCAAGAGGTATTCCTATTGAATGGCAATTGATGCAGACCAAAATATGTGTTTTTGATGCATTGCTAAAACACTCTATAAAGATAATAATAAATGATCTTACACATGTTTTCTAGGCAGACAATGTAACATATAGTTTCAGATCACTTTGTTTTTCTACCAAATGTTTGGTTTAAAAATCATGTATTGCTGATGTTTTTTTTTGACACAGTTACTGTTAGAGCATCTTGAATGTCTCGTGTCCCGTCACGAGCGTTCACTAAGGATGACGGTTGTAAAGCGCCAAGCATCATCGCCCGCCGGAGTGTCATCAGAGGTGGAAGTCTTGAAGGCCCTGAAATCTCTTTTTGAACATCATAAAGCTCTTGATGAAAAGGTCAGGGAGAAGCTTAGGGTTGCTCTTGATCGGGTCAACACACTAGAGGGAGAGGTGGAAAGGTCACATACAGAGGTAAGAGGTCAAAATTTAAATGTTTATTATAGGGCTGTTGTCGATAATGTCTTTATCGCTAGTCTTGTTGATAATCGCTTGTTTTTTGCCACCTAGCGATAACGATAAACTTTCTCTCGTCGATAATACCAGCTATCTATGTAGGGACACTGTGATTTTCCATGATTTCATGGAATTCACGAAACAGCCTTTTGAAAGTGGCTTTTAAAACAGAAAATAACAGAAAACACTGAACAGCAACAGAAATTGCTTCAAAATCTCAACGAAATACAAATACTTACTAGCCACAAAACACAATCTCACCCCCACTTCGCAATAATCATGACAATCAAAACATGACTGCACTCGACTCCATTCGATCGAATAAAAAATATCACAAGCGCAAGCTCAATTTTAGCGAAGTACCAACTAACGTAGAAGGCAGCACACGGCCATGTAATGCTGCCCTCTACGTTCGAAGATGTACAGCACGATATCAAAATGGCGGATCGGCGAAAGACGTTGACTGCTCAGAAGGATGTCCAAAAAGCCCCAAAATTATTGATAAAACTTCATCCAATCCTAAAATAATGCTAATAACGTGAAAGGTGAGGATGTATTTATGCTGAATATGTTTGTTTCTGATGAACGCGGATTTTAAAGCGTTCTTGATACAGTGTCAGATACAAATTTTGACCAACGCGAGTATACATTTGACATCGCTACAATGCATAAAAAATGCTCTTTTGTCAATAGTTATCGAGATCGGTAAGATTTTTTTGCGATATATTGACAGAGAATTTTCTGAACGATAACGGCCCTAGTTTTAAAAAGGTTACAGGATGAGAGGTGTAGGGCATGTTGGGATGTTGCCTACTAAGGTATATATAGGATGTCAAATTGTATTGTCTTGTATTAAAGGGCAAATATGTATTCATTTGGATATATGATAGGTGAGAGTAGGAAAAGTCAAACACAGATGTTCATGTTAAGAGGTCAAAGGTCAAATGGAAGAAGTGAAGGAATGAGTGGAAAGAGAGCAAAGATGAGATGTCAAAGTGTAATTGTGTTGAAATGGCAAGTCTAATATCATTTGCTATATTTTATGAACATTAAGGTAAAAAGTGATGCGGATAAAAGTATAAGGTTGAATGGGAGAAGTGAGATGTTATTTTCAGTTGGTGTTAAAGGGGAATCCAACCCAAATAAAAACTTGTTTTTATGAGAAAAAGAAAAATCAGACAAGTTGATAGGTGAAAGTTTGAACAGTATTGGACAAACAACAAGAAAGTTATGAATTTTTAAAAGTTGTAGATATTGGTAATCACTATACTCATGGCGACTTCAAATTGGCCGCATATGGGATGTCATAGTGATGTAAGGCAAGGACTACTCTTCCATGTGCTCCAATACATATTATGGCTAAAATGTCATTTTTCCCAAAAGTTTTATTTCAAATTATATTTTTCTTTCATGAGGACATTAAACAAAATACTACCTGGGTTATATTTAGATTACTGCCCCAGGGGAACGGGTACTTAGGAGAAAACCACAAATCCCTGATAATAAAGTACATGGCCTATGGAAAAGTTGTCCTTGCCCCTTGTCATAATTTACTTACCCAGTTGCCAATTTGAAATCTACATACTATTAGTGATCTCAATTTTAAAGCAGCTATAACTTTCTTATTGCTTGTCCGATTTCTTTCAAACTTTCACCATCCTGTTTAATTTATTTTTCTCCTTCCCAACACAATATTTTATGGCAAAGGTTGGATTCCCCTTTAAATTTGGTGTTACATAAAGCATTATTATGCAGGGATTAATTTTGCTTTACATATTTGAATAGCATTTTTGGTCATAAGAGAAAAGCTCTCAACTAAGTAATGTACAGTCCGATGAAAAAATATGCTATACAAAAGACTATGCATAGCAGTCTTTCAAAAATGGGGAGCAAATTGCGATGCGATACCAGGAAAATTATTCCGTTATGTTTGCACCATAAACAACAGCTGATATTACGTAAGAGAAGCTCTGACTGTAGTAGGCCTTTTGGAATTAAATTATTATATTTGATATTTAATGAAGTTTTCAAAGGCATACTGTATTTTGAGATCCAATGTTATTCTGTTTTCAGTTTTGAAGAAATTCGGCCCCGAAATAAGGAAACTATTAAAAGAAAAAAAAATGACTGCATGCGATGGTGAGCCAGTTTGCTCAAATCAGCGCGCTGCTTATGTAATTGCAGTTTAGTTTTCTTCGGACCCATCAAGGTAAAGAAACACATGTTTAGATACTTAAATAACTGGCCTTGGGTGATATAGGTTTTCCATGGTTGGTAACAGGGGTTTGCCTTCTCCAACAATAGCCTCATGGGTTTTTGCTCAGGGCTTTTAACAAAGTGTGCATGCAACAATGATGTTGATTGGTCATTGGCAGTTAACCTTTATGTGAAGGTTCCCTGAACTCTCAATTATTAACAGTGTTATTGTAAAGATTTGAAGTTGAGAATTTTATGTATAGTTCTCTTACATTACATGAATACATTACTGTCAATCACTAGATTCTTAACCAAATTTACCTTTTCCTGATATTCATCTTTCTTCTTTCAAAGGCAGTTGATTTTCAGTAGGGTGTCTGTTGAAGAACAGGAGGGAATTAATCCACATGCAGTTGAGAGCCTTCTTGCACCATAACACATTATTTGATACTTCTTTCATTGTAGGAGTTGTCCATTGATGATGGTGTTAAAGCATGAACTGATAGGCTCAGAGGGGGGATGGATGCGGTGTTTGGAATAACGGATGCGGGTTGGTTGCGATGTTAGGGTTACGGGATACTAGATGGATGCGACTGATTAATTGGATTGGTGGTCTTAAGGGGTGAAAGAAGATACAAACTACCATGTACTTTCATCTCTATCACATCTTACTTAGGCAAAGAGAGACACAGAGAAGCAGGCAGAGAGATAGTTAGAATGACAGAGAGAGAGAGAGAGAGAGAGAGGGGGGGGGGCGGGGGAATTGCAGAGAGAAGAAGATGAAACCAGAGAAAGAGATATAGTGAAAAGATAGAAAAGAAGACGAATAAGAAAAAAGAGGATTAAGGACATGAGGAAAAAGAGAGGATGATAAAATGAAGAGAAAGAGGAGGACAAGAAATAGAGAAGGGTAATGGCACAAGAATGTGATGAAAGAGAAGTTTAGTCTACAATGTACATACATCATTTGAACTTATCTTTGGTCGATTGAGAGGGAAGAGGGTATACATTATTAGGAATGTATAATTACTTAATATTTCAACTTCTTATTTTTATTGTCTCGCCTGCATAGCAGAGCGAGACTATAGGCGCCGCTTTTCCGATGGCGGCGACCGCGGCGGCGGCATCGTCAACATTGAAATCTTAACCAAGGTTAAAGTTTTGAAATGTCATCATAACTTAAAAAGTATATGGACCTAGTTCATGAAACTTGGACATAAGGGTAATCAAGTATTACTGAACATCCTGCCTGAGTTTCAGGTCACATGACCAAGGTCAAAGGTCATATAGGGTCAATGAACTTAGACCATGTTGGGGGAATCAATATCGAAATCTTAACCAAGGTTAAGTTTTTGAAATGTCGTCATAACTTCTAAAGTATAGGGACCTAGTTCATGAAACTTGGACATAAGGGTGATAGTGTATAACTGAAGATCCTACCTGAGTTTCAGGTCACATGACCAAGGTCAAAGGTCACTTAGGGTCAATGAACTTTGACCATGTTGGGGGTATTTGAGGAATTGTCATCATAACTTTGACATTTTATGGATCTAGTTCATGAAACTCAGATGTAAGAGCAATTAAGTATCCCTGAACATCTTGTGAAAGTTTCATATCACATGATGTAGGTCAAAGGTCATTTAGGGTCAATGAACTTTGATAATGTGGGGGGGGGGGGTATTGGTGGAATTATCATAACTTTAAAGTTTATAGATCTAGTTCATGATACTGGAGACATTAGAGTAACCATGTATCCCTGAATATCTTGTGCTTGTTTCTGGTCACATGACCAAAATCAAAGGTCATTTAGGGTCAATGAACTTTGGCCGTGTTGGGGGTATTTGTTGAATTTGCATCATAACTTAGAAAGTGTATGGATCTACACATGTAGTTCATGAAACATAGACATAAGGGTAATCAAGTATAAATGATTGTTTTGCACATGTCTTAGGTCACATGATCATGGTCAAAGGTCATCTTGGGTCAATGTACACAGTATTCTTTTGTGAATAAATATTTAATAGCTGTTTTCAAAGTCAGCTCTGCTGCTATATCGAATTGCGTAATGCAGGCGAGACTGCCAGAGGCATTCCACTTGTTTGTATCTGTCTTTCCTGTCCCAGGTGGAAATTATATTTTCCTATTTCATTTTACATAATATGCTCCCCAACCACACCTAGAATGCTTTCTCTCTCATAATGTACCTTCCCTGGGGATGTGATTGATAGGTGCATGTCTTCATCTTTCTCCTGTAGGGATTTCTCTCTCTCTCTCTTTGCCCTCCTTGAGAGCAAGATTTTGTATGAACTGTTGCTACTTATTTTTCTGCTTCTCACATTGGTTTAATAAATAAAAAAATCCTCATTGAAAAGTGCATGTATTTTGAATTTGATGGATGTAATTTCAGGTAAGTAGTCCATTTTGTGGTCAATATTGGAAAATACAGTTTCTCATTCCCAGAGGTTGGAAGCTTTGAAGAAGACATAAAAGACAGTATCAAAATATTACCTTCAGTATAAGGAGATGTTTTCAAGGTGGGTTTGGTATTGTTGTTTAACACCTTATTTTCTGATAAAATATGAAAGTAAAGATGGAGAATTTATTTTATGACAAAATGATAATCTGATTGTATCAGCCTGAAGTGTCATGATTCTTTGGTTCTTATGGACAATAAGCTGTATTACATTCCTCAACCTTATACAATAAAAAAAAAATTATGACAAATACCGTCAATAGAAACTATTTTCAGAGAAGAGGATTAGATGGAAAATGGGAAGTTCACAGTGAAGTGAATTTTATTTATCTATTATTATTATTTTTTGTTGGGGTGGGCTACTTCTCACATGTTTATAGCCTTAATCTGCAACATTGGAGGAGCTTTAACATTGAGATGAATGAGGATTTCTAGGGCTCTTTTTTTAGTACCAGCTCCAATGTAATTTTTTCTAGGCTGCAGAAGAATATATTGAAAATGTTTGCTAAAAATCTGCCATAGAATAATCACAATTACTTTTTTTTTTTGTAGATTTTAAATTTGTTATGTCATATCCAAGAGGCTCTCCATGTAAATTCCATAAGAAAATGAAGAAAAAAATGAAATGGTTTAACCTGGGCATTCAGGATATCGTAAAAATCATAAATGCTACATATGAGAAAATATTTTCATTCTCCCTCTATCAAACTGGGAATGTGTAGAGTTTATATTACACAACAAAATCAAAACTAAAGATTTTTTTTTCTCTAAATTTGTTTGCTTTTATTATGTATCATTAGGGTGAATTCCGCCTCTGATAAAAAAAGGAAGAATATATGATATTGACATAAATTAAGAAAGGAAGGGTTTTGCTAATTAAAAATTTTCAAAGCAGGATTTTCTTTTAATAACTCTCAAATGGTCATAAAATGTATATATATTTTGTTTTTGCATTTTTTTTAAATAAAAGGAGGCTTTTTCTTTATGTCTTTGTGTTGTGCTTCCATGTGAACAGCATACATGCTGTAGAACATTGACTATATGAAATCATTACATTACTGAACATTGACTATATGAAATCATTACATTACTGAACATTGACTACATGAAATCATTACATTGCTGAACATTGACTATATGAAATCATTACATTACTGAACATTGACTATATGAAATCATTACATTACTGAACATTGACTACATGAAATCATTACATTGCTGAACATTGACTACATGAAATCATTACATTACTGAACATTGACTATATGAAATCATTACATTACTGAACATTGACTACATGAAATCATTACATTACTGAACATTGACTACATGAAATCATTACATTACTGAACATTGACTATATGAAATCATTACATTACTGAACATTGACTACATGAAATCATTACATTACTGAACATTGACTACATGAAATCATTACATTACTGAACATTGACTATATGAAATCATTACATTACTGAACATTGACTACATGAAATCATTACATTACTGAGCATACTGAACATTGACTACTATATGAAATCATTACATTACTGAACATTGACTATATGAAATCATTACATTACTGAACATTGACTATATGAAATCATTACATTACTGAACATTGACTACATGAAATCATTACATTGCTGAACATTGACTATATGAAATCATTACATTACTGAACATTGACTATATGAAATCATTACATTACTGAACATTGACTACATGAAATCATTACATTGCTGAACATTGACTACATGAAATCATTACATTACTGAACATTGACTATATGAAATCATTACATTACTGAACATTGACTACATGAAATCATTACATTACTGAACATTGACTACATGAAATCATTACATTACTGAACATTGACTATATGAAATCATTACATTACTGAACATTGACTACATGAAATCATTACATTACTGAACATTGACTACATGAAATCATTACATTACTGAACATTGACTATATGAAATCATTACATTACTGAACATTGACTACATGAAATCATTACATTACTGAACATTGACTACATGAAATCATTACATTACTGAACATTGACTATATGAAATCATTACATTACTTAACATTGACTACATGAAATCATTACATTACTGAGCATTGACTATATGAAATCATTACATTACTGAACATTGACTATATGAAATCATTACATTACTGAACATTGACTATATGAAATCACAGCACATTGTGCTGCACTCAACCCAGGTGAGGTGAATGGGTACCTGGCAGGAATTTATTCCTTGAAATGCGTGTGCGCTGTAATCTTAGTAATTACGGCTGCCAAGCTACAGCTGGGGTAATAATATCCAAGTCCTTTGGAAGCGCATAGAGACATTATTCATAATCGTGATATGCGCTATACAAGAACTGTTTATTATTATTATTATTATTATTATTATTACATTACTGAACATTGACTATATGAAATCATTACATTACTGAACATTGACTATATGAAATCATTACATTACTGAACATTGACTACATGAAATCATTACATTACTGAACATTGACTACATGAAATCATTACATTACTGAACATTGAAGATAAGAGGGAGTGGGAGAAAGAGTAAACATCTTTAAAATAATTTTTCATGCAATGAAATTAGTTGTGATATCAACCCGCTATAGGATGACATGACACATGATTATATGTTAGGCTATGGAAAGAGGAAGAACCCAGATCGATAGGAATAAAATCAATGTTAGAGCGTGTAACAAGCTTGTGTTGGCCTATCGTATTGACTGTTCATCCATCCCTCCCTCATGTCAGTGAAGTAAGGTCAACTGGACCACAATAAAAGAAATACTATCATGATATTTCTCTGAAAAGATGATGGGGAAAGATGTGCATACACTTGCAGTTGTATTGAACTTTTTGCATTATCGATCCTACAATACAACTTATGCTTTAATTAAATATGAAAGATAGCTGGAAATCAGGTAGAGAGATAGAGAGAAAGGGGATAGTGAGGAGTTGATGGAGGAATATAAAGGGGTGATTGGGGGGAACATGTATTAAAGGGGTTGCATGTGGGAGAATAAGAGAGGAATTGAGAAAGAGATACATTGGTGCTAAAAATTTAGTGAACCCAACCACAAAATGCACTTCTTCGTGCCGAGTGCTGAATGTAAACTTCAACACTACAACATCTGGCAAGCCCAGAGAAACTAACTTTACTGAATGTAATATTTTATCCCCTGCCTTCACAATTAAATATCTATAACATGGCAGAACTTGAACACTTCCAAAAATGTTCATTTTCTGGTGGGGTTCACAAACTTTTTAGCACCGCTGTAGAGACAGAGAGGAGGGGATATATGAGAGAGACACACACATTGATAGCTAATTATCATCCTATATTGTTTTTTGTACACACCATGACTTGTCATTAAAGGCCGTGTCACATCTGTTCCTGTTACCTGCAGGTTCTCTGAATTGACACTATCTTGCACATATCTCACACGCATGTTACCGCAGAAGCACATGCAAGTCTAACATGCATGCAGAAAACTTTTAAACATGCTCAAAACTTTGTTGCGGGCAATCACCCGCAAGTTACCCACAAGGCTTGCATGGAACAATCTTACAGGGCCTAAAATAGGTAACGGGAGATATAAAGGAATAATCTCACTTTTTATTGCTCGTAAATACAACTCAATAGATTTGTTATCAGAATCCTATCAATTTATTGTTTTGGCAGCAGGGCTGTCTAACACAAGGGTAATAAGTCACTAGATGGCCAATCAAAATCATTGTTGCATGCACGCCTTATTCAAAACAATGACCAGGAACCAATCAAAACTGTTTTTTCATATATTTTTCAAACCATACCAAAGGTTTTGTGGAATGGGGCCCCCAGATAGGTTTTATTGATCTGTTCACACATGATCACATTCATTTGTGTATGTTTTGTGTAGTTATTGTGTCATGTTTATTGGTCATATTTCATATCTTGATCAAGATTGGTATTATTTGTATCAAATAAGAACCAAATTAGAACCAGGCCAATATTACATTGACTTCAATAGGGCTTATTATGTATTCATTAGGTCATATCTAAGGCCCCCTTGGACACATTCCCACCAAATTTTCTTTTATTTTGTGATTTTATTAATCAGCAGAAGATATGAACACATTCTGATTGAGTAGTGTAATAGTGTGAATGGTCATAATTACAAAGTAACATACTATTATCATTTGATAAGACATGATAGTTTTTTACAATCCTGAAAAACTAATCAGAGTATTTGTGTATTCATATCTACTGATGATTGTAGAATGAATAATTAATGAATCTCATCTTTTTCTAATCAAAGTCAATAATTCTGTATACTATAAACAAAATAAATATCATGCATTCAACTGATAAATAGTCGGCATTAATGCGAACCGTCACATCAATCAATTTGGTCAAGAAAAAAAATTCAATTTTGAGGTTTGAGGTTGCACTGACGGTATGCGCTGGCCGGGTGAGCGTTGCACAAGCAGATGACAGAGCAAAGTTCGTTTGTATTTTCCATGATCACAAAACACAAAAAAAGCCGGGGACCAATGCAGAATTCTTCCCAAAATATCATCAACAATGATATTTGCAGATGACAACATATAAGTTTAAAATGAAACAATATCAAATACATGAATCACGCAGAGTCGATCCGAACGATTTTCGGTCAACTAGCATTTGCGGTCCAGACTCGCACACACCAACCCCGCCCGCAGCCCCGTACACTCACTCTCCCGAAACCTTAGGCGTGCTTGATGCCAGTGCAAGCAAACAAGTGCAATCAGCGGGAGCACTGTAACTTGCCTTAGATTGTGTAGTTGGATCCAAAATGTGCTCCAAATTGATGGGAATAAATACGTAATTTTCTCTGGATGGTCATTTGAATTGGTATTCAATGCTGATATAACGATTGTGAGGAAAGATTGTGGAATATGAGTTATGACGATGTTCAAGAATTAATCCTGATATGATAATCCACTTCATATTTTAGACACAAGTCAAGAGCATGCGATCGAAATAAATATGTCTCGGATCGAGCTCTAAATTCATATAAATTATTATTGGATGTTAAATAATTACGATTTAATAAGATTTTATGGCCATACTAAAAATATTGATGATGTCAGCAAAGTATGTCATGTTCATTAATAGTATTATACTGGCATTATTTTTATTCCATCTCTGGCCTGGACGTCTCCGGAGCTAGCTCCGAGAAAAAGAAGCACAATGCGCATGCGCGTTCGTTGACAAGAACATATTTTCCATTCATGAAATCAGAGCCCAAAGTTGGGCACAAACTAGCTTCAAATTGATGGAAAAAATATCAAACGCAATTTTCTCTGTTTTGTCATGTAAAATGTTATTATATGGTAATATTACGATCTTGAAAAGAGTTTCTGCATGTTGACAATGTTCGAGAATCAATCCTGACATGATATTTTTTTTTAAAACAAGTGCACTAGCTCACTCAAGTCGATCGTCATGTGATGTCGATGTTCGTCATTGAAAATTGAAACGAAATACAAACGTTTCACATCAAGCTCTAAATTCTTATTAATGATTATCATATGCAAATTATCGTTAAATATTACGATTAAATAATGTTCTATGGTCATGATATTAATATTGCTCATGATAGCAAGGTTTATTTTACGTTGATCCTATAAATTTTCCAGCTGTTTTCTAGTTTGATTAAAGCACAGTACTGCGCATGCGCTGCATGATCGATGACAGCTTCCGGAATTCCATTCATGAATTCATCGTGCATAAATTATCTCGGCACGAGCAGACAAGTAAGACTCAAACTAGGATAGAAATAAACTTCAAATTAATGGTGAATAGGCATCATAATTACACAATCGGTTTCATTTTTGGGGGAATACAAATCAAGTAAGTAGTAGTCAAGTTGGACATTACTCTTTATTTTGATGATTGATTGTGTGAACCAAACGAATCGGCCGGCCGACGCATTTTTTTTTTTTGTTTTTTTTTTTTGATGCACCGATTTTGCAAAATCTGCACCGGCGCTCGATGACATTGATCAAACACCGATTTTAAAATCGATTCGACTCAGGCTTAACCATCATATCTGCACTGCATTGAATTTGCATTTGAAAGAGCGATACGTTTTGCTTGATCACAAGCATTGAAATCGCAGAAAGGGTTGTTGTATCCCCTATAGCGTTTTTTTTTACAGGGAAAATCTAAACTGCTCAGACCAAAATTACAAGCATGTAGCTCTCTTGCAGTATTTTCTCTGATCCTTGCTTTTGTCATGTCAAGCAGTTGTCTTGGACTTTCCAACCTTGTATTTGTTTAGCTATGAAAATGTTGTAAGGCTGGGGAACAAAATGTGGAAATTATAATAAACTTTGAAGTCGATTTATTCTGGAATGGGTTTGCACTGTCGTATGTGTGATACAACGGTTTGGATGACCACCGACGATATTATCATCATTATTTTATTATTTATAGACCCAAAGTCACAAAGGTTGTTTTGAATCTGTATATATATATATACATAAATGAAACAAAATTTTATGCAGAATTCTTGCTAGTTATGCCTACATTCATATTGAGGTGTCTTTTGATAAATGTGCATTTTTATTGCAGCACACTAAATTGAAGCTTGTTACTAAGTTAATAAGCCCACTGTTTTTTTGAATGAATGAGTGCATTGGTCATGTTAATTAATTTCCATAAACAGTTTTTTATACCCATGCCAAATGCCATGTTTGAAGGGGTATATAGGAATCAGTGTACGGTCGGTCGGTCCATTGCAAATCTTGCTCATCAAACTACTTTCTCAGTTTTTAATAAATTCTCATGAAATTTGGCACACACATTAGTCTTGTGTTAAATATGTGTAAGACATATATAATGTGTTTGTCAGAAATGTGTGTGTCAGAAATTATGTAAAAAAATGCAATATTAATGAACAATTTGATTTGAGGGGTCCATGATTTACAAGCACAGCTTCACAGTGGACCTCTCCATTTCTACCATGTTATTTTCAGCCACAAATATTTAATGATCCATATTAAGTTTCAAATGTATAATTTAGCTGAATATATTGTGTTAATACATGTTTCTTTATTACATTTCAATTGTTATAACTGTATTTATGATGGATTTTGTCTACTGTTTTGTTGGAAATGAGAAAAAATAAAAGTGAAACTGAAACTGAATCATGTTGCCATGGTACATATTAAAGGGTGAAAATTGGATAAAAATCTTGCGGTTTGAATTACTTTATCAATTTTCAACCAATTTTCATGAAATTTGGCTCATTGTTTTTTAGTTAAAGTTGTCTGAGACACATATTTTATGTGTGTAGGAAATCTAGTTGCCATGGTAACAACATATTTTATGCCCTAAATTATGTAAAAATCTTGGCGTTCATACTACTTCATCAGTTTTCAAGCAATTCTCATGAAATTTGGCTCACACATTTGTCTTGAGGTAAAGATGCACATGGCATATATTTCCATATGTTGGAAATCATGTTGCCATGGATATGTAAAAAAATTAGGCAAAATCTTGCAGTTTGTAATACTTCTTCAGTTTTTAACCAATTCTCATGATATAAAGTGTGTCCCACAAAAAACGAAAGCGAGATTTATCGATGATTTATCATAATTTAATCACAAATACAATAGACATATGACCTACCATTGTAAAGCTTAGAATCTCCTCTTTCATCTGAAATTACTTAGATTATTTCTCTATCACGCATGAGTGAGCAAAAACAATTTGAAGAGGGGATACCAAAAAGTCATTTGGCGGGCTGTATCTGGGTTTCAAAAAGAAAACCACATTTGTAAACAGTTTAATATCTGCTCTTTAATTTGATACCTCAATTACAGAAAATGGTCAAGAAATAACAAAGTTCTGGTTATTTGAAATAAGGCTTGAATTTCAATAATTTCATGAAATGAAGAGGTTTTACAGGCTAGCGTTCAAACTCACTGGACACTCTGTTTTGTTGACGATCAGCCATGCATTAAGTCTTTTGTTAACCATGTGATAGCTTCTGTGGGAAACCGGTGAAAACACGGTTATTTCATGAAATTATGGAAATACAAGCATTATTTCGAGGGAACATAACTTTTTACTTCTTGACCATTTTTTGTGATTAAGGTATCAAATAAAAGAGCAGATATTGAACTTTTTAGGCATGTGATTTTCTTTTTGAAATTCAGATACCCCCCGCCAAATGAGTTTTTGGTATCCTTTGTTCAAATTGTTTTTGCTCACTCATACGTGAATGAGGAATAATCTAAATAATATCAAATGAAAGAGGAGATTCTAAGCTTTATTTTGGTAGGTCATTTGTCTATTGTATTTGTGATTAAGTTATGATAAATCATCGCTTAATCTCGGTTTCGTTTTTTCTGGGACGCACTGTATAGCTTATACATTAGTCTTGGGCTAATGGTAGGCAAGACACATTTTTTCTTTGAGTTGGAAACTGTTGCCATGGTAACGGCATACGGCAGGGTTCTTAATCATGTTCAGTGATAGTTCTAGTTTAGTTCAGTAACCTTAGTTGCAGGCATGACTTTAAGTGCCCTGTGGCTAAAGCTTGTGCTTTCATACCATAACACTTATTCTAAATACTGATTTAAGTGCAATAAATTGACACAATTAACACATGCCAAAAAATAATGGTTAAAACCAGAGATTCTGATTTGAGCCATACATATATAGTTCAGTTGTAAAGATTATTAAGATAATCAGGTGACAGTAACAATCATTCCATCAAAGGAAGTCTCACTTTATCTCTTCATAGGTCCATGGGTAAACAAAGTATAACATACTGTACTTAAGTTGATTTGTTTAGAAGTGAAAATGGAACATGTAGTCAGATTCTACAAATATAAATAATTTCTCTAATATGAAAGGAAGCACTCATGTTAAAAATTCATTAAAAGGAGGGGGGTCTTTAATGTTGCTTTTTCAATTTATTTTTGAATTAATGCAGTTTCTATAGAAATGGTACATTTTGTAATTCAATATTCCGAATCTGGAAGAAAATATATCTTGAACATGCATGGTAGGCTGTATAATTGAGTGTTTGTTGAAAGCATGGTTGCAAGTTCCTTGGAAATTGCTACAAAGATGCCTTTTTTAGTTTCCATCATAAGAACTCCGATTGAAATAGAAACGCTAACTTGTAATCTGATATTACAAATTCAAAACAATTTAATGAACATGGAAAGGTGCATAATTTCACCCATCATATTTTGAATAACTTCATTCAATGATTTCAGCATGTTCTGTGATTGAGGGATGCTGTCATTTTGCTGAAAGCATTTTTCTCGCGATCTTTTTTCCCTTGGGAAGTAAAAGGTTTTTGTGTTATCTGATTACAAGGCCTTACTCTATTCTCAATTCATTTCCAAGATGCATTTCAATACATATACAGTGCCAAGTTAGAAACATCCTTACTCCGTCAAAGCAATACACCTAATTCTTGCGTAAATGGATTATTTCTTTCTTAACATCTAGTCTTGTCTATTTTAAGAAATTAAAACGGTGGGTTTACTCCATATAGTCTCTTTCTTGATATTGATTATTGTTTATTCTAAATTTAGATGTATCATGATTTTGTTTAATAACTTGTCTTGAAATAAGAATGATAATGCATTCAGGCAAACATGAATGCTACAAAAGTGAGATCTTATTAGGCTTTTCAAATTACTGATGTCTGCACCCCCCTTCCAACCTACCACCTTCCACATTCCTATTCCCTTTTCAACATAATTTTACTCACCCCCCTGATAAAATCATATTTGGCAGGACATAAGCAATAGTTTCTTATATTATAGCTAGGGTCATGATGTTGTTTAATCGTTATTTTGTCTTCCACATGCTTTTTTTTAACTTCAGGGTACAAATAATTATGATTGATCTGATCAACTTAAACTCATTGGAAATCCACCAATGATGTATTTTTTCCTATTGAAAATTTGCACAATGTCATTTTATAGAGAAGAGTATACTGGATTGTCAAGATAATTCATGCGTGATTGTACATGTATATCATCTAGAAAACATTTTGAACAAACCTTCATATTTTATATGTTGACATTACTTGCTTTCCATACTTGTGGTTGATTGGATCAATCAGCAAGATGAGGCCCAGAAGTCTATATCTCACAAAGCATACACTATGATAGTAAAAAGTATTAATTTCTGAAAAGAAATTGTCAAGTGTTCTACAGTGCATATAAAAAAAAACGGGACAGATTTGAAAAGTCTATAAAATTTGTGTTTCAAATTATGATCTCTATATTTTGGTGTCAATAGGTGCTCTGAAGTGTTCATGCTTGAGCGAACGCAGAATGTTTTTGTCTGGGGTTAATAAAGAGACTTGCACCAAAATGGCATAAAATTATAAATATGATGGTCGGACTTCTTGCTAATCAGCAGACTTCCTCTTAATCTTTTCATGTTCTGTGCCATAATTTCAAATTATGCGGTCAAAATTCATTTCCAAGTCTTCTTATTTGCTTGAATAGATCTGTTGTTCCTTTTTGATTTTTTTAAAACCGAAGTATGGGAGAGCATGTTTTTTTTTCAATTCCTTTCATTGTGTGCTACAAAGGTTATGGTGTCTTTGTACAGTGGCATACTGATGGATGGGGGCTCAGGGTGATCCCCCCCCCTAAATAAAAAAAAATCATGACCAAGAAAAAAAGGGGAA
The DNA here is from genome assembly GCF_037042905.1 of Lytechinus pictus. NCBI lineage: Eukaryota > Metazoa > Echinodermata > Echinoidea > Temnopleuroida > Toxopneustidae > Lytechinus > Lytechinus pictus. The sequence continues at coordinate 590,964 of NW_026974147.1, read as the reverse complement.
AGGAAAATAACAGAAAACATAGAAATTGAAATATATCATTTACTGAATATTATGTCAAAATCACAAAATCTAATATTTTAATAAAAAAGTGGAAATTTTTGCTTGCTCGCTTCACAACTTTTTGATACATTTTACCTGATCTGCCATATCTTGCTCCTTCAGAATTGACTCAATACACCATTGCCATTGAAAAACATGAATCCTTTCGTGTTTGTCCTGTCAAGCACATAATTAAACTTGGTGAAGGATTCAATAATCCCTTGAAAATAGGATTCATGTCTTTTATAGGTACCATAACATAATTTAGTTTTACATACAAGTAATAAAAGGATTTGAATAATTACAAATTCTCCCAATTAATAATGCAAATCTTCTTCCTAGGGTTGACAAAAAGTCGTCTTTTCTTATGAAGGAAAATTCAAAGGTAAAAGAAGTTTGAATGACAAACAAAATAATTCAGGTAAATAAATAAATCTGTAAATGAAATTTGACAGCATAATTCGAAAAGTATGGCACAGATAATGAAAAGATAAGAGGAAGTCTGCTGATTAGCCAAAAGTCTAATCATCAAATTTCTAATTTCTGCCATCTTGGCGCAAGCCTCTTTTTGAACCCCCGACAAAAAGTCCCGTGTTCGCTCAAGCATGAACAAAATTAATTTTTTTAAATGGCATTTCAAAGATAAGATCTTAGAGCATCTATTAACATCAAAATATAGATATAATAATTTGAAACAAATTTTTTTATAGACTTCAAAACTGTCCCGTTTTTTTATACGCACTGTAGAGGCTCACCAAATCTCCAGCAGTAGTTCTAAATTTGGTATCATCTTCTTCTGTCTGGGTAAGCTAGACTATATTCACACATGTACCTTTCAACTGAGAGTGCGGACGAACTTGTGGAAATCCAGGAAGAATGAGCATTATTGTATGTTGCCATGGTAACATGCTTTTTACTCCATCTGTATGTTTGCACAATAAAGCTAGGACTCTTAATGCTTGTTAGATTGGAACTATTTAGACATGCATGCTTCTATGGTGTATGCCCATTAGGGAGTATGCTCTTTGAATGCATTATAAGATAAATTCTATAACTATATTTTTCTAAATCATAAAATCTTTCTGTTTTAAGGTTTCTTTCTTTTGTCTATACCAGGCCTATGTTTGTTGGTTAGTATGAGTGTAGTAATTCCTTTCTCTTTCCTTGTTTGTCTACTTCATTATCTATAATGTGTGTATGACTGTTTATATCCATCTCTCTCCCCCTCTCTCTTTATCTTTGCTCTGTCTCTGCTAGCTGTTTCCCATCTCTTATGGTGGCTCTCCTTTATCTCTACCACTCTCTCTCTCTCTCTCTCTGTATGACCATGGTTCTGGCGAGTAATAAATCTGAATAAAAAATCCTTGCAGAGCAAAGTTTGTACTTTGATTATAGCTGTCGCTCATGAGACTTGGTACACACAATTTTCTGAGAGTGGAGATGTGCAAGACATATTTTCTAAAATGTATTGGGTACTGTATTGCCAAAGTAATATTATGGTAATAAATCTGGGAAAATATCTATTTTCATTTTTTCCTTGAATACATGAGGCAGTCATGATAGGCTGGGTTTTAAAAGACTTTCAGTAATTAAAATATTTTAGTTTTATCTGTGTCTTGTAGTAGCTAGTCTACTTCTCTCTTTCATTACCTTTCTCATTCTTTCTTCTTTGTACAGGGTATACATCCCCTTTATCTCCTTTATGTTTGGTCTCATGGTCTTACTACCATTTGGTCCAATTGCAATTTAGCCCTTTTATCATTTTGTCTATTTTTATGTTAGGCTATACTCATTTCATCTATTATCCGATTGGTCTAACACCACTTTATAGTTAGATGAACTGAATCAAATATCAATGTGACAAAATCAAAAGTAGACCAAGTTATGATAAGATCATCTAGGCATTAGACTAAACGATAGCCTCAGACCAAGTTATGATAAGATCATCTAGGCATTAGACTAAACGACAGCCTCAGACCAAGTTATGATAAGATCAAGTAGGCATTAGACTAAACGACAGCCTCAGACCAAGTAATGATAAGATCAAGTAGGCATTAGACTAAACGACAGCCTCAGACCAAGTAATGATAAGATCAAGTAGGCATTAGACTAAACGACAGCCTCAGACCAAGTTATGATAAGATCAAGTAGGCATTAGACTAAACGACAGCCTCAGACCAAGTTATGATAAGATCAAGTAGGCATTAGACTAAACGACAGCCTCAGACCAAGTAATGATAAGATCAAGTAGGCATTAGACTAAACGACAGCCTCAGACCAAGTAATGATAAGATCAAGTAGGCATTAGACTAAACGACAGCCTCAGACCAAGTTATGATAAGATCAAGTAAGCATTAGACTAAACGACAGCCTCAGACCAAGTTATGATAAGATCAAGTAGGCATTAGACTAAATGACAGCCTCAGACCAAGTTATGATAAGATCAAGTAGGCATTAGACTAAACGACAGCCTCAGACCAAGTAATGATAAGATCAAGTAGGCATTAGACTAAACGACAGCCTCAGACCAAGTAATGATAAGATCAAGTAGGCATTAGACTAAATGACAGCCTCAGACCAAGTTATGATAAGATCAAGTAGGCATTAGACTAAACGACAGCCTCAGACCAAGTTATGATAAGATCAAGTAGGCATTAGACTAAACGACAGCCTCAGACCAAGTTATGATAAGATCAAGTAGGCATTAGACTAAACGACAGCCTCAGACCAAGTAATGATAAGATCAAGTAGGCATTAGACTAAACGACAGCCTCAGACCAAGTAATGATAAGATCAAGTAGGCATTAGACTAAATGACAGCCTCAGACCAAGTTATGATAAGATCAAGTAGGCATTAGACTAAACGACAGCCTCAGACCAAGTTATGATAAGATCAAGTAGGCATTAGACTAAACGACAGCCTCAGACCAAGTTATGATAAGATCAAGTAGGCATTAGACTAAACGACAGCCTCAGACCAAGTAATGATAAGATCAAGTAGGCATTAGACTAAACGACAGCCTCAGACCAAGTAATGATAAGATCAAGTAGGCATTAGACTAAATGACAGCCTCAGACCAAGTTATGATAAGATCAAGTAGGCATTAGACTAAACGACAGCCTCAGACCAAGTTATGATAAGATCAAGTAGGCATTAGACTAAACGACAGCCTCAGACCAAGTAATGATAAGATCAAGTGACAATAAGACCAAATTGACAGTGTACCAAGTGTGTTTTAATAGTTGTTTTGAGAATTAGACAATCTGTTATTAGACCACTTGGATATAAACCTTGTGCAGCTCTACTAGTCATTCATTTCTATCAGGCCATTAATGAAAGCAGCATGTCTGCCAGCACACTGATGTCTTATTTACATAGTGAGATGACATAGACTGGATATTATTAATTTATCTATTGATCTCCCCCAAGGATACAGCAGTAAATAATCAGCTATATTAGGTTAGTTACTTGTCTTCTATTGCCAATGCTGTATTGACTAACCAGTGTAGATAATGATAACAGAATTTAATTGAGGGTAGTATTTTATGTTTAGGTGTCTCTGAGAGCATTCAAATGAAAGCTAGAATAACAAACATGAATCTTACATGTAATTCAAAACACAAACAGAAAATATGCTTAAATTTTGGGATAGCACTCAAGTGACTAAACATCTACTTTTAGTTTTAATAAGAAAATCCATTGACAGTCGCCCGTCAGGTATCCGTAGGAAAATACCAAGAGAAGTGTGAATACTATAGTTAAGAATCAAATTAATGCTGTTCTCATTACACGTTAAACTAGTTTTAGGACGGTAGTGCGAATGGTGTCTTACAGAAGAAAGAGTGTTGGACACTTGTTCTTGCGTAGTTTTTGATGGACATTTTGGCCCAATGACCGGAAACGGTCATGATGTGCCGCGAAGAATATCCTGCGTGATCTAGGATAGATGGCAAGGAGCGAGTGGTAAGTGTTTGGCTTAGAACTCCATGCACTCTTGCTGATTTTTTTTCATGATCATTTTAAAAGTATTTTTGCCCAAGGACATCTTATCGTACCAGACCTTATCATCATCCTAAAGGCAAGCCTGCTTTGGCCTTTGCCAGAAGTAGACAAAGAGAGGGTTCAACTTGGAAAGGTAATACTTCAAAAGTTTTTTACAGAGCATCAACAATTTCCAGCAATTTCTTGCATTTTTTTCCACCCTGACTTATATCTTCATCTGCCTTGTAATTTATTTTCCAAGCCCCTATTCACAAATATAGCATGCCATTTAAGAAAAATTGGGTTGCTGCTGTTAATAGTTGGAAATGCTGAGACTTTATTGAATGAGTTTCATATCAGCTTGGTGGGTAGTGCTTAACTGATGTTTGCAATTGATTTAATCTTCACTAATGTGGCTTTGAATGTACCCTCCTTGATGTATATTACTCTAGAAGATAAGAAACAAAGTTGTAGAGCGACTCTGATGCTATCCATTGTCTTTGCCATGTACATGTAGTTTTTACTCTGAGCACCAGCATAAAATTGTGACTCAGATGCTGTGTGATACAGCGTTTCTGTATGTTTAGTTTGTAAAATACTGGTACCTATCGCTTTGAAAGGTTTGACACCTGTGCCAGCCCCCCCTGTAACATTCAACTGTGCTAGTTGGTGTTAGGCACATCTTCAGTAGATCTGAAAACAGTTTTAAAATATTTTACCATCTAAAAAATACTTGTTGCAAACAAATGACAGCTCTAGTTTAGAACTGATGAACAGCACTGGTTGTATTCTGTCAAAGGGTTAGAGTTGGTAATACAAACTTCCAGCAGACTTTTGATATCGATTTTATATTCCATTGACTGCAATTAAAAATTCAATCAAAATGTTATTTGTACATACAGGTAGATCACAATTGAGAGGTATTTCATATGTACAGGTCTGGAAGTTTTAAAACATGAAAGTTTTCAGGATGGCTTCACAAATTGTCCTGAACATTTTGAATGCTTTTACTATTCAATTGGTTTGTAAAGCATTATAGTTCAAATGTAGAAAATGAATTTTCATTCTTCTTTCTGGCTCATTATGTATGTTGTGTTACTGGTGTAAAGCTATCATTAAAGATTATTTAGAATAATACTGTAAGTTCTTATTGTCACAAAGAGTTTGATGGCATGTAGTTGTGAAAAGTTGAAGCTTGGGGTAGGTGAATCATTTAGCAACTTGGAAAGTTTATACTATGATGTTAATTCTGTCTTGATCAATATTATATTTTTCAATGAATATGATAATTTGCATTAATTAATTAATAACTAAGAATATTAAACAGAAGAGCATAAATCCTTTACATCTAGCTATACATGCATCTTGTTTCTTCCATCATAACAAATCCTTTTTTTATGCTCATTGATTTATGAAATGTTTAAGAGGGCCTTGACTGAAAGAAGCCAGATATTTTCACTCAGTGTAGTATGGTAGTCATAAATAGCCAATAGCAATCTGGGCAATGTCAGCTTTGTCATGATATATAGGGGTGTACTTGACTGTAGTTAAGATGTATGTGGAGTGGGTCTATTGACACGTTTAGTCACAGGAGTGAACATTATTCCACTTGAGTGTTTACATACTGTATATGGTGTATGAATAAGACCCAAGCAGAATGTCATACTTACTTCAAATGTGCTATAGCTTGATGTTTGAATAAATATAGGATCTTCTGCTTGAGAGGTACAGGGATGTCAATTTGACCAATTTTTCATAGCAATTTACATGTGACAAATTACAAGTGACCTGAAAAGTTTTATTACATATTGCCACAAATTTTGACCTATTTTCTCCACTTTCACCATTTTCACAGAGTTTGAGTTCTAGTATTCATAACTGAATGTTGCAATTCAGATATTTAAAAAAATGGAAATCATTCATTATTGCAGTCTAAAAAGATTTGTTACCCGGTATGCATGACCTATACTTTTGTGATAACTTTTACTACAATGGTCAACTCAACTTGGTATAATATTAGGTTAGTGTATTGGGCGCATATTCCTACTAAGGAATGCCATGGACTGACATAAAGAATTATTATATGCAGTGTGACATTTGACATAGGTACTTGCGTGTGGAATTTTTCATTTTAACTGTCAGAAAATGGGAGTAGCTTTATTGAAGCAATTGGTCAAAAGCAGGTCTAAACCTAAAGCTAGGATTATTATGCTGCCTAGAAATTAATGAAGTAGGACATGTGCTTTCATTTTTTGCCATAATCTTAAAGATCAATTTTCGACTGATACTACAGCTCAGATAAACGCAGACGATATGTTTCATAGCTTTATTTTAATTTGCTCATAGTTTTTGTCTCACCTGCATAGCAGAGTGAGACTATAGGCGCCGCTTTTCCGACGGCGACGGCGATGGCGGCGGCGGCATCAACACCAAATCTTAACCTGAGGTTAAGTTTTTGAAATGACAGCATAACTTAGAAAGTATATGGACCTAGTTCATGAAACTTGGCCATAAGGTTAATCAAGTATTACTGAACATCCTGCCTGAGTTTCATGTCACATGACCAAGGTCAAAGGTCATTTAGGGTCAATGAACTTAGACCATGTTGGGGGAATCAACATCAAAATCTTAACCTAAGGTTAAGTTTTTGAAATGTCATCATAACTTAGAAAATATATGGACCTAGTTCATGAAACTTATACATAAGATTAATCAAGTATCACTGAACATCCTGCATGAGTTTCACATCACATGACCAAGGTCAAAGGTCATTTAGGGCCAATGAACTTTGGCCAAATTGGGGGTATCTGTTGAATTACCATCATAACTTTGAAAGTTTATGGATCTGATTCATGAAACTTGGACATAATAGTAATCAAGTATTACTGAACATCCTGTGCAAGTTTCAGGTCACATGATCAAGGTCAAAGGTCATTTAGGGTCAATGAACTTTGGCCAAATTGGGGTATTTGTTGAATTACAGCCATAAATTTGAAAGTGTGTTGGTCTAGTTCATAAAACTTGGACATAATAGTAATCAAGTATCACTGAACATCCTGTGCGAGTTTCAGGTCACATGATCAAGGTCAAAGGTCATGTAAGGTCAAAGAACTTTGGCCACGTTGGGGGTATTTGTTGAATTGCCATCATATCTCTATAAGTGTATTGGTCTAGTTCATAAAACGTGGAAATAAGAGTAACCAAGTATCACTGAACATCTTGTGCGAGTTATAGTAGTTTTCAAAATCAGCACTGCTGCTATATTGAATCGCGTGATGCAGGTGAGACGGCCAGAGGCATTCCACTTGTTTAGTGACTATTAACTTATTAGCTCATACTAAACCTATCATACACATTATATGACATGAATGGTATCATCAGTTTGGTGCAAAGAGGAACTTAGTTCTTAGTTTGACAAAATGAGTGTATAATCTGAAGTCACACAAACTCCAGACAGATAAAGGCTAATTATATTATTTCAAATTCCATATTATCAGTTGATTTTGGAGTCTGTTTCACAAATGTGACTGAAAGCATCTTCAGGGTGCATACTCCATTCATCTTTGCACTCAACTGATGATCATGTCATACCCTCAGTAGTATGTGTATTTGCGTAATCATATCTATCATTTGAGACGCTTCTATTTTTCTAAGCAGTGTAAAGTGCATACAAGTTTGCAGTGAGCTATGTGAGAGAGCCATGCTAGTAACATTGTAACCCCCCTGGCCATGAGCGCCGGTTTGGTTTCATGAGGTCTGTTTACGCACCCCCAATGTAACACTAAAGCACATTCAGTTCAATTTGTAGAATCAACTTTGCCCTTTTAGGGCCCTGTGACATAAATGTTAGTAATTGATGATGAGGCTGATCTTTACAATTGCTCATACAGAATAATCACAGCAGTTTATAATCATAAATATCAACCTTATGCTCAATAGCTATATGTTAAAGGGCTCATGACAATTGGCCATGTTTTGTAGTTTGGCTTAATAAGATTTGATTTCCAGCCTAACCCTCCCCTTTCCCCAAATCAGTAAAATACATCTAGGAAAAAGTAAGAAAATCCCCACAAAACTAATTTTTAATGCCTCTGTCTTTTATTTTTTGGTGGAAAAATTTGTGATGAAAATTATCACCTAAGATTCTTAAATTAACATTGCGTTTAAATTCTTTTTTATAAATCATCTTTATTTTATAATAAAATAGAGAAGGTACAATAAACCCAGGTCCTTTACCAGTGATAATTGGACATACTCCTCTTCAATGGCAATAGGCAGGGTGATAATACATTGTATATAATTATGCATTAATGAGCAGGCATTAATATGTATTCTGCTGAGCAGGCGCAGCTACAGGAATTGTAGGTCAGTCAGCATAGTGCGTTATCCATACTTTGGTTCAGATTAAAATAAGATGAACTACTTGTAATGAACTAGATTATCAAGATCTGTTGTTCTAACTTATTAAATGTAGGATATAAAACAAATTTACCAGGCCTTTATTTCAAAAGTATAGAGGGAATTATTTACTATCAATAACTGGGATATACTCATTTGATTTGCTAGTTCATTACGATTATCTTGCACGCCGAATAAAAAGTACACAATTTTCCTGCGCACGCGCTGCATCTCCATATGAACGCACTATCCCAAGATCATCGCGCAAATTGGCGTCCATTTCCTCTTTTACTTTCGCCTGCCGCCGTGATCAGACGTTATCTAAGTACACTCCCACTTTGCTTTTTTAAAGTGTCCTTAGTTGACATATTTATCTATATATTTACTGCCTATTTCAATCCTTTGCCTTTCGGCTTTAGATTGATTTCATTTATATCTCTCTGCGGGGAGCCTTCGTGTTATTTATTCACATTTTCTTCAAATAAACTGTGTGAGTTCCGAACCGTCAGTTTCGTTTTCTCACAGACGGGTTGCCTCCGCTTCCCTTCCCCGCAGCTCCGCGCTCTCTTGAGTGCCGCGGGCATTGATGCGACGCCTCCTTTTTTCTTATAATCCCTTATAATTCTTTTAATTCTTGACTTGCTCCTTTGCCTCGTCTTGAATTGAATTGATTTTATTTCCCTCTCCACAGCTTAGGCTATGCTGGACAGGTAGGAGCGTCATCCTTTGTTTGTTCTCAAACTTGTTTTCAACTTTGTTGTTCTTGTTTTGAGTCGGTTGATTGTTCTCTTTATGTTTCAATCAATCTTTCGTTCTTGATTGATTAATTAATTGATTAATTAATTGTTTAATTAACTAATTGGTTAATTGTTAAATTATTAATTAAATTTAATAATTATTTTGTATTGACATTTTTTAAAAGACTTTTGTCTTAAAAAAAATTTTCTCTTAAATTTTTTTTGGAAGCCCTCCTGTTCTTTTTTAGCGTCCTTGTTTTCGCTAATTAGTTTTCGGCTTTACAGTTTAAAGGAAGTAAGCCTTTACTTCTTCCATTCAGATCAGCTCCTATTGTTTCTTTTTCGACCTTTGTCAAAAAAAAAAAAAAAACTTTTTTTTTTTTTCTTAGCTGATCCTGCTCTTCGTCTTCGTCTTGGACTTAGACGTTTTCTGTTTTTAATTAATTAATGTCATGTCTCGTGTAATTAATAAAAAAATAAAAAACAGAAATATTAGTGATTATTTTCCTCAAGTCGCCTTACTCCTCCGCTTGTTTCTTCAAGCGAGGACTTAGACACTCTTAGCCAGTTTCCGTCCCTAACCTTGATAGGACAGGGACGTTGTTACCTCACTCGATTCCGTCGGGAATGTAACTGTTGAGGTATCATGTCTGGCGATGTCTGTTGGTTCAGAGCATCTTCTTGACCAACATCTCTTGATTGTCGTTTACATGTGAGATCATGACAGAGGCATTTTTTCGCCAGCTCACCTCTGGCGTACGCTTGCTGCGGCTAGGGATTGCTCCGCTCAGCAGACATCCATCGCAGCCTAGCCTTATGGGCCCTCACGCCGATGGTGGTTTCATTCAAGCCACCTCCCACCTCTCCCGCCGTGGGCGCTGCATCCTCGGGCAGGTGCTTTATTTAGTACGGGAGAGATGGGATCCGGGGTCCTCTCTCGACCGCTCGGTCTATCACACATGTTATGTTGTGATGCGAGCCACGTTTTTTCTCCGACACGCCCAGTTGAGCTGTTTGACCAGACTGTTCTATTCCACATAGACAGCAGGTCCGTGGCAGTTTCTTTATTAACAGGATGGCACTCAGTCGTTTTTCTCGACACATTGACTGCCTTTTGAGTGGTTTACTTCAACCTTACTCTCTGCCGTTCCATGTCCTTATCGGACCGCTGGAAACGTCCTGCCACAGTTCTCTATCAGAATTCCGCAGATGTTCTGCCCTCACGCATTTGAGACAGAGATCGACTTCTGGGTGCTTTTTCCCACGCTGGGGCTTCTGAGATATCTCGCATTCCTTACGTTTGCATTGTTGCGGCTTGGCTTAATGTTATTAAGCCGGTGACCCGACCGTGGCATTTATAGCCCCGCTTTTGCCTTCTCGGACTGATTGATTAATCACTTACTGAACTGTACAAGTTTCAGTCTTCCGATCATGATTCTTGTCGATTTTTTCAACAAAGTCGGATCGTTTATTGATCATCGGCGATTATCATCCCTCCGGTTACGGATGATTAATACCTTCAATCCAAATCTTACAAACTCTTGAGTTTCTTCTCAAACGTTGAGCTTGTATGGTTTAGTCCATCATGGCGCCTGTCGGTCGTTCTTGACGCTTGACTAACTCCCTCTTGGGTCGGTATTCAGGGTATCTTTCGTCTGTCTATCAGTCGAGATCCCTCTTGTATCCGTTTACCTGTAACCATTTACAGTACGTAGCTTTGCATACTTATGCATCGCTCCCGGACATTTGTTGGGATTGGCGTAGATTAGGCGTGACTTATAACCCTTGTCTTTGTTTGCCATTCTTCAGACAATTCCCAACTCTGTTCGGTTGGTTGTATTGTCGCGCGAGCCGTTTGCAGCAGCTTCTCGAGACATCATTTCACGCTGGATTGTTGAAACGATCAAGTCAGTTGGTGATGATGTTCTCCTTCTGACACTAGGCCGAGGGCCCATGATACTAAAGTATCGCTTCTTCTTGGGCTCTTTTCAATGAAATCATCGTAGAAGACATCTTGAGAACCGCCTTTTGTCGCTCTCCTAATTCCTTCACTTCCTTGTACTTAAGGAATTTACTTTGCATGAGGCCTTATTTGCCTCCTCTGTCCTTAAGGCAGCGGCCTTCGTGTCTTCATCTCCCTATTTTGTACGCACTTTTTTAGTCTAGACATGCCTCCCTTCACGTTGAATCCGTGTTGGTCTAGCAAATCAAATGAGTATATCCCAGTTATTGATAGTAAATTATGAAAATACTTACCATGATTTTCTTATTTACGAGATAACTGGATATACTCATTTGAACCCTCCCACCTACCCCTCGCCTTGCGTGGCAACATGTCTTGCGTGCAGGCTCATGAAAGGAAAAGGACGCCAATTTGCGTGATGATCTTGGGATAGTGCGTTCATAGGGAGATGCAGCGCGCGCGCAGGAAAATTGTGTACTTTTTATTCGGCGTGCAAGTTAATCGTAATGAACTAGCAAATCAAATGAGTATATCCAGTTATCTCGTAAATAAGAAAATCATGGTAAGTATTTTCATAATTTGTCCCTTGTTGTACTGGCAATATTACTATTTTTTGCTCAGGGCTTCGCCCCTCTGGGAAAAATAGTAATACCAGTCCAACTTCGGACAAATAATTTCCGCTATACTTACTCAAAGCCTGGTATATTTGTATACTAAGAAATGAAAGAAAGTTATTAATGGTGCCAATTTGAAGAATGAAAGCTAATCAAATAAATCTTCAAATTAGTGGTTGTCTCACCCAAAATATTTAACTTTAAAAATGTATAGACCTGTAATATTACCTATCAGTGAAGTATCAACTAAGCAGTTGCAAGCTGAGGCTGCCATCTATTACAAGATAGATAGATAGAGAGAGAGAGAGAGAGAGAGGGGGGGGGAGCCTGTATGATGAACTCAATGGTCATTCATTCATTGAGGCTATGATAGCATATTACAATATTAAGGATCTTAGTTTCAAGGTCTTGATCCTTTGTAGTATTCTTTTTCTTTCTAACATAACACTCAAGATACTAAAATCTAGATATCAAAATGTTGTACGGTAGTCTAAAATCACCATTTAAAAGGGCCACGGAATTAATTTATGTTAAGCCCTTGTCACATTGTTCCATGCAAGCCTGGTCGGTGAGGAGTGGGAAAACCAGACTTGCATGCGCTCCTGCGGGCAACTGCATGCGAGATACGAGCTAGATAGTTCAATGTGGGCAAACCGCCGTTAGCAAACATTAACATCCGTAAGTCACACTCAAGGCTTGCACAGAACAATGTGACAGAGCTTTTAGATATAACACGCTTGCCAAAATGTGACATTTTGGAAAAGAGTTCAAGTTCAGTAATATTTTCAATGAGCATCCTATTCTAAGCAGAACAAAACATTATCCAGCTCACTGTTATACCAACCAGTGTGAAAGAAAAGCAGGCACAGGATCATATTATTTCTGGAAGTGTTTTGGGCCTATAGAGCTCCCAGTTATCCATGGTACAGAAAACAGAAAGTTTCATGGAATTTTGGAGGAACACAGAATTTACAGAATTTCTCTGAAAATGCAATATTTGTTCATCATGTTCTATTAAAAATTTGAATTCATGGAAAATATATAGCTGCTTGCATATGACGTCACAAATTGAAAAAAAAAATCAAAAGTATATGAGAGAACGTGATGTTAAGAGGAGGTTGACTTGTTATGATCAGAAAGAGAACTATAGGCAAACCTGATAAACAGATTTCAGTTTAGATTTGTAATAACAGGTGCTTACTGAAATCAATCCTGGTTTCTGTATTGGTAAAGGCTGCAGGTGGTATGACATCACAATGCTACATATGGAATATTTTGGTGAAAGCAAGAAAAGAATACAACACTCAGATAATGCAAATATTAGTTCATGAGGGAAATCAACGTCACTCAATAGATTGTGTATATTTATACATATCTATGTGGGTGTCATGACGTTATCATCACCCTTAAAGATATTGGTTAACATTACAGAGTTCTTGACACTAGTCAAATTTGGTATGTGTTGTATTTAATACTTTCATAGATAGAGTAATTGTAACAAATGAATATATGGAACAGAATTGAGATTGTGTCTCAAGTACAATGTACATTTTTACGTTTTTTAAGATCTGAATGATTTTCAGGTGCAATTTTTGGGGTGTAAAACTGTATCACAGACACAATCAACAAGTATGCCTTTAATAAGAATTAGCACATATATGATGTCATGTTATTTTATACAGAACTGAAATGTAATAGGTGATGTTATTTTATTGAGTTGCATTTATTTTCAAATTTAGTATTTGATGAGTTTAATGGCAATGACAGGCAAACCTTCTCCAACACATGCACAGAACCCTATAAACCAACCATAAATATACATTATCAATGCATTTAATGTGTTGAAACAAATTGTAAATTTGATACAATTTATATTACCAATACAATAAAACTGTAGAAGATATTGATTACTATAACATTAACAAAGCACATTAGATTTTCTAAAACAGTATGATTACGTTTCAAATTGACTTTCGTACAGGCAATAAGAACAAAAAACAAAAAACAAAAAAAATCCTGTTGTGATATTTTTGCCAAACATTATAACATATCAATGAGTTCGAAAATTTTCCCTTGGATTTTACCCGATTCCCTTGCTAAATTCATGTTTACTATCAAATGGCAATTTCTCTGAATTCTGTCTGGTTTTGTAATCTCATGAAAAGTCACTGCCCTGTGAAAAAAGAATTTATGTTAATTCCTTCATTATTGAATGTAGATTTGACTTAAAGTTCGGCAAATAAAACAAGTTTGTTTGCCATATGATCCTAAGCCAACTTCAAATTCATTTTTGAGGAAAAAAGATGTGCAAGCGAACGCTGATTTTCATAATTTTGTATATTAAAAAAAAAAAAAATACTTTAAAATGACCTTGCTGTTCTTACTGACCATTGATGTCAAATGTACATGTATCATTCATGCACACTGTATAATACATGCAAGTAACCACCACTGCACATAATTGAAAAAATAAGAGCTTTCATATCAAATAAAAAAAATTAAAAAAATAACTGACAGGCTTATTTTTTATCCTCTGTTATCCAAACAAACACTTATTAAAGGCCTAAAATGAGGATAGGCAGTCTGTTGGTGAGGGGGCTTGAGGGAGGGGGGGGGGGGAACTGCTATGAGTATAGAATGTTGCTTTCTTTATTCTATTTCAGCATTGACTCTTCTAATTTGATAATGGTTAAGAGGCAGTGAGAGTATAGGGGGGGTATACAAACCTTGCTGACTTGAAGCAGCCACCTGGTTTTAAGCAATTCTATTGGATCAATAACGAGAAGGCAAGATGTTGTTTTTGATCAACACCATAGGGCCCAGTGGAGTAAAGTTAGACCCTTAAACATTTGTCTTGGATCTATACACTATTGATGTGTGCATTGTAAGTGATATTGGGATGGTGTATCTTTATTTCTCCTGTAACCTTTGGTTGGGCTTGGGTACGTGTGGTTTTTCATTTGCTCTCCCCCTCTCTGTCTTTCTCTTATTCTGCCCACTCCTCCTTTTTCAAAGATTGTGATGTATTTAATCTCATTTTCTGTCTATTATTTTGACATTCTCATGTTTTGCCCCATTTAATATCTTGTCTGGTTGCAATTATATATATATATTTTTTTTTTTGGGGGGGGAGGTCTCTTGCCTTTCCTTTTCATCCTTCTCTCCCCATCATTCCTTCTTCCCATCTCTATCTCTTCTCCTTTCCTTCCCCTTTTACTCCCATTCCTCAATATTCATTATTAATCTCTCATAACCCTTTTCTTTCTCCTCCTCCAAAAACACTTTCTTTTCTTTCTATCCCCCCTTCAGTTATCCTCTTCCTTCTTTTCATCATTGTGTCACCTCATCCCTTCAGTTTTTCCCTCTTCATTTTTACTTTTTGTTAATTTCTCAATTTTCCCCTCATTCTGTTCCCTTCATTCTGTTCCCTTCACCCTGTCCTCATCCATCCCCCTTTTCCCTCTACCCCTTTCATTCTACTCTTTTTTTCCATTGATTCCTTTGGGTGTAATCAATATCTTCATCAGAACCCCTGTTTGTTTCTATAATGTAACTACGAAGCCCATTTCATGATTGCAACATGCCTGTTTTATAAGGAAACATTTTAGGTGAAGTTTTCTACATTCAAATTTTTAAATCTTTCAGGATTCGGTTTCAAATTGATTTGGAGTTGAAAATGATTACCAAATCTGCTGAAATTGGGACTTTTTGAATTCTTGTAGTTTATTTAATGGTTATTGTTACTAGTTTTATGTTATCACCATTACAATCATTGCCATGATCATCATCTTCATCATCACCATCATCACCATCATCATCATCATCATCACTACCACCACCACCACCACCGTCGCCGCCACTGCCACTGCCACTACCACTACCACTATAGTAATGTCAATATTATTACTTGTGTGGACCACCCATGGTTTCATAAAGTTTGTTCATATCTACTACTGATAGGTGTTGGTATCAAATGTGGAATTTATTGCATCATTTATATCTGAACTGAATTGTAATCTGCATTTATAAAAATATATTTTCATTTATTAATTAAAGGTCAAGTCCACCTCAGAAAAAAATTGTTTTGAATCAACAGAGAAAAATCAGACAAGCATAATGCTGAAAATTTCATCAAAATCGGATGTAAAATAAGAAAGTTATGACATTTTGAAATTTCGCGTATTTTTCACAAAATAGTTATATGCACAATTTACCCACATGCATATGAGAGAATCGTTGATGTCCCTCACTCACTATTTCTTTTGTTTTTTATTGTTTGAATTATACAATGGTTCAATTTTTACAGATTTGACAATAAGGATCAACTTGACTGAACCATATAATGTTAAGCAATGGTAATGACATGTTCAGTGAGAAATAAAACTTTGTTTCACAGGACAATGAGGAGAAAATTAGAATATTTCATATTTCAAATAATAAAATACAAAAGAAAAAGTGAGTGAGTGATGTCATCAGTTCCCTCATTTGCATACTGACCAGGATGTGCATATAACTATTATGTGAAATTAAGCGAAACTTTAAAATGTCATAACTTTCTTATTTTACATCCGATTTTGATGAAATTTTCAGTGTTATGCTCGTTGGATTTTTCTCTTTTTATTCAAATCAACTTTTTGTTGGGGTGGACTAGTCCTTTAATGTGCCATATTTTGAGATATTACAAGTTTATTTGATGATGAACCAGGGTTGTTTGATTTAAATCATGATTTAAATCGCGATTTAAATCACTTTATTTTTTTCAAAAAAATCACTGATTTAAATCAACTTTATGAAAAAAATTAGTTTTCTCTATTTTCTCTTCTTCTTAACAGATACTTTCAATGTAATCATTTTCATTTCTGTTCCACATGCTTTAGAGATACTTTAAAAGAATGATACACCCTCATGGAGTCTGATTTAACACCACTATTTTATTTTCAAATTGTAAAACAAGCAAAACTGATGAAAACAACAAGTTTCTAACGAAGTAATGATAAATAACTCTCTGTATGTACACCAAACTGTTAAATCTTCAATAAAATAATATATAAAATCTACAAAGGTGCTCAAAGTCCACAACTTGGATACTTTTACAAAACAGCTGAACTACTTGTATGTACCTCCTTCTTGTTACTATTAATACCCATTCTTTCAATTACTTAAGTTGCAAAACCCTTTGTTTATTAGCTATTACCAGCTGTTAGTTGGGAAGTCCCCCATGTGATAGTTCTAGGAAATATTCCTAGCTAAAATCCCCCATGTGATAATTCTAGGAAATATTCCCAGCTAGAATTCCCAAGGGCAGTATAGGAACCCTAACAGGCCTTTAATAATGTCAATTTTGTTGGAAATTCTCAAGTTCTTTGAGTACTTCATGCATTGGAGTAACACTTCGGATGTTTTGAACTGACTGATATAAAAATTTCAAGAGTTTAAATGTATACATAATACATAACATTACTTGGGCTTCCACAAAATGTCCCTCTCTATAATGCAAAAAAAAAAATAAAAAAAAAATAAATAACCTGTATATAAGTAGATTATTGTGTCAAATAGTACAATACACAATGTTCAAAAGACTACTTGACCACTATTATTGGTGTAAAACAGTTTAAATATAGTTTAAAACTTGTTAAGTGTGACCATTATTTTTCGTTGGAAATAAAAAAATTCTGATTTAAATCATAAAAATCCGATTTAAATAAAAAAAATCCGATTTTTTTTATTTAAAAAAAAAAATCAAAATAATCAACAACCCTGTGATGAACATATAATTTAGCAAGGAAGATTTAATGATACTTTGTGTAGAGTATTTATTAATACTTTAATGGATTGGGTTTTTAATTATTCATGATAATATTCATTATAAACTTCTAGATTTCAATTCTGAATATGCTTTGAAAAATCTTATAAAGACTCTAATCCCTCTATTAATCAAAGCCTGGTCAGTATCAGGATGGGACTGTAGTGTACTAAAATAAAAGCATGAATTTATTTTTTTCTTCTTATGCTTGTGAATTGCTACAAACCGTTACTATCCAAAAAAAATCATTGAATACACCAGGGTGTATATTTTTTTATACAATAATATGTTTGAATTAGAATATAACATAAACTAGAAAGTTTCCTCATTCTCTCACTATACTTTCTGATATTCTTCCCATATGAAACTATTTAGGAACTCTCTTGTGTATTAGCTTACATCATATTGTTTTTCATTCCCCAATATTTGTTCTCATATCTTGTGTTAGATATATTCTTAAGATCTTAAATCCTTTCTTAGTCCAAAGTAGATTAAGTGCCCTGGGCAGTCACTTAATTTTCAATCATAGTAGGATAACAACGTAGCCAAGTTGAATTTTATTTGGTGCATTCACACTATTACATATATCATCACTGGCTTTTTTGCAGTGCAGAGGGATAAGATATTATGATCCACATTCACTGGTTCTATCAAGTGTAGGAAATTTATATTTCACAAATAGTAAAACAGTACATACAATAAGTTAAATTGAAAAAAAAACCTAATACTAATACAAAAACGTTGTAGTTCACAAATATTAAAACATTGCATAGAATAAGTTAAATAAAAAAAACTAAAAATAGTACTCAAAATTTGTAGTTCACAAATAGTTAAATATTACCTAGAATAATTTGAACTCAAATGATGGATTAATTTTGAAGTATGATTATATGTTGAGTTTAATATACTTTACATTCAAACAATGTTGCAAAGATCTAGACTTTTTTATTTTAAATAATGTGTGGTCGTACAGAATATTTCAAAGAGAAAAAAAAAATAGGTAAAAAAATAATCATGGATAGTCAATGGGGGAGGGGGGGAGATTGATTTTAGTGCGATGTTTTGCACCATTTGTTTCAACATTTGCATTGATAGTGTGAACAGCTGTAGTATATTGCAATTGAGTGTTTGAAAGCAATCAGTTTAAATCTCACTTCAGAGGTCAAGGAATATCAAGATTAATATCATAAAGCTAAAGAGGTTTTGTCAAGAACCCTGGCAATGTTTTCACATGCTATTGCTTCCTTTCAAAGGAAACAGGTCAAACTCTATTAAAAGTAAGATGTACCTTTAGTTATGGAGCAGTGGATATCATTGCATCTGTAAATGTATTATTGAAAGAAAGGAAATGGTTGTGAAATATTCTAGTTCAAGTTTGATGTGATTTTAGTGTACCTTTCGATTGGTGATTTATTAATTTTGGGTCCAGTCGGTAAACCACTCACGTAGCATCACATTTTCAGATCCTAACATACTTTAAAAGTTTTTGGTCCTGTGCAGTTAAATTTCAGTTATGACTTTCGTCCATAAATTGGTCGGTACTGATAATTGATATTAAATTGATAATGCCCTTTTCATGTAATATCAATGAAATATTTACAATTTTAAAAAGCATGCATGGGGATTGTTTTTTTTTAATATACATGTACTGTATTCTTAGGATGTTAGATGGCAGTATGACTATTGACAGAATATTACACTTGAGAGACCATTGCCAACTATTGTAAAGTTCCCAGCATTTGGTTTGAGTAAAATTGCTAATTTTCACATTGTGTCAACGATAAAGGCGATAAATGATACTTTCTGTAATGTACATTTCTCACAATTTATTCATTATTGGGCAAAGATAAACAACCACACCTACCGAAGACATTTCAAAAGTAGTTTTGCAAAGGCCTTGATGTAAATTAACTTGATATTTAGGATTTCACCATTATCAGCACCACCATATTCTCCAGGATCTCCTTCATTATTGTCATTGTTATCACCATCATTATTAAGATCATCATCAATATCATCATTATCATCCACCACCACCACCATCATCATCACCATTACGGAATTAGAGGAAAAAAATCTGAATTTGAACCATTCAGAGCTCTTCTTTAGATAGGCTGTGCACCCCTATGTTAAATACAAATTTTTTCATATTTTTGAGTAATTAGAAAGGATGGGTGGTCACAACAACCAACAAATTCACCACCAAAAACTACTCACAACTTTTTAGAAAAAAAGGAAAGAAGCCACCTTCTAAGCCCCGTTGTAACCTTATGTAAACTGAATATCATCGGAATAGATTCAGTGACATGCTATTCATAGGAGGTGATTGATGAAGGTAGATTTATTGGGCAATGAATGTGACTGTTTATGAACTGCACAAGTAGCATGAGTTTAATTTGATGGAAACCTGTAATTGATGACTTGTAATTGAAAGAGAGATTTGGAAGCA
Organism: Lytechinus pictus; assembly: GCF_037042905.1. Lineage (NCBI taxonomy): Eukaryota > Metazoa > Echinodermata > Echinoidea > Temnopleuroida > Toxopneustidae > Lytechinus > Lytechinus pictus. The sequence goes on along the minus strand of NW_026974147.1, from coordinate 570,979 downwards.
ATTAGATTCACTTATAAACCACATTGTGGGGATCATTCTAAGTTCAAAGGATCTAGTGTGCACTTCATCTGGAATGAGATATAAAGTTCAACTTTATGTGCTTTTTAAAATGTTCTTTCAGTAAGAGAACAACGGGCAAAATAGAAAGGAGTTTGTTTGATGAGAAATAGAAAGGGATGATTGATAAAAAAGAATACGAGGGAGAGAAAGAGAGAGAAGAAGATCAAAGGTTCCAAAGGAAGTCTATGCAGTTGCGCAGTCACATATTCCCTACAGCGGCCGTATGGCGTTTCAAAAACAGCCGTTTTAACATTTTTTACCAGCTACATATAGGTGGTTTGAATAAAAATGAATCAAAAAAGGGGAAATGTTACTGTAGCATTAAGGACCTTATAAGGACCTTATTACCATCATAACTTTAAAAGTTTAGGAAACTGATTCATAAAACTTGGAAATTTTTTTTTGGACAAAAGAGTAATCAAGTACCACTGAACATCCTGTGTGCATTTCAGGTCACATGACCAAGGTCAAAGATCATTTAAGGTCAATGAACTTTGATTTGATTTGATTTGAATTTATTTTTCCACTTTCGTTTACAATAACAAATCATATATGACAATAATACATATCAATCAAGAAATAGTTACACAAAATCGAAAAATTAACAATAATTTGTCAAAAAAGATAACAAAAGTGGGGGAACCTAAATTAAAAGCAAAGCTTGTATTGCTTAGGACCCAGTGAAATAACATTTTTTATTTATACAACATTAACTTTGGCCTGGGGGGGGGGGGGTATTTGTTGTTCCTTAAATTATATGTGTTTTTAATATTGTGTTATAATATTTGCAGATGCCAATGAGGTTTCACTAAATTTGATTCGATTCAATACATTTGCATGGATTATAGAAACATAAAAATTTGAGGAGAATCTGTGTCAAATTTGTAAAAAAAAAGTTTATTGTTTCATTTTCTCTTGTGCAGAATAATAATTTAAAAGACCAGCTCTCAAGAGTAGGTAATGGAAACCACAAAGACCTCAATAATGGAGATACCATTCACAGTATTAGCAACACAAAGGTAAGAACATAAAGTGTGTGAGAAACAAACACCACAGGGAACATATTTATGTTTTTATATATGATTTTCAGTTTTGCTAAAGCCCACTTATAGACGAATGTTGCACCTTAAGTTTAAGAAATTTGCAAACGTGTGCCTTTTTGGACTTGTTTCCACTTGTTAAAAAAGTACAAATTTTCCCCTAAACTAAAGGGTACATTACACTCTTAATGGGTGTAAAATTAAGCTACCTACATCCTATAAAGGTGTACAAATTTTTACAATGCGAAGTTGCACCAAAAAAAAGAAGCCCCTATTGGAATGGTGCACAATTGCACTTTTTTCTCTCTCATAGTGTGACTGTGCGGTGAAATGATTTTAGCAGTTCCATGCATTGTATAACCCTTTTACTCAAACATTTTACGAAGATGTTGTAAAAAAATGCATAGCAAGTTGTGATGTGACAACAGATGTAATAATATACAAATAGTGAATAGGCATCAGTGCGATGGTGCAAGATCTCGCATGAGGTGAAAGAAAGATGCTCTATTCAACGAGGCATTAGCCGCTAACAAGTTGAATAGAGCGTCTTTTTCTTTCACTGAATGCAAAATCTCGCACCATTGCACGAATATGAATATTTGCTATTCGCTAATTGTGTTGTACAACACCTTGGAATCCAGCGAAAATATGAAAAAAATAGAGTTTTTCCTACAGTAATCTATTGAAAAGGGAGAACAGATTTTAAAAGCGAAAAGCAAAATCCCACAAGCGCACATGACCTTGGGCAGCATTGCGCATTTAGCCAGCAGGCAGGCTATACGCGTATTGCACCTTCATTTTTTACTGAGCGCAATGAATTAAATGGTATTGTGACGTCACCTCCTAAAGCCATGCAACGGTACATTTTGGATGGTGCGTTGTGTGTGCAATTACACTACAAATGTTTGACATCCAGTCTCCCATTAGCTTGCGTACAACAAACTAAGTAGGCATTGTACAATAATGATGATGAATTCCCATGCCGCCTGCAGCCGACGGGATTTCCCCGACGTCCGCGCGCAGCGAGTGTCCACTTCATTGCCTGACGAAGACTAGCAGGTGCAGTCGAAATGTAGCAATTTCAGTTTGCCACATCGTGAGACAACAGATTATCTCTGACTCCGATTTCAACCTACCACGATGATTAACATCTTCCGTAATAATAATGATGATAATAATGGATGATAATAACGTTTTATTTACACTTCAATTAGGAAACTGCTCTACCAGCAGGCCCTGCATAACAACATATTACCCTTCTCCAATCTAAATGTTGAGCGCCTAGCAAGAAGGCAGAAGGTCCCATTTTTATAAGTCTTTGGTATGACTTGGCCAGGGATTGAACCCACGACCTCCCGTTCATAAGGCGTGCGCTCTACCTCTATGCTACCATGCCAACTCTTGCAATTTCATTTTACTTTTTCTTGAAAAAGGGGTTACATTCAATTTTGTCCAGTTTTTAGATGACAATCTATTGAAGTCTATTGATACCCTGTATTGTCCTGTTAATTTTTTTTTCTATTAGCTTGTAATTCTACCTAAAGTACAAGGCTTATGTTTTTTTGTCTTTATCAGAGTCTTTCCTATCAACCTGCACAGGAGGATTTTGGTTTGGTTAAATATTGTATTATTGTTGATATAACATTATGTACATTATATGTGTATAAAGTGCAATTAATACTATTAAGATGATTATTTTGATTTGTACTTACAGAGGTTATCAAATGGGTCCATTGATCCAGATGACGACGTTAGTAGGGTTATTGAGCTTCGCGACACTCTTGAGAAACAGAATCATGAGTTGGGTCAGGCTAAAATTAGGGTAACGGATGCTAACATCAGGGTTGCAGAGCTAGAGGAGAGTCTTGCTATGGCTCAGAAAGAGATGCTCAAAGCACAGGAGAGTGCTGCTAAATATCAAAGGGATGCTAAAGAGGTAAGAAAGATACTATATGGGGGGAGGGGGAGGTGAAGGTTATGATATAGTGCGTATGTTCATAAGCTGATGGAGTTAAAAAGTTGAAGTTGAAGTGTTTATGATGGTGTCAGTGGTCATGATGGTGGTGGTGGTGGTGAAGATGATTATGTTCACAATGAAAATGGTGATGTTGTTGATGATGACTATATAGTGATGGTGGTAATAATAATGGCCCTGATGATTGTCTTCTTGATGGTTATTGATAATAGTAATGACTTGTTTTAATATGATGTTTAATAGATGACTGTTTATAATACAGTATGTTAGTTGATGATGAAGTGATATTGATAATTCCGTATCATTAATGTCTTGTTTCATGTAGGCCATGGCCCAGAAGGAGGATATGGAGGAACGTATAGCTACGTTAGAAAAGAGATATCTAAATGCCCAGCGAGAAACCACATCTCTACATGATCTTAATGATAAATTAGAGGCTGAGTTAGCCAGTCGAGAGGCTGACGTTAAACAGGTTTGTATTTCAATGGTTCTTATGTTCCAGTTGCACTAGACTGCTTGCTCATTTCTATATTTTGTGTTCAAAGTCTGTGGGATATGACATTCATAAAAGTGATTATTTTTCATTCTAATTGGTCAGCTTAATTAATTTAGGGTTTAATTTAGTTGTTGAATGGTCTGTGATAATTTCCATTGAAAAAAAAACAATAAAAAAAAAAAGATTAAAAATCATAGAATACATAAGGTGAAATTTGTCTGTGTGTGTATGTGGGGGGGGGGGGGGGGGTTAATCCATTTTTTTCTCAGCAGGTTCAGAATTGAATTATTGTGATGGATTTGTATCATTAATGCTTTATTTTTATGGATGTTACATCGTATTTAATATTTTGTGAGATATGAAAAAATAAATCAAACTATTGTCAAGTTTTTTAAAACTTTTTCAGAGGCCAACCCATATGGAAAATATGATATACACTGTATGATAACAGCACATTGGCAAATATAATGCTTAACCTAAACCAAACAGAGAGAGAGAGAGATTGAGAAAATGTTATATCAAATCTTTATATTTACATAATATTTTTTTATATTATAAATAATTCCTTTTAAAGCCAAATCCGTAATAGCTTGTTTAAAGGGGAGGTTCTCCCTGACAAAAAGTTTATTGTAAAATAGCAGAAAAAATAGTAAAAAATATTGATGATAAAAATCCATCAAAAAAATAAAAAAAGTTATCGGAATTTTAATTATTCGATTTTTAACGTTATATGCGAGCTACTTTTCTACATATCGAATGGTAAAAAATCAATGAAATGTCATTTCTCAGAAAATTGAAAATGCTTTTTACTGTAACTTCACTATATCAATAGACAAATCATTTAACACCCGTTCCTAAAACAAAAACAAAAACAAGTCATCACGAACCATTAAAAAATTGAAATTTATGCATTTTATATTACATAACATATGGGGCAGCTGTTCGTTTATAACGTCACAAATCCAAAACAAATTCTAATAACTTTCTCAACATTTAATTAATTCCCCTCAAACCTTCACCAATATTTTTATTATTTTTTTTGGTGCTATTTTTGCAACAAACCTTTCCTCAGGGTGAACTTCCCCTTTAAATGCGAAAAGGAATTGAGTTCAAAATCCTGATCTTTTGAATCGTAGAGCTAGAACTTGGGAGCATTTCATACAAATAACCATTGATTTTTCCCTATTTGTTATGAGCTTCTAAAAGCTTTGCACCTGATTGGCCCCAGACAGTGAACATACCTGATGAGATGAAATGCTTTACTATTGTTTTATTTTCACTATTATTTTTAGTATGAAGATAAACAGCGAGGAATGCAGGAGAGACTAGATGCCTCAGAACAAAGGTTATCACAATCATTAAGCAAAGCTGAAGCATTACCAAGTGTAGAAGCTGAATTAGCTGATAGAATGGCTGCACTCTCTCAGGTGAGTTTGAATTAGCCAATAGAATAGCTTCCTTCTCTTTCTTGCAACATCCCCTCAGAAGAAAAGAAGAAGAATATTCCTATGGAAGACGCATCAGCAATTGTTAATAGCCTAGGGGTGTGCATTGACACCCTGTTTATATTCATTTACTGAACTCCCTGTACAAACCAGTATATCAATAAAATGATCATTCAGGTGATGCATATCATTTATCTGCATTAAAAAAACAAAATAAACAATGACACCCATGTGTTTGTATGAACAATCTTAGAGTGTGTTTATGCTTCCACTTTTCAGGCCAGAATCAGCGTTTTCATATGTGATTAGTCCAAAACACAGTTGCGTCCATGCTTACTTTCATTTAAACGACGTTTCAGAAGGCTAATCGTAAACTTGCAAAAAGGCACGTTTCAAAACGTTGTTTGACCAGAATCAGGGTTTCTGGGAAAGTATAAACAGAACCACGATCGTAAACGTTTTAAATGACTTCATTTGGTCATTCCGATGAGATGAAAATCTGCGGGCGAATACAGTCGCATGGTTCAAACAGGGACTTACCTCCACGGAATTACCTCTCATATCCTTGGTTCTAATCATGACCAATGTACATTTGCATGTGTAATTATTAAGTACTATCACTATTAGTACTCATCTAATTTGTCATCACGATGAATGTTGACGGATTTACAAAAAACCTGGGACACGAGTTATGGTGAGGAGACATCGCTGAGCCATAAGCCAAAATAGCATGAACAAATAGATGTCTCTTTTTTTTTTCTTACATATATTATAAATTTTTCTTTATTTTGTCTTGTTATTACCCTCACCATGGTGGAAATTCTATATCAAGTAGCTCCATGCAATAACTAAAAGATCGGAAATTGTTCGAAGTTTAAATGATAGTCGACCGTAACAACACTTGGAATAAAAAAACTTTTGAAAAATGGCGCGCCCAATTTGACCTAGTCCTGCTCAATGAAAATTACGATGCGAAGCCAGCAGCAAATCACGATATTGCCTTTGAAAAATGAAGGATAAACAGCACTCCCAGAACCACGTTTGCAATCAGTGATCTGAAACAACGTTTGAAAATGCTGATTCTGTCTCCGCAGTGGAAGCATAAGCACACCCTGCGGCCCCCCCCCCCCTTTAAAAAAAATTGTTGTATTGGAGTAATGGGTCACTGAAAAAAAGGGTAGGTAGGGCGTTTTTTTTTTCCCTTTCTTTTTTCTTCTCCCAATCTGCACATGTACCAACAGACACTCATACATACATGCATTCATACAAACATAAACTAACTGAAGACTGGTTCATTTTGCTTAGGCCCCCATACCACAAAGGGGAGACCTTTGAAAGACCAAAAATTGGCAAGGTCTTACAGCAGTCTCTAAGATCACTGAAATTTGTCATCTCTGTGGAATTGCTCAGAAAGACCCCTCAAAGAACTCTGAAATACTGTTTGATACTTCTTGTCTTACTGGACTTAGACTAGTCCTAGAGATATATTTAAATGGTCTTTCAGAAATCTTTTATGCAACAAGTGAACATTCAGAAATCTTTCAGTGGACTTTTCCTTGTCTTTGATGAATCTTTCAATGATCTCTCATGAGTCTTACAGTGATCTCTGCAAAAATCTTGAGACAGTCAAAAGACCATGGATAGACTAATAAGAACTTTGAAAGTTCATAGAAAGTGCTTAAAGACCATCAAAAGACAATTTTTTTGAAAGACCGCTGAAAGACTGTTTTGAACCGTTTTCAAAAAGTTTTGGGAATCGCGAGGACCACAAAGACCACTGAAAGATTTATCAAGAATCGTGAAAGACCTTGGAGATCTTTGAAAGTTCGTTGAAAGACCCTTGAAAGATCAAGCAAGTTTCGTGGTCTTACAGCAGTCTTTCAGAGGTCTTGCTCTCTGTGGAATGGGGGTTTTACTAAACAGGATTTCAGGTCCAAGTTTGCCTGTGACCATCACAGTGTAAGACGCCATGTTGAAGTAAACAGCTCGCCAGCAAAGTGTCTAGCGATATCCAGGCCATGCGCTTGGTGCTAGGCTGCAACTAGCGATCGGCTCCACTCACTAGAGAGAGCAGCAGATTCTAGTACAGCGATACAGCGAAGCGGCTCCAGGCAAGTCGCCCTTGAGACAGACCCCCCTATGACAGGTTGCTCTATTAAAATGTATGTGAGAGCATCTCCTCTCACAAGTAGGGAAACAAGTCAAGTCACCCTCACGAACAGGATGGTGACCTGTCCTAGGGCGACCTGTCTTGAGGGCAAATCGACCTGGATGTGGGCGTAGATATCTTAATATTAAGTGGTATTGGGCGTGCTCACGAATACTTAATACATCTCTATCGTGCTCACGAAGAATACTCTCGTCGAAGCCACTCGAAACAAATATGTTACGTTGGGAAAATAGCTATTCTGTCCGAAACACTTCCGGGTTTTCAACACAGCAGATTTGATCGCGAAGTCAGCACGATACCCTATATCAATAGCAATAGAAGAAAAGAAAAGTACGGTTTGGGATATTTTTAGGGTCAGGCGTGTTACGCCAATACAACAATTTTTTTGGGGAGCCCAACGTATGCTCACCTCAATGTGGAAATATTGCAATATGTTGTCTAGGTTCTGTTATATGTACATTTGCTACTAAAAGTTAAATTAATGTAATTAGACGGACTTAAACTTGAAACAATACCTCCATTTACTTGTTAAGTCAGCTAAATACCTCAGATTTCCTATGCATAATTTCAAAATAATTTTTCTATTGAATTGTCACGGTGTCCATGTAGCATTGGGAAATGTCACATTTGGTGGACATGGAGGAGCATAATGACAATTTGGACATTTTTGTTGTTGAACTATATGCAAAGGAAATCTGAGGTATTTAGTAGCTACCTGACTTAACAAGTAAATGTGCATATTGTATGAAGTGTTGGTCAACCTAATTGCCATAATTTGACTTTTAGGACCAAATGTAAATATCCCGATGCTACAAGGACACTGTGTGCCTGTAACAGCATTCTCTGTTTTGCTCAATAACTTCATGGAAAATCAGTCTAATTGGCCCCAAATTTCCAGTAAAATGTATGCCTTTAATACAAATGTAAAGCTTACAAACAATAAATATATAGTATGATCAGTCTTGAGTTATGCTGAAATGACACAATTCATGCCGCAACTTCATGGAAAGACCCATCCCTGTTTCCCATTTTGCAGGCTGAAGAGAGGCAAGGAAACACAGAAGAAAAACTAAAGCAACTCAGGAATGAATTAGAAGAATGTAAACATGAACTAGAAAGGGTGAGTATTAGAGAAGATTAAGGGAGGGGATAGAAGGGTTCATCTGTAGAAAATACAGAGAGTAATGATAATTACATGTAGGTAATAGGAAGCATGAAGGGAGAGAAGGTAAAAGGAGAATGAGGAAAATGTGAATTTTAAGGAAAAAAATAGAGAGCAAGTATTGAGAAATATGAATATGATATTAGAAATAGATGGAAATTAGCAGGAGGTTCTTTAGGAAGAATATCATAAGAAGTTGATTGTAAAAAGAAAGAGAGAAAAGAAGACAAAGGGGAAAGGGAATGAGAGGAGAAAAGAACTGAAGTAGGAAGAGAACAAGGGGAGGTGGAGGAAAGAAGAGGATGAATGAGAAATATTATAAACCAAATTGAGAGAAGAACAAAACAGGAAGGCAATCGCAAGAAACCCCAATTGTTGCCCTCCATTTCTTGTAATGATACTTCTATATAAAAGAATGTAAAATTTGATGATGTTTAAATGATTATTAAAGGTCAAGTCTACCCCAGAGTATAATGTTGATTTGAATCAATATAGAAAACTAGCATATCGCTGAAAATGTTATCAAACTCGGATGTAAAATAAGAAAGTTTTAAAGTTTCGCTTATTTTTCACAAAAAAAATGATATGCACAACTCAGTTACATGCAAATGAGACAGTCGATGACCCTCACTCACTATTTATTTAGTTTTTTATTGTTTGAATATTTCAATTTTTACAGATTTGACAATGAGGACAAACTTGACTGAGCCATTAAATGTTAAGCAATGGTAATTCAACATGTTCAGGGAGAAATAAAACTTTGTTTTACAGGACAATGAGAAGAAAATTAGAATATTTCATATAATAATATACAAAAGAACTAGTGAGTTCCCTCATTTGCATACTGACCAGGATGTTCATATAACTATTTTGTGAAATTAAGCGAAATAAAAAAATATAACTTTCTTAATTTACATCCCACTTTGATGAAATTTTTAGTGTTATGCTTTGTTGGACTTTTCTCTTTTTATTCAAGTGAAATTCTTGTCCTTTAAAAATAGATTTACATGTAATTACTAATTGAATTGAATTGAACGAAAAAAAATGTGAAGGATTTAAATTAAAAAAAAGGAGTAAAAACAATCTAGTACTGAATATAATTATTTTATTTTATTTACTTTACCATATTTTTACAGGCAAGAGAGAGGGAAAGAATGAATGAAGAACACAATAAGAGATTATCAGCGACAGTAGATAAACTATTAACTGAATCAAATGAAAGATTAAAGATACATCTCAAGGAAAGAATGTCGGCTTTAGATGATAAGGTAAGTTCATGAAACTTGGATATAAGAGCAACCATGTACATGTACTCCTGAAAATCCTGTATGCCTTTCAGGTCACATGATTAAGATCAAACGTCATTTAAGGTCAGTGAACTTTGGCCCTGCAGGGCTCGACTTTAGCGGGAGCCCCAGCTTGCTCCTTAAGTTTTTCTAGTATCAGCCAAGAAAGTTCATTCATAAAAACAGTGAGTGACCTGTAACTGTCAACATTAAGCCTGTGTTGCTTGGTTACAATGGTACGTCCCCATGGGGGGGGGGGGGTCATTGTATGAGCCTCTTGGGCATTCCTAGTGCCTGTGGCTGAGTTTAATGTAAACAAAAATGTCAATTTTGAAATAATGGATGAGATGAATGTCCATTTGAGTGGAAATTGAATATGCAATGAAACAGATTGAGCAAAGGATGAAAATATCATATTTTGGGAAGGTTCTGAAAGAAAAGTGTATTCCTAGTGGTTAAATGCATTTTCAATAGTTTTTGTCATTTTTATTTTCCTCTCTGCAAATGATATTAATTATTGCTTGCTCAATCTGTTGAGCAATATTGAAGACTGAATGAAGGAAGAGTGACTTATCCAATGCTACATCTCATTCTGATAAAACCTGAAGTCCAATGTTAGACTGTTACTGTTGCAAAGGGGCTTCACAAAAGTCAATTGCTGTAAGATTAATTCTTCAGTTCAGTTAATCCTCACATTTACTCAATAATAATACACCTGGTATTGATGATTATAAAAACAAGGAAATGTGTTAGTGTGTTTTATAATACTGACCATTGTTATGACCCCCCGAAAATGTGATAAACTTGGGCTCCCTGAATCCCTTGCGGGCTCCCTAAAAAAGTGGTTGAGGAGCCCGGCTGGCTCCCTAAAAAAAGTAAAGGTCAGGCCCTGCCCTGTTGAGGGTTTTTGTTGAAGTGGCATCATAACTTACAAAGTTTATAGATCCATATGTACATGTAGTTCATGAAAAATAGACATAAGGGTAATCAAGTACAAGTATTGTTTTGCACACATCTTAGGTCACATGATCATGGTCAAAGGTCATTTTGGGTCAATGGACATAGTATTGTATTACCATATGAAAGTTTTCTTTTGTGAATAATTATTCAATAGCTGTTTTCAAAATCAGCACAGCTGCTATATTGAGTCATGTAATACAGGCGTGACTACCAGAGGCGTTTCTCTTGTTATCACTTCAAACCAAAGTTCCCTATTTTTGTCTCGCCCACCACGTCTGTCTGTCCGTCACAAACATTATGACACATAACTCCACAACTTTTTTTTACTTTTCAACCAATCTTGGATGGTAGATATACTTAGGGGACCTGCATGTAATGCTGCAGTTGGAGGTCACATGGTAAGGTCAAAGGTCATTTTCAGGTCAACGTTAAAGTTTATACATTCAAGACTCTCTTATGACACATAACTCTGCAACCGTTATTCATATTTACATCAATAACTGGGATATACTCATTTGATTTGCTAGTTCATTACGATTAACTTGCACGCCGAATAAAAGTACACAATTTTTCCTGCGCGCGCGCAGCATCTCCCTACGCACGCACTATCCCAAGATCATCACGCAAAAAGGCGTCCATTTCCTCTTTTACTTTCACCTGCCGCCGTGATCAGACGTTAGCTAAGTACACTCCCACTTTTCTATAAAAAGTGTCCGTTGTTTACATATTTATCTATGTATTTACAGCCTATTTCAATCCTTTGCCTTTCGGCTTTAGATTGATTTCATTTATATCATAGTGCATGGAGCATTCGTGTTATTATTCACGTTTTTCTTTAAATAAACTTGTGAGTTCCGAACGTCAGTTTCGTTTTCTCACAGACGGGTTGCTTCCGCTTCCCTTACCCGTAGCTCCGCGCACTATTCCTGCGTGCCGCAGGCATTGATACGACGCCAAATCTTTTTAATTCTTTATTATTCTTGACTTGCACCTTTGCCTCGTCTTGAATTGAATTGATTTTATTTCCTCCCCACAGCTTAGGCTATGGGACAGACAGGAGCGTCGTCCTTGTTTGTTCTCAAACTTGTTTTCAACTTGTTCCTTTGTGAGTTGGTTGATTGTCTCAATCAATCTTTTGTTTTTGTTTGATTAATTGATTGATTGATTAATTAATGAATTAATTAATTGTTAATTAACCAATTGGTTAATTGTTTAATTATTAATTAATTTTAATAATTATTTTTGTATTGAATTTTTTTTATTTTTTTAGACTTATTGTCTTAAAAAATGTTTTCTCTTAAAATTTTTGGGAAGCCCCCCTGTTTTCTATTAGCGTCCTTTAAAAAAGTTTTCGCTAATGAGTTTTCGGCTTTCCAGTTTAAGGGAAGTAAGTTTTTACTTCTTCCTTTCAGATCAGCTCCTTTACTTATTTCTTTTGACCCTTGTCAAAAAAAAAAAAAAATAAATAAAAATAAAAATAAAAACTTGTGTTTTTTTTTCTTAGCTGATCCTGCTCTTCGTCCTTGGACTTAGACGTTTCTGTTTTTAATTAATTAACGTCATGTTTACGTGTAATTTTTTTTTCTCACTTCAGCTTCTTAACTTTGTTTGATCTCATGTTTAAGAAGTCGATCCTGTTCTTCCGAAGTTATTAATTTTATTATTAATATTTTTGATAAGGATCTTGCTTTGTCACCTTTCTTGTCCACCCACCCCTCCGCCCCCTCTCTGTTTTCGACCCTCCTTTTGTTCTTTTAGCTAAGAACTTACCAGGTAGATGAGCTCTTTTGACTCATCTCCTGATGACTCCAAACCTGCCGCTGGGAGAGAACCAGACATGGTATTATTGTTCCCGTGATCAGCGGCGGTGAGTATGAGGGCAAGAGAGTGAGACCCTTTGCGATGGGCTCTATAAAGGGTGGAACCGTGGAGTTGTGTCCACGTGCCTTGGAAAAAGGAGGGTGGAACCGTGGAGTTGCGTCCACGTGCCCAAGAGGGTGGAACCGTGGAACCGCGCCCACGTACCCGAGCGTTTTAGGGTGGAACCGTGGCGCAGCGGCCACGTGCCTGAAAGGTGATAGCCAAGGCTCCCTCGACGGGACCTGAACCTATTTTGGGGAGTGTGGTACTAGTATAGAAAACTTCACTCCTCCAGGGCTGCTTTACCCACCGGCTATCGGGTCCAACAAGTCCGGGTTAAGAGCATGGGACTCTTTTCCCGGCACAGACTAGGCTCGATGCTTTGTCAGTCTCCTTCAGGGAGCATTAGCAAAGGGCTACCAGCCCCTAGTCGCTAGAGACACGTGAGCTCGACTCCGTCAATCTCACGATTATCTGATCAGGGTGGAACTGTGGAATCGCGTCCACGTGCCCTTAAAGGTGGAACCATGGATTTAGCGTTCATGTGCCTAAACGGCTTGATCAGATTTGGGTGATTTTTCTCATGCGAGATATCACGTCCCCCCTGTCTCTTGTGCCCTATTCTGCCCCCCGGCGGGGGCCGCATAGAAGAGGAAGAAGAAGAAATTCTAGGTTGCTAACCCCGCTTCGCGGGCAGACCCTTTCTTTCTAATTCTTGTGCCGATGGTCAGGCGTCGTAACTTCATGTTACAACAGAACGCCCTCGAGCATCACAGATTTTTATCCTCATGCTCTCTGTCAGCTAAAACCGCCGTGTCAAACACCAGGCAGGTCAAGCAGACATTCGCCATCTCACACCTCGGAGAGTCACCAGCAATTTCATGATTCGCCGGCGCACGCACCTGCAAGGGAAATTCCCGCTAATACACAGGTGTTATCGACATACGGGCATCGCCCCCCATTATGTCACCAGACTCCCGATAATTGTGGGTCACGCGTCGCAACTCTCATGTTGCTTCACACGCCCACGAGCAGTGCGGGTAAATTCCCCCACGCTTCATGTCAGCTTCAGCCGCCGTGTCAAGCACCGGGCAGGCCAAGCAGACATTCGCCATCTCATACCTCGGAGAGTCACCGGCAATTTCATGATTCGCCGGCTCACGCACCTGCAAGGGAAATTCCCGCGAATACACAGGTGTTATCGACATACGGGCATCGCCCCCATTATGTCACCAGACTCCCGCTTCATGTCAGCTTTAGCCGCCGTGCTAAGCACCGTGCGGTTCAAGCAGTCACCTGCCCTCTCACGCCGGGCTTTTATTGAAACGCTGTTCACCTACACGGTGACCCCGTTTCCATGCAGGTGCTTCCAACATACGGCTTTCAAGCCAACATGTCGGCAAGCTCTCGATGACCGACGGCTGGACGTTGCATCCTTACAGGTTGCATCAACACGTCCCGAGCATTACGGGTTCTTACCCTCGTGTTCTCCGTCATTACAGACCGCCGCTACGCGACGGCTGGGCTTATCAACAGCCTCGCACCAACCACCGGCCCTTTTCTTTGAAATTGCCGGCCCTTTTCACCCGCACGGGTGTTTTCATGATATGCACAGGTGCTGCTGACGTATGGGTCTCACCCAGCAAGTCGGCAAGCCCTCGTATGTCGCTGGTTGGTCGCTGCAGCCGCTTGGCTGTTTTCTGTCGGTCTTATTGCCGGTGACGGGCATTGAGCGGATTGAGTTTCTCCCGCCAGCCCGCACTCCGGGGAGCCGTCGGCGAGTTCACCTGCATGGGTATCCCCCATTAATATGCAGGTACTCCCGAATTCGCCCTCTACGTCAAGCCTCACAGTTTGACCGGGCATCGCTTTCGGCAACGGCTCTTTCAGCGGTAACTCTCTCCATTCTACCCCCTAGGCGGGCCTGTAGATTGGAGGCAAGATTTTCTAACATACCGCATGCCTTCCTTCTCTCATGAGAAGGTTTGGCTGTTTTTGAGAGGGCAACCTATCACGCCCGCGGACCGTCCGCCCAGGCGACGGGACCGTCAGCTTTTGGCCTGAACCTCACTTTCTATACGAAAGTAAGGGTGCCCTGTCTTTACTTTTAACTCCTTCTCTTCCTTGTAAGGTTAGAGTCAGGGCTAGTACAGACACCCGTCCTCCAGCGATCGCCGCTGTAGTGAGGGCGACTCCGATATTAGCACCATCACCGCTCAGCGGTATGTCTCACTATCTCGTAGCTCTGCCGAGCTTATGAGCATAAATATCGGATCTGAATGTCACGGCGATTAATAGTTCTCCTATACTTAATAATCGCTATGCCTTCACCACCCGGTGCATTATGGTTATTTTGTAACCTATTTGTCTCGTATTCGGGCGGCTCGTGCGAGCCCTGCCCGAGCTGCCATCATCGGTCGTCCCCCCGGACCCCGCCGGCAGCACCCGCACCGAACGCCCGGAGGGAATCGGCTATTTATATGCCAGATACCCCTCCTGTTGACATTCACAACTTGTTCCCCGAGTCTTTCCCGGTCGGGTAAGCATCATCTCGGTGGAAAGAAACAGCCATATATCTCTTTAGATTGTCGGCTGTGTGCGTGCGTTCAGGCTTGTTTCAAGCCCCAGGTTTTTTTCTGTCGGCATTTCTATGCCTACTTCCTGGACGCACCCACCGTGCCGGGTCGGCGAGTTCACACCAAACTGTCCGCCACCAGGCCATCGGTCGAGCTCAAACAGTCTATCCGATAGACTGCCCTCTATGTGGGTCAAGCTTGCGGGCGTCTCCGCCGCTTCCTCGTGTGGAATGGGCTACGGTCGATGCATTTACCGTGCCCGTGTGTCGAGTTGTCTTCTTTTTAGAAGCTTTTTCAATCGGCACACTTGAGTCGCCTCGCAGGCTGCTTTCATCCTCCTTCCATGCTATGTATGTGACCATGGTCACTGCGTGACCGAGGATGATGTAATCGTGGTGGATATACATTTATGTATAAAATGTATACGTGTGTGTATGCATACTTATGCCTGTCTAACCACGATCACCACGACCCGCTTTCTCTCGGGCCGACTGTGGATGAGTCCCTCCATGAAAGTGATTTACTTCACTGGAGTTCTTCTTTTTAGAAGCATAGATTCTCATCCCCCGCTGCTTAGGGCGTCATTTTTGCCGCCCCCCGCAGTTTCTCGGAACTCCTTATATTACCGATATCGGACTGTTCCATGCTGTTGCAACCGGCGCCGGCGGTGCTTGCCCTTGCGATCACCAGAGAAACCAGGCCTTGTGGCTGTTTTCGTAAACAACTGGTTCTCATCGCAGACTGAGGGAAATATTGGTGATTATTTTCCTCAAGTCACCTTTCTCCTCCGCTTGTTTCGTCAAGCGAGGACTTAGACACTCTTAGCCAGTTTCCGTCCCTAACCTTGATATGACAGGGCCGTTGTTACCTCACTCGATTCCGTCGGGAACGTAACTGTTGAGGTATCATGTCTGGCGTTGTCTGTTGGTTCAGAACATCTTGACCGACATCTCTTGATCATCGCTTACACGTAAGATCATGACAGAGACATTGTTCGCCAGCTCATCTCTGGCGTACGCTTGCTGCGACTAGGGATTACTCCGCTCAGCGGACATCCATCGTAGCCTAGTCTTACGGACCCTCTCGGCGATGGTGGCTTCAGCCAAACCACCGCCCACCTCTCCCGCCGCGGGCACTGCACCCTCGGGCGGGTGTTTTATTTAGTACGGGACAAAAGGGATCCGCTGTCTATCACACTTATTATGTCGTGATGCGTGCCGCGTTTTTCTCCGACACGCCCGTTTGAGCTGCCTTGACCAGACTGTTCTATTCTACATAGACAGCAGGTCCGTGGCATTTTCTTATTAACAGAATGGCACTCAGTCGCTTTTCTCAACACATTGACTGCCTTACGAGTGGTTTACTTCAACCTTACTCTCTGTCGTTCCATGTCCTTTTCGGACCGCTGGAAACGTCCTGCCACAGCTCTCTATCAGAATTCTGCAGATGTTCTGCCCTCACGCATTTGAGACAGATATCGAATTCTGGGCGCCTTCTCCCACGCGGGGGCTTCTGAGATATCTCGCATTCCTTACGTTTGCATGGTTGCGGCTTGGCTTAAATTATTAAGCTGGTGACTTGACCGTGGCTTTTATTAGCCCCGCTGTCGCCTTCTCAGATTGATTGATGGATCACTTACTGAACCGTACAAGTTTCAGTCTTCCGATCACGATTCTTGTCGAAATTTTCAACAAAATCGGATCGTTTTTTGATCATCGGCAATTATCATCCCTCCGGTTACGGATGATTAATACCTTCAATCCGAATCTTACAACCTCTTAAGTTTTTCTCAAACGTTGAGCTTGTATGGCTTAGTCCGTCATGACACCTGTCGGTCGTTCTTGACGCTTGACTAACTCCCTCTTGGGTCGGTTTTCAGGGTATCTTTTGTCTGTCTATCAGTCGAGATCCCTCCTGTATCTGTTTATATATAACCATTTACAGTACAAAGCTTTGCATACTTATGCATTGCTCCCGGACCGTTGCCGGGATTGGCTTAGATTAGGTGTTACTTCTAACCCTCGTCTTTGTTTGCCATTCTTCAGACAATTCCCAACTCTGTGCAGTTGGTTGTTTTGTCGCGCGAGTCGTTTGGGGCAGCTTCTCGAGACATCATTTCACGCTGGATTGTTGAAACGATCAAGTCAGTTGGTGATGATGTTCTCCTTCTGACACTAGGCCGAGGGCCCATGATACTAAAGTATCGCTTCTTCTTGGGCTCTTTTAAATGAAATCATCGTAGAAGACATCTTGAGGACCGCCTTTTGTTGCTCTCCTAATTCCTTCACTTCCTTGTACTTAAGGAATTTACTTCGCATGAGGCCTTATTTGCCTCCTCTGTCCTTAAAGGAGAATGAAACCCTTGAAACCAGCTGAATCCATATCAAAGAGAAAAATCAAAGAAACATATTGTTGAAAGTTTGAGGAAGATTGAATGAATAATAAGAAAGTTATGAGGATTCGAATATTGAGATCACTAGTGCCATGTAGATCCTCCCAACGGCAATGCGACCAAGATCTGTGATATCACACACGTACAACTCCCTCATTACTTTAGTACTTATTTCACTTATATTCTCACTTTTATAGAGTCTATCACAAGGTGAGGTGTTCTCTCTATGAGATGACAAGTACAGAGGTTTCACAACATTATATCATTGATGAATCGTTTGTCATATGATTAGAATGAGCAAAAAGAGATGTTTTGGGGTATATTTTCAGTGTCCAAATGGGAGAGTTGTACGTGTGTGACATCACAGATCTTGGTCGCATTGCCAATGGGAGGATCTCCATAGCATTAGTGATCTCGACATTCAAATGCTCATAACTCTTTTATTGCTAGTCCTATTTTTCTCAAAGTTTTGTTGATCTTATTCTTTGATTTTTCTGCTTTCACAAAAGCTAACTTGCTCCAAGAGTTTCATTCTCCTTTAAGGCAGCGGCCTTCGTGTCTTCATCTCCCTATTTTGATTGTTGAAACGATCAAGTCAGTTGGTGATGATGTTCTCCTTCTGACACTAGGCCGAGGGCCCATGATATTATAGTATCATTCTCCTTGGGCTCTTTCTATGGAATCGTCGTATACGACATCTTGAGGACCGCCTTTTTGGCGCTCTTCTAATTCCTTGTTCTTAAGGACCTTTCTTCACATGAGGCCTTATTTACCTCCTCTGTCCTTAAGGCAGCGGCCTTTCGTGTCTTCATCTCCCTATTTTTGTACGCACTTTCTTAGTCTAGACATGCCTCCCTTCACGTTGAATCCGTGTTGGTCTAGCAAATCAAATGAGTATATCCCAGTTATTGATGTAAATTATGAAAATACTTACCATGATTTTCTTATTTACGAGATAACTGGATATACTCATTTGAACCCTCCCACCGACCCCTCACCTTGCGTGGCAACATGTCTTGCGTTCAGGCTCATGAGAGGAAATGGACGCCTTTTTGCGTGATGATCTTGGGATAGTGCGTGCGTAGGGAGATGCTGCGCGCGCGCAGGAAAAATTGTGTACTTTTATTCGGCGTGCAAGTTAATCGTAATGAACTAGCAAATCAAATGAGTATATCCAGTTATCTCGTAAATAAGAAAATCATGGTAAGTATTTTCATATTTTCACCCAAACTTGGGTTGTAGTTGTACTTAGGAGACCTGCATGTAATTGTGTACAGAGGTCACATGGTAAGGTCAAAGGTCATTTTGAGGTCAACATTAAAGTTTATGTGCAAGACTCTTTTGACAAATGTTATTCCATCCCAGTTATTTTACAATGAACATTTGATACAATTCTGTTGCGTGCCCTCGCAAGTCACAATATTTTTTGATTAATTTCTCAAGTGGGCGAGACAGAACATTGCTAATGCCTTGTTGCTTTAGTGATATTTTAATTTTGTCAACATCTCTCTATACTGTTCATCTCAGTATTAATTCCCTCTTTCTTGTTGCATGATTGAAAACTTCCTTTTCAGAATGGGATGACTCAGGAATTGGACAAGATCCGACGATCAATGGATGAGATTGAAAGAGAGAAGAGTAAAGTTGTTGAAGAGAGGGATCGATTGAGAATAGAAATCAAGTCTTTGAGAGATGGATTTGATTCTGATGGCTCAGCTAGAAATATCAGGTGTGTATTAACATGTTTCATTTTCACTTCATGTGTTTCATAATATATGTGACACCAATGTTCGTGAGAGGAGTGCCAATCCTTGTGGGTCACTTTTTCTTAGAGAGCATGCACTGCTAGAAAGTATTCAAAAGTTATTCAAGTAAACAAAGAATCCCAAACACATTGAAGAATATGCATTAATTACTGAAACCTCAAGTCAGATCCCAAGAAAGCTAGGGTTTAAATTATTTATTTTTTAATGGAAATCAAAAGCGACATTATTTGGATCATAAAAACCATGAAATCAATTGAGTTCAGTCAGTAAGGTGAAAGTATAGATATGTTTAATAAACAGCTTTTGCATTGGATTTGTACATGAAATCATGTTTTGAGCAATTATAGCTCTGCCATACAGTTACGTCATATTGCATAAGTTTAGAACCTTTTTCTAAGCCATGACAAAGTAAGTCTCAAACATCTCAGAAGAAAACAAATGTGGCGCATTGGAGGTTTATTGCATGGTGTTACCAGGGATAACATTTAGAAATATTACAATGTGATATTACTGAAGAACAGGTTCATCACAGTCTATTTTCTTCATTTTTTTTTTGTTAGTAGCAGTACAACATCCCAAGCGGTACCTGATGTTGTGATGGCCAATGCTGCTAAACAGGGAAGAAGTGAGGATGAAGTGATACGGCGCCCTCAGAAGGGCCGCATCGAATCACTCAAAGGCAACGATAGAAAGGTATACTTGATATATCATGTAATGATTTATGGAATATTAGGAATTTGAATTCAATTTTTGTTTTATTACCCTTTATGTATTGTGGTAATAAGATATAAATGTATAAAGAAATTGTCTCTGATTTATCACAAAATATTGATTATGATTTTAATGGACCAAAGAATTGGTGTAAGATTTGCTTTTAAGTTTTCTGTAAAAAGATCATTATTCTTCTTGTTATGAGTCACATGTACACTGAATGTATGTATTGGATTACACATAAATGATCTTACCACATAAAAATACTCCTCATGTAACAGTTTTGTGTTCATGAATCTGTTTTTCGATTGCCTTTTTTTTTTTTACTTGGCTTAAGCATCTCCCAGATATTTTCAGACAATTAATTCCACCATTAAAATGCATGACCAGAACAGACTCAAATCTTTGATTGAAACATATTTCTTTCTTTCTGGAATTCTCAAAGATTACATTGCAGTAAGAATGTAATGATTGTAGATCATTTCTTGAAATGTAGTCATTGTCAGTAAAGATTATTATTTGAGTCATGTAGCCCAAATCCATTGAACCATCATCTACCTCCACTCATTATATTTCATGAAGCAAAAACCGATTGATATTCACTGACAACTTTGCTATTAGCAATTTAGATGCCAGGATTTCAATAGCTACAAACATTTTGTTAGTGGATATCACTATTTTGTTAATGAAATATTCCCCTGTTTCATACATAGTTTACAGATATCTCTTTGAAGAGATCCTATTCATGATAGCATTAAGAATTTTTCTGGTACTGTCGATCATATATTGAGAGAAGTGCACCCTCTATTTTGGAGAGTACATACATACATGTAGCTTCTGTACACATGAAAGCTGGTGGATCTCTGACTGACAGATTTAATAGCGCCATCTTGTGTTTTCATCTAGGAATCATATTGGGGAATTGTTCTGTTCTGGTCAGAAACATAATTAATATGAGCAGCAAATTTTTGCTTAGTTTGATTATTTATTGTACAAGTTACTATGTCAACTTTTTTTTTTTTTTGGGGGGGGGTTATCATTTTTCTGATTTTCTGATAAGCTTCATAATGAAAAATAAATATTGTTCTGCATTGGCTTCCATTTCTTTTTCATAAGCACAGCTTGTTATGCAAAAAAAAAAAAATCCTTTGTCATGCACATACATCAAGCTGAGCATGTTATTAGCAATGGATAAAAGAAGCAGCTGAAAATCATTCCTTTTTAAGTACTTAATGTATCGATGCTTGAAAAAAAAAAGAATTTTAATTTATCTTAATTTAAATGCATTGAAATTAAAATATTTGCATTCCTGAATTTGTGTATTGGGGAGCATTTCATGAAGCAAATATTAAGGATTTTGTTTGTCAATTTTGACTTGAACCAATGCAAGAATTTCAGTAGATTAAAACATAAAATGCTTTCCCAAATGACTGTTCCTTGAAAATGTAGCCTTTCAATCCTGTGAGTTTTTCTGCCCTTTCACACGGTAAAAAAAAATCGTAATTTGAATGATTCCAGTGAAAAATAAGGCTAATGACAAATTTTAGCACGTGTGAAACCAAACTAGAATCACGAACGCTAATCACAATCACGAATTACAATTCTTCTCTGGAGGTGAATTCCAGTTAAATTTCACTTAAATCACAATTTTTTTGTGAGTGTGTGAAAGGTCCGATGATTCTAAAGATGAGTTTACTGCAATCATCATTACAATGATGATTCAAGATTCATGTGTGAAAAGGCCCTTAGTCATTTGCATCAATATAATGACAACCCTCAGTAGCATTCAATTATCACCAGTGACTAAGCTGTAGTATAGATTATTTATAAAAACATGGGTGAGTGTGAATGCTATGAGATATTGTTCATTATTTAGATTGGAAGCCATGCACACTAGTTCACATGCATTTGGTTTTCTCTTTGATTTTTCTCCCATCTCGTTATCCTTATCTCACCATCTTTTGTTTGTGTTTGGTAAAACTTCTGTGGTAAAAATTCTACTAATCAATGTGGTTTGTGATATCATCTATTTGTGAATTTTAACTTTTAATTTTTACATTGCTTATTTTATTGTTCTTTTATTTAATACATTTGTGATTCATATAATCTTCAAATTTGTACATAACATGCTTTGATGATTTTCTTTGATTTGAATATATTTTCTTTGAATTTATTGATTTGAATTGTTGTATTGTGTGTTCCATGTTTTTTTTTTACCATTGAATGTGGTTCTTTCTTTTACTCAATAATCAATCCATTCATTTTTTATGGTTTATCTCATCGCTTATTTGTTCATTCCTTCAATCAATGATTCCATCCATTCCTCCCTCCCTCTGGTCATCCATGCATTTTATTATCATTCACTATAAATGGTCATCCATCCTTATAATTCCTAATTACATTGTTTCATTACTCCTGTCATTTAATCTTTCCTTCAATCTTTTGTATTCTGTCTTTCATCATTTCATCACTTTCTTTGGTCTTTCCATCTTATTTTCTTCCATCGTTATCATTTAATGGCCTTCAATCACACCCACCACTTATCTATTGCTTTCTTCATCCATCCCTTCTTTCTTTCTTAATGGTACAATCCTTGATATTATTTGTTCATCTATTGTTTTTTGTTATAATATCATCTTTATTTTCCTTTGTAATCATTGTTCTAATTCCTGACGTTCATACTCTTACCTATTTATTAATTTCCTTGTTTATTACTTCTTTTGTTTCCATAATTCATTTTCACATTCCTTGTGATTCATCTGTCCTTTGACAATGCTTTGGTATTGCACCTTATTGACTATTCATCTTTCCTTCCATCCCTTCTCATTGTCACAACACTTGTGGGTGATCTGTCTTTCCATCACTGTCCTTCGTCATTTCATCTTTTCCCTCCTTCACCCTTGCATTTCAGCAGGTTCACACGTTGAATGAGCAGGAATGGGAGAAGGCGGAGCAGGCCAATGTCTTGGCAAACATTGCCCAAGCTTTTGAGAGCGAGAGCTCTTCACCTGCTGGTGATGATAATGCAGATATCTTCTCAGCGGTTGATATGTTGTCTCCTCAAGGTCAGACCGATGCTCAGACGTTAGCAGCGATGCTTCAGGAACAACTAGATGCAATCAATAATGAAATCAAGTAAGTCATCATTCTACGAGAACAATTAAGAATGAAAATGATTGGTTATTCGGGTAAAGGTTACCTCTGATTTAAACAGAATGTTCTTATTTACCCTTGCAACAACCAGGCATTATACATGTATGCAGTTTGCCAACATTTATGCCCCCGCAGACGAAGTCAGGAGGGGGCATTAAGCGTGCCCCTGTCCGTCCGTCCCCTCACTTGGTTTCCGCGCAATAACTCGAAAAATATTTAATAGATTAAAAAATTTTTTGGTGTGTAGGTAGATGACACCAAAATACAGGCTGAGTTCGAATTGGAGTCTGCAGGTCAAAGGTCACAGCTCATTAAATATGCGAGTTGGATACGGAATGATAACTTATGAAATATTCAACAGATTGAAAAAAAATTGAGTGTGTAGGTAGATGACACCAAAATACAAGCTTAGTTCGAATACGGAGTCCACAGGTCAAAGGTCACAGCTCATTAAATATGCGAGTTGGTTTCCGCATGATAACTTTGGAAATATTCAACAGATTAAAAAAATGTGGGTGTGTTGGTAGATGACTTCAAAATACATTCTAACTTTGAATGCGGAGTCCGCAGGTCAAAGGTCACAGCTCTTTATATATGCGAGTTGGTTTCCGCATAATAACTTATGAAATATTCAACAGATTAAAAAAAATTTGGGTGTGTAGGTAGATGACACCAAAATACAGGCTAAGTCCGAATTCGGAGTCCGCATGTCAGAGGTCACAGCTCATTATATATGCGAGTTGGTTCAATCATATAGAATGAATTTCTGATCGCATCAAGCGGGGGGCATTTGTGTCCTTTGGACACGTCAAATTTCTAGTCTTTGAATGATGTGCGGTGCTTAAGGAGCAACGAGAGATACAATCTAGCATGAAATCATGTAACTTGTCTCAAAACATTCAGACAATTCTTTAAAACAAATACAAAAAATCAGAAAACTCAAATGAAATTGTCTGGTTATGCTTTAGGAACAAGTAGCAATAAACAAGAATATAAAAATATAGAAAATATTGTGTGATTAAGTTTATTCTGACATTCCATCTTCTCAGAAGTAATAAATGTTCTTTTCAGAAACAAATATTGTTTAAAAATTGTGTAACTTTTTCATGCAAGGATTATCCAGGTCCAATCAAGTACTCCAGGATCATCAATGTTTCTTGTAAATGATGGAGAGAAGTTTTGTAGAAAAGTTTCTTTTTTGCACTCTACCTGATCATACTTCATTGTTTATCCCAGCATACTGTTGAAAAGTTTATTATTGCAACAGTACTTATTTAGTTTGTCATGGACAGGTATATTGTAAAGCCTGAAAAAGTTACCTTGAATATTTTTTCAGAGTATCATTTTCATTATCATGGTTACTACTGCAGGCATTCATTTTAACTGAAATTGACTGCACATAGATAGGGTAGCATAAATCTCAGAAATGTTTTCTTTTATAGCATTCAGAAGTGATTGCACCATCTGAATGTCAATATCAAAGATGAAAAATAAAATCCACCCATCCGATCAGCTGATCAAGCTCTTTTTATTTGATTTTTAATAGATTAATACAAGAGGAAAAATTTAGCACGGAGCAGCGAGCGGAGGAGCTTGAGCATCGGGTAGGAAGCGTTGATAACATTGATATATATGGGACTTCCCCGAGTCATCGCTACTGGAATCCAGAACCAAGGTCACTTACAAGGTCATTGCCAGGTATGTACAATAGTCCTTGATTTAAAAAACACAGTACTTGAATAGCACATATCTTATTATGATATAACATCCCTATGCACTGCAAAGGAATATTATTACCCTGGCTTTAGCCTTTGATTTTGATTGGCTTAAAAGTACTGTTACTATGGATATACATGTATATCCCAGCTCAAAACAAATGAAGTGATTTTTGTCTCGCCTGCATAGCAGAGCGAGACTATAATAGGCGTCGCTTTTCCGACGGCGGCGGCGGCGTCAACATCAAATCTTAACCTAAGGTTAAGTTTTTGAAATGACATCATAACTTAAAAAGTATATGGACCTAGTTCATGAAACTTGGACATAAGGTTAATCAAGTATTACTGAACATCCTGCCTGAGTTTCAGGTCACATGACCAAGGTCAAAGGTCATTTAGGGTCAATGAACTTAGACCATGTTGGGAGAATTATTTTCAAAATCTTAACCGAATGTTAAGTTTTTGAAATGACATCATAACTTAGAAAGTATATGGACCTAGTTCATGAAACTTGGTCATAAGGTTAATCAAGTATTAGTGAACATCCTGCTTGAGTTTCAGGTCACATGACCAAGGTCAATGGTCATTTAAGGTCAATGAACTTTGGCCGTGTTGGGGGTATTTGTTAAATTACCATCCTAACTCTGAAAGTTTATGGATCTAGTTCATAAAACTTGGGATATAAGAGTAATCAAGTATCACTTAACATCCCCTGTGAGTTTCAGGTCACAAAACCAAGGTCAGCGGTCAGTTAAGGTCAATAAACTTAGGCCATGTTGGGGTAATTGTTGAATTGCCATCATAACTTTGAAAGTTTATGGATAGAGTGAATGAAATATGGACATGGGTGTAGTTGACAAGTCTTAAGTCACCGTTCAAATGTCATTTATGGTCAATGAACGTGGTATTATGTCATATGAATGGTGTTTTTGTGAATGATTATTTTATAGTAGTTTTCAAAGTTAGCACTTCTGCTATATTAAATTGCGTAATGCAGGCGAGACTGCCAGAGGCGTTCCACTTGTTTATTTTTCATTTTGCACTTTGGTATGTTATTAAATGATATAATTGTCCAAAATTGATCATTTGTTATCCAAAAATTTGATTTAAGAATTTCAGGGAGGTTCACAGAGAAAGGTGAAAATGAAGTTTTGTTTTGTTGACTTCAGCACGATGTGTGCACTGATTGCAAGACATTTCAAAATTTTCAGCACGAAAACAGTCTTTTAAAAGATTGTTGTATCTCAATTTTTATTAATTGCGCCATCTCATACATGTAATTTAACAGTATGTAAAAAGAGAGTTTGATTTTCACGTTATTTTATTTACTCTAGTATCTTTTTCTTTAAAATTTCAATTTTTAAAATCTAAAATGCCTTGTCAGAGAGTACGCTACCTTTTGATATTGTCTGTTTATTGATTTTACTCATTGATTTTTATGTTGAAAATTAAAGATAATAAATAATGGCATCAAATCTAATGTCAATTTAGGAAGTATGCTAATGATGACTACAGCATCAGATCAGGGTCCATCACAACAACGTACAGGAGATAATAAATCACCTCCTCAAAGCGCTGATTCAACACCGGTCACTGTTAGACGAATCCATCAAGCTGAACCAGCATCACCTCTTACCTCTCACTATAAACATAGTGCTAGCCAACCTCATATATCCTCACTAGGGGGCGCTGTTTATGGCGTACGGGAAAGAGGTTATGATAGCGATGTGGATGACATAGCTTCAAGGGTGAGTCATCTTGTCATACTGGTTTTATTCTAAAATCAAAGCTTTTTTACATTACTTTTTGTATATCTTTTCTTTTCCAGTTTTTTTTCTTCAATTTGTTACTTGTTAGTCATGTCATTTATTTACTAGGAACTGAAACGCACCTTCCTGTTATAGATAGAGTTGCAATCATCAACCTTTGAAAGTTGGTAACCTCCCTATTTGTCGTTATTTTGTATTACAAAATGGAGCATGCTGATTGGCTGATTGATAAGCATCGAAAATGAGTGTAGTCCTCTGGAGATCACTGTACCTTATCATGTTCTGACAAAATATACTTTCATTTGCTTTCTATAGTTTATATTGATTTCAGTAAATTTCCCTCTTCATAAGTTTTGACTTTATGAAGCATAAGAGTCTGGTATTGAGGCTTTAACTCCCAAAAGAGTGATTTTGCCAAAAGTGATGTTTCCACTTTTTGTCTCACCCACCAGAGGTGAAGGCGAGACTAAGGGATCCACAAACATGACACAACTTTTCAACAATAAGTCACTTTTCAGCCAAACTTGGATTGTAGATGTAATTAGGGGACCTGTATGTTATGTTGCAGTCGAAGGTCGCAGGGTAAGGTCAAAGGTCATGTTTAGGTCAACGTTAAAGATTTATTCAGGTCAGCATTTAAGTTTACATTCAAGACTCTCTTATGACACATTAACTCTGCAACCGTAAGTCACTTTTAAATCAAACTTGGGTTGTAGATGTACTTAGGAGACCTGCATGTTATGCTGCAGTCGAAGGTCACATGGTAAGGACAAAGGTCATTTTGAGGTCAGTGTTATAGTTTACGTGTAAGACTCTCTTATGAAAAATGTTATTCCATCCCAGTTATTTCACAATGAATGATCTGTTGATACAATTCTGTTGCGTGCAGTCGCAAATCGCGATATTTCTGGTTATTTCCACAAGTGGGCGAGACACAACATCGGTTATGCCTTGTTATCATATAGGGTTATTGAGATATTGTGCAGTGTTTGGTTTATAGACAATTTGAATTGAGATTAGGCTTCCTGCTTCAGTTCACAGATCAATCAAAGCCATGATTAGCAGTCTTTTTTCAATCAGTTTTGTGTTTATTTCATTCCAAATTCTCAAAATGGTAGAATAGTGTGTTAGGTCTCTCTGTCTCTCAATGCACAATGTTGAAATTTATGGTGCATTGAATGAAAGTGATGATTCACTTTTTGAAATTCTTATGTTGGTCTGTCTCCTCTCATCTTTCCATCCCTAGATGTATTAAGCTTGTATGTGAGGTTCATTCATTTAAAATTTTAATGACAGATAATCTCTCTATATATTATGAAAAACAACTAATAGTTGTGGTAAACCAACTTTGAGTTCAGAAATAATGAAAGAAATCAAGAGAGTATGATTTTATGGTATGTTAAATTATTTTCACTGCACATCTTTTAATAGTTTGTGGCTCATATCACTTAGCAGTAATGATCATTTGACTGATTTTTACAATATTGATAGCATTGATCAGAATTGTTTTAGAATCATTTGTGAAAATCCACCCCATGATTAATTGCTTAGCTTGATGTAATTAAGCCCAGGACAATCTTTGTAGTGTTGATAATTCTTTCTCTTTCAAAAGCAAACAGTGACCTGTCTCTCAAACTATCGTATGTTACTGTTGTAAAAGAGCTTGTCATAGTTCTGAGCTTTCTTCAAAAGCAAAAAAATAACTAAATAATAAGTAATATATATTCCATAGATAATTTATTTGTCACAGTTACATGTATAGGCATAGAAAATAGAAAAGATACTGGCTGTCTGGCTAGCATTCACTGCACTGCACTATTAAAAGTAGAAAAGTTGTAGATTTTGCACAATTTTTCATGTTTATTTAATTATTTGTGTATTCATATTTCTCCTAATATATTAGCAATCTACAATGGCTGTCTGCTTACAGCAAAACCATTATACATTGGATTGAAATATATGTTGATTAATTTTACAGGGATCTAGAAAAAAAAAGAGAGATGTCCAGAGAAACATACTTACTCATGCTTTCTCCAGTTTCAGTTGTCATATTTTTTTGCTGTGAAATTATTTGTTTATTTCAAAACTGTATCTGTTCATTTTCCCCCCAAAACTCTCTACTCTCTCTGTTTCCTACATTGCTCTTTTTTCTACCTTTCTCTCTCCTGTTCTCTTCTCTTCTATTTTTTGTGACACAGCCCAAATATGTTCACAATCGTTCTATGTCCCTTTCTGAGTCGGAGCTGCAGTATTGGCAAAAGGTATAGAAGGCATATGTTGCATTATGTTCCCCATGAATAGCCCCACCCACATTGCCCTGTCACCATAGCAATCACCTTGCTTAGCCACGCCCTTCTTCACGTTTGCTTGAGATGTTGTATAGTTGTTTTTCGAATTCCTGTTTTAACATTTGTGTAATATATATGCAACAATTTTCCAATTTTGTTAGATTGATTGATATTTACATGAGATCATTTTATCTTCAAATTTTGCATACGACATTAACATTCTCCAATTTTGTTGTTTCCATAGCAATAAGTCAGTTATAGTTGTCACAGATTCAACAAATTAATGTATCAACAATAGGTTTCCTAAGTCTGCGCAGTGCCCCTTGTCAGCGATTTACGCTTGTAAGCACTCACGCGTATCTGCGCCATTCTAGTTAAAGAAGATATGCAACAAACACAAACTTTACACATGCAATACATAGACAGATACATGTATTCATTAAAAAAGCCAACTTAAAATGGTGGAAAAATAATGAATTTGGGGCATTTCATGTGACGGCCTCAAAATGCAGCCTTTCTCACCAAAATCCCTGAATCATGTGCAAAGTGAATGGGCCACCATCTTTTTGTTCAATCTGAAAATGACTGGCGGAGGTTTTTCCCAAGAAAATCATGTATTTCTTTCAAATTTTTTAATGAAAATTTGGCACACTTACTCATAAGAGTATAAGGAACATTATCAATTGAATTTTTTTGTGAAATAGAAATAAAAATTATGATTAATCTTATTTTGAATTGTAAAGGTGTGCAGATATGGGGCCCCCTTCATACACGTATATGAAAATAATGACATCCAGTACATCAATATTTCAACAATTTAAGAGTTTGTCAACAAAGTTAATGTGGTATACTGTAGGTCATCATGGTATCCTTCCCTTCAATGTATCTCACCCTTCATTGCATGGATCCTATGGTTGCATGAATGTTTGTGGTTTATTCTCTACCAAGTCTGAAGTATAATTCACTCATCTATATATAAAATCAGGCTTATCCAAATCAGATTTGATTGTATCTGGAAGATAGGTGAATTGAAAATATAGGCCTACATCTAATGCATTTTAGATTTTACTTTTTTTCTTTTTGTATAGTTTTAAGAGCTCAAACTGATTCAAGATTAAATGTGATATTCTTCATAAATGTTAGTAAAGGGAATGAAATTCTATATTTGAGTTGCACTTACCCCCCCTGTCCTTTGATTAACTTAGATGCGTCATTCAGATAATATTTGACAAAACTCACCATCTTTTTTCATATCGTTAAGACATGCTTCAACAAAAAATATAGACCAAAGTTGACTGCTGGAACATCACAATGATTTCAATATCAGTTCCATGGTATTGCGAAACTTTGAACAAAATTTATTTTGCACAAACTTTTTTATCATATGTAACTGATTACTCTTTATTTTTGTCTCACCTGCATAGCAGAGTGAGACTATAGGCGCTGCTTTTCCGACGGCGGCGGCGGCGTCAACACCAAATTTTAACCGAAGGTTAAGTTTTTTAAATGACAACATAACTTAGAAAGTATATAATAATAATATAGGGTATTTATATTGCGCACATATCCACCTTGTTAGGTGCTATATGGACCTAGTTCATGAAGCTGGGCCATAAGGTTAATCAAGTATTACTGAACATCCTGCCTGAGTTTCATGTCACATGACCAAGGTCAAAGGTCATTTTGGGTCAATGAACTTAGACCATGTTGGGGGAATCAACATCAAAATCTTAACCTAAGGTTAAGTTTTTGAAATATCATCATAACTTAGAAAATGTATGGACCTAGTTCATGAAACTTGGACATAAGGTTAATCAAGTATCACTGAACATCCTGCACGAGTTTCACGTCACATGACCAAGGTCAAAGGTCATTTAGCGTCAATGAACTTTGGCCGAATTGGGGGTATCTGTTGAATTACCATCATAACTTTGAAAGTTTATGGATCTGATTCATGAAACTTAGACATAATAGTAATCAAGTATCACTGAACATCGTGTGCGAGTTTCAGGTCACATGTTCAAGGTCAAAGGTCATGTAAGGTCTATGAACTTTGGCCATGTTGGGGGTATTTGTTGAATTACCATCATATCTCTGTAAGTGTATTGGTCTAGTTCATAAAACGTGTACATAAGAGTAACCAAGTATCACTGAACATCTTGCACGAGTTATAGTAGTTTTCAAAGTCAGCACTGCTGCTATATTTAATCGCGTGATGCAGGTGAGACCGCCAGAGGCATTCCACTTGTTTTGTAGTCTGGCTGCTGATAACATGCCTGAGTAATATCACCTCATAATACTATTTTCAAGGTTACTGATCTTTCTGCAGCCTTAAATGAACGGTCTAAGCAATATTTGTTTTTGCCTCCATTTTTCTCTCGCTTGCATACATGTAGCAGAGCGAGACTATAGGCGCCGCTTTCTGACGGCGACGGCAGCAGCGTCAACATCAAATCTTAACCTAAGGTTAAGTTTTTGAAATGACATCATAACTTAGAAAGAATATGTACCTAGTCCATGAAACTTGGAAATAAACTTGGAAACATCCTGCCTTGGTTTCAGGTCACAGGACCAAGGTCAAAGGTAATTTAGGGTCAATGAACTTAGACCATGTTGGGGGAATCAATATCAAAATCTTAAACCAAGGTTAAGTTTTTGAAATGTCATCATAACTTAGACAGTATATGAACCTAGTTCATGAAACTTAGACATAAGGGTTATCAAGTATTACTGAACATATTGCGTGAGTTTTAGGTCATATGACCAAGGTCAAAGGTCATTTAGGGTCAATGAATTTTGGGCATGTTAGAGGTATTTGTTGAATATCCATTGTAACTTTTAATTTTTATGGAGCTAGTTCATAAAACTTAGACATAAGAGTAATGATTGTTTTGCACACATCTTAGATCACATGATCATGGTCAAAGGTCATATTTGGTCAATGGATATAGTATTTTGTTATCATATGAATGTCTTCTTTTTTGAATAATTAATTTTTCAAAGTTTTTAAAGTCAGCACTGCTGCTATATCAAATCGCGTAATGCAGGCGAGACTGCCAGAGGCATTCTACTTGTTTTGTTTTGCATCCTTATTTTGGTCTGTTGTATCTGTGGAGTGTACCATCGGATCATGCATTTACTATCGCTCTCTTTTATGGATTCATGTTTCTTAAATACAAGGGTTAGAATGTTTCCATTTTCCTGTGATAATATTACAATATCAATTATCAAAATATTTTAATGTTGATCAATATGTGCCTCTTTCATTCATTCATTCACATACACAGTTCTATTTTCAAAGAAATCCAACCCTTTTCTTACCAGAAATGATAATGATAGTGTGATGAAAAATAATCCGGAATATAAAAGCTTAAACCATAGATTATGCTTATGCTATTGAGATGCTATGGTTAAAATATTGAAAGAAATTATGTTGCACTCATATAAGTGTTCCAATTTCTGTGAAATTCATTGCCTTTATTTTGTTTGGGGAAAGTGTTAAAAATTTGAAAATGATCCCTTCAAGATAACAAGTAATTTTTCATCATTCTATATGAATTTATATCCATTCTTTGAATTAATTTGTCATTGATCGGATTGTGTGTTTTTATTTATTCTGAATGCAGAAGAAAACATTGTCTACTTCATCTATTTATTTATTTTTACTAATATTTATTTATAATCACAGTGTATTATACTCTGAATTACAGCATGATCGTATGTCTTGGAAATGTTTGTCACTTGTACTTGTAATTTTCTGGTATTACTATACCTAGATCTAATTTGGTTTGCATCATGATTTATGAATGTTTTCATTATTTTGTTGGTATAGTCTAATGATATTACTAAATAACTAAATAATGTTGCATTATTTATCATCTAACATATTAACAGTTAAATGACACATGACTACATTGTGTTATATACCATTTTATTTTTATTGACTAAAAAGAAACCACCCATAAATTGTCTAAATATTTTGTTTCCTGAGTGCTTTGAATTCATTTGTAATGTGTGTTCTGATGAGGATATATGCATTGATATAATACTGCTAGGTTAGTATTACATTTATTTGCCAGATATTTAGAATGAATTACATGTGTCTCTTCATGTCAGAAACATTCAATATGAAAGAAATGCAAGAAAGAAAATTCAACAATATTGAGGTATTTTAAAATATATTTGATCAATTTTCTCATCTTGTTGTCATGCAACTTGTGTCTGATTTTGATGTGGCCATGGATGTGATGAATCAGATATTGGGTCAGATGCACAAAAAGTAGCAATTTCTTACTGACTGCTAGCATTTCCTTGATGATTAAGCTATTGCTAAAAAGAGTATGTATAAAGCAAACATTTAGCTTATGCTTTTAAGCACTTGCTTTGGTTTTTTCAAGCTCTTTGAGAGCAGCTTGAGTGTTTGCTTGATCAGGGCGTTCTTGTTTTTTAATCACCTGAGAGAGAACCCCAAGGTGTACCGTAGCCTACATGTACATGTTTTTTTCCTAATACAGTGCAAATCAAATGCCAAATATATAAATTTATCAAAAAGGAGCAAGTTCATTTGACACCATGTCTGAGGAAAATATGTTATATGAAAGAAGAGGTAATTTGCACTCCCACACCTTGGCGTTCGAGTCCTGCCTTTTCTGTGAGTCGTGTTCGCACCAGCATGACGTCGCTATTTATTTATGCATATGAAATAAAGCAATTGCTGAATCATGATCTTTTGCTTGAAGCAATTGCTACTTTTTATGAATCTGACCCATTATCTTGAGATTCATTGGCTTGAATTTATATCTTTTAACAAAAGCAGACGAACATGTAAACAACTTGAACTTTTTTTAATATATGTGCTTAACTCCCAATTGCTTGAGGTACAAATTTGCATTAACCATTCTAGGTTAAAGCATGATTTTGGATCTAATTTTGTGACTTTGAGTGCAATATTTCTTAACATCTTTGTTGAACATTTAGATATGTATTTAGTTGTGTATAATTATTTGTATTTCAGAGCGAGGTCATCTGGGAACCTAGAACACTCAATTTCAAGGTTTTATTTCTAATATTCTTTTTGTCATCATTTAATCCAAGAAAGAAATCTTTTTTTCATCTTTGAGCTGCTGTTATTCTTCATTTTAGAATTATTTTGATCTTGAGGTTATAAAATAGCATGTATTATCATCCATCACTAAGCCTGGTTTTACAGGCATGCAAACATGGTTTTCAAAAAGTAAAAATACGAACAGAAAAAAGCATATTATTGAATTATAACCTAAAACTTTAACCTAAAAAACAACACATACTGTACATTATTAAACTGTGCATATTAACATTGATAAAATGGCAATGTTCATATTTAGAACTCTCTACCTTCCACAATCATCAAAGAATAAACTTGTTGTCAATTATTATGTTTGCTTGTTTGTTAAAACTAGTGTCTTCCATGCCTCCCATTCAAGGGAAATCAATGGTTATCAGAACAAATATGTTACTTGTAAATCTCTCAAATAATTATTCTTGAAGCAACATGCAAAAAGAGTATATATAAAAAATAAAATTGCAATAACTCACTTCTGTAATAGCCATTGCATTGCTCCAATATTTTACAATTTTCTTTTTGTTTTCCTTCAAAATCTTGAATGCATATCAATTTGACATTCAATTCATGCCCTCATTTGCTTTTAATGTGTGAGTATTATCTTATAGTGTTAAGCATTGTAATTTGTATCCATGTGTGTCTCAGGAATTGATTTCATCAAAACATACCTGTTTGTGTACTGTCTTGTTTATCTTCAATTTCTTAATCAAATACCCTGTATTACGAAGAACCATATGTATTTTTGTAACCTCTCATAATGAATTTACATTCATGAATGTTCATATCATTTTGTTATCTGATAGATCTTGTTTTCATGTCTATAAATATGATACAGTGTCTGGCCTGAATTCATGAAAGTTGGCTGACTCTTGTCACTTGACATCATAAGTTAAATGCAGTTCAGGAAAGTGGGTTAAAAAGCATGACTGAGCATGTGATTTAATGCAGTATTTGATATCAAGTGACAAGATTTAATCCATGGGTTAACCACTTTCATGAAATACAGATTTAATATTTAGGGCCTGTATTCCATAAGCGAGATAAGCATGCTTAAGTAAAAAATATAAGCGCTTTGTCTTATTTTTTGTCAAAGACAAAATTCTTAGCCAAGACGCATATTCCACTAAGCATCGACTAAGAATTTTGTCTTAGAATTGGGCAAAAAGTTTTTGCGTGTCTTTTTTTTTTTGCTTTAACATGTAAAATGCACAGAATTTTTACCGCGGGGCAGCTGTTGCATTCGTGACAAAAGTTGCGCAACCTTGCAATTTTCTTAAGACGTCATAGAATCTGAGATTTGGCTTAGCCATAGGTCTGACTGTAATAAATGTCGTAAAGTGTATAGAATATCGTTAGGGAAGATTTCTTAGACAAGTAAAATTCTATTAAAGACAAATTGCTCAAACTTAAGCCAAAAGCTTATCTCATTTATGGAATACAGGCCCAGGTGTTTGCCAATGTGAATTTGTCTCATCTTTATGAATTTGGGTGTGTGAAAGTATTCATTTTTGAAATATATACCACCTAATTATATTCAGCTTTTTTCATAAAGCAGTTAGTAGTGTTACAAACAACTTCATGTGGAGTGGAATATGAAATTTTCAAAATATAATCCAATATGTATTTAGTAAGAAATTTCCAAATCATGATTGTATTTCATATGATTTGATTTAGACCATAGCAACAATTTTACTTGAGTCTGAAAAGTGTTGTACAGTAAAAATGTTATTGATAATGACAAGTATGGACTATATATTTCAACTTTGGCTTATGAATCACACTCCAGTTGCTCATAAGGTTGTGTGTAACCTAATAAAAGCTTTATAAGAAAGCCCGCCCCCCTCGAGTCTATTCTATTTCTACAAGATTTTTAAAGAGTGTAAAATTCAGTTCAAAATACAGTCAGGAAGAATGATTATGGGCATCCATGGAAATAATTGTATCCCCCTTTACCCATTACTCCCAAAGTAATTTGCTTGTGTGATTTTATGATTTAGTATAAAGCAGAGGGATGAGAATTGTAATGTTGACAATGGATGTACATGTTTTACAGACAGTGTTTCAGTGGTTACCTGGGTTGACATTAGGCCATTTCATTGGCTGACATTAAATTCTATCATTTATTATCATGTTTTTTAAAGGTCAAGTCCAACCCAGGAAAATGCTGAAATTAATAGATAGAGAAAAATCAAACTAGCATAGTGCTGACAATTCATCAAAATCGGATGTAAAATAAGAAAGTTATGACATTTTAAAGTTCCGCTTATTTTTCACAAAACAGTGATATGCACAACTAGGTGAGTCTGTTGATGATGTCCATCACTCTTTCTTTTGTTTTATTGTTTGAATTATACAATATTTCATTTTTTTATAGATTTGACAATAAGGACCAACTTTACTGAACCATATAGTATTAAACAATGCTAATTCCACATGTTCAGGAATTAATCGTTGTATCACTTGACAATGAGGAGAAAATCAGAATATATCATATAATAAAATATAAAAGAAATAGTGAGTGGATGACGTCATAGTCTCCTCATTTGCATACCAGCCAGGATGTGCATATAACTGTTTTGTGAAATTAAGCGAAACTTAAAAATGTCATACCTTTCTTATTTTACATCTGATTTTGATGAAAATTTTCAGTGTTATGCTTGTTGGATTCTCTTTTTATTCAAATCAACTTTTTGTTGGGGTGGACTTGTCCTGTAAACATAACTCAGATGTGTTATATTGAAGTTTGATATCCAGACTCTCCCTCTTTACTCTAAAGATGAAATTCTCTTCATCTTTATTTATGAATGTGAATATGAATGCACTGTCTTTAACATTTTTATTACCTGAACATTTACAATAGTAAATGTTCAGGTATGAAATGTCCTTTAAGAATGATGTATACTGAATGCATGTGTAGTGTACATTTATTCACATTTGAATGAATTAATCCCAGAATGTCTTCTCTGATGCTATACAATCAGATGTACTAACACCAGACTGATCAAAGCAATTATATCATTTCCAGTGAATATATGTACTACTGGACGGTTTGGGACATAAATCTAGCATCACACTCTATCATATTTGGCTTGCATTATGGTGTTTATTATAGGAATTGAGACATAGGCAGACATACATGTACCCAATAAGAAGTCATGTTAGTTCGATAGATTGAAGGCTCGCAATTGGGCTTCTTTGGTTTGATTCTCACATAGTTTACTAATACCCTTTATAAAGACTTCTTACAAGGTCCATCAAAAAGGACCATCAGTCCTCTGTGTTGCTTCCTTCAAAGAATTAGGCAAAGTGCTATGACAAACATGCTCTCTACAAACTTGCTAGTTTGAAGATTATCTGAGAGCAAAGTTGGCTTTGAGAGCAAAGTTGGCTCAGTCGGTAAAGTGTCTGCCTGTCGAACCAAAGATTGTGGGTTCGAGTCCACCCCGGGCGGATGACTGAAGCCAGTGCATTGTGAGTAAACATCTCTCCCCTGTTTCATAGATGCAGGCTATGTTACAGTGGAAAACATTCTGTCCCTCGAATAGGACTTTGAATGGAGGCCTGTGTAGAGGAGAGTCAACACCTTAAGAACCCACTGCACTATTCAATTAAGAGTAGGGGGAAACCCTGGTGCAGTGGTTCACCTGTATTCCCCCAGTCAATTACTTGTTTATCAGGAGGAGAGACCTGCAGGTCACAGTTCTGTGTGCGCGCCCTTCTTGGCTACCCAGATTGGCTGCCTCCTCCAAAAAGTGTCTTTGACAGATATATGGTGCTATACAAATGCTGTGCGTCATCATTCATTGCTAAGGAGTAATTTTGCTTCACTTTGTGCATAATTTTCCTCTCCTAGGCTCATCACAGGTCCAGCTCTTTTGACCCTCAAATCATTCATAACAATCTAGGAATGATAACTAGAAATAGTTTTCTTCAACTTAAACTTGAGAAATAAGCATAGTAATAAGTAAACATAAGAAACATAAAATTAAATAAAATTTGAGCATTTTTGGGTTCCCATAAGATAGCCCAGAGTTAGACCATGGCTGCATCATGCTATGTCTCTGCAGCTCGCAAATCATTTATTTTATACAAGCGGCATCTGCGAGCTAGTACTGTATAAACTTTTATTTTCGCCTACAGAATTTTTCTTGAATTTCAGGGGTCCCAACATTTTCACAGGTTCTTGAATTCACGATCAGAAGATGTATCAAACACTTCCACAGCATTACGGAGAAGCAAACATAGCGCAAAACATGTGCAATAATTATGCTCCACAAAACCCCCATACTGACGTGTTTTATACATAAATAAGTCCCTATAAAAAACAGTTACAAAGTGTGAAGAAAGTGGCTTTAATTTCCCTTTTTTGGTACCTTTAGATCTGAAGATTCATCATTTTACAGTTTGATCTGTAAGTGTAATCTTTGGAAGTTGTGTTTTGTTAGATTCATTTTTTTAAAAGTTGGTTTCAGTGCAAAAATGTTGAATTTTGTGAACAAAATCTTACATTTTCAAAATTTCTGGTCATTTGACTTATGAATATAAATGAGTATGCAAATAGCTGCCAGTGTACAGAGTCAATCAGATGACAATAAAATCAAATTATTTTTTGAAAAATACATTGTAATTTAAAAGTGAGTGAATTCGTATTGATTAAAATATGTTAGGAAATAATTTAGGCTTTGATTTTGTTTGTAGAATTCTAGCTAACTTTATGAATTATTAACTAGTTTTTCAACCTTATTTTTTGTACATATATAGGTGCTTACATGTATCTCAATATTTCACCACACAGGATGTTTGCTATTGGGGACATTGGCACCAAATGCTAAATGTGTCAATATTTTCGCGCATGTTTAAATTTGCGGGCGATCAGCAATTCGCAAACCGCTTATATACATGTAGTAATCCACATGATAAAGTGACTGCAACATTGAAATCTAGTATTCAGTGCTATACTTACCAAAACCATGTTTATTGTTAAGTAATAAATAATATTCTCACCATTATTTTATGGTGCATTGTTGGGTATGGTTGACTATAGATAACACAGCAGTATAGATGTGAGCCTACCATATGAAATGTTTGGTGATTGCCTCATCTTCTTTTTGACTTATCATCTGTATCATCTTTTCCCTGAATGTCAAACATTGATACACCTTAGGCTTGCGTCCAAGAATAGAAACCCACATGTATGGAAAGCTGAATGGGACATATACATGTATTTGGATTAGGAGATGTTCTATCTATTTTCATTTTCACAATGAACAATAAAAACTAGATTGGAATGAAATTTCATGACTCGTGTATTTAAGCATGATGAGACTAGAGTTATATAACTCAAAGCATAGTGATTAGTCTGAGATGATTGATTGTATAAACTCAATCATGATTATCAATTTGACCCTTGTGTTACTGGATCCTGGGAAACAACTTAATGATTTGATGATCAATACAAGTGATATAGCTTGTATGATTATGATGATCAATTCAATTTTAGATAAAAATCAATACTGTTATGGATTGCTAAGCTATTACTTGGTGACGCTGGCATTTTAAAAATGTTATAAATAATTCAGAGACATGATCTTTGTGAGAAGGCATTGAGTGCCATTGAGTGAATGCATTTCTAGTACCTTGGATAGGACTGCAAACATACAGTCCTTAGACAAACAATTTTCAAAGTCAATGGTTGTGACATCCTATAGGGTTGTTTTCAATCTTGAATTCTAGAAAGGGATTCATCCTTAGTTAAAATCAATTGTAGCCAAAATAAAACAATTTCAAAGTTTTGATTGGGATGTAGACTTTGATTACCAGCAGTTACATAAAACTAAACATTATAAACTAAAATGAAAGAAAGCAGAGTAATCTGCTGTAATAACAATAATTTTTTCCTTTATTTCAGCCAATAACAAAGGAGAAGGAAACAGCGGAGGTGAGACCGATCCGATGCGAGCCAAGTCCACCCATGTCACCAAGATCACAACAGCTTGAGAAGATGGCTGCAGCTATAGCCGCTCAAGCTAGTCAAAATGAACAAAGAAGGTAATTTTTAGCTTTCTGATCATACATCAATAATGCAATACACTGTACTATTAGCACTTTCCAAAACCCTTTACCTGTATACCTTCAAACACTGCATTATTGCATTTTATTTAATGAGGCATCTATTAAAGGGGAAGTTTACTCTGGCAATAAATTGGATTTGGTAAAAGCAGATGAATATAATAGTCAAGGTGTGATGAAAATCCAGAATAAGAGAGGTATGGGTTTTAAAAGTTTTTAATATGTGGCATCATATGAGAGCAGCTCGCCCATATATCATGTAATTTATTTTCCATGAATTCTATTTGTTAATGGAACTTGATGAATAAAAATATTTTTCTTAAAGATGGGGGTATGAAATTAAGTATTTGAGTATATATCCAGCTCAAAAATTAAATCACTTTCATTTTTTCAGTTATTGAATATACTGACACTTTTAGATTCCATATACTATGCTTCTCTGGTGAGAATTATTGTTACTATTATTTTAAATATTATTTTATTCAACCTTTCATATACATTGCGAATATAAGTAACAAACAAGTCAATGGGAAGAACAATTACTGTATCATTTTGCATGGTAAAGAAAATAAGACCTGGATGAGAGTTGGAGAGGCTGCCTGGGTATTGGGTATGGAAAAGGTTAAACTCAATATCTATAACCCGCAGGTCTTCCTTCCCAAAACTTCCCAAACTCAATCCAGGTCAGAAAAAGAAAATGAAAATGAAGATATTTAAAAGTAAAAATGATACTGCAAAGATGTAAAGCAATTGTCAAACATGTGAGTTAGTCACTTCAAGCAAATCCCCATAATACCTCCCCAATCACATCATTACCTACATGTATCTACAAGCTAAACAAACATTCAGCAATCATAAATTTAGAAAAATATCCTTATATATACTGATCTAACATAAATAATGAGATCAATTAAACAATAATAATAATAATATATATTATTAATAATAATAGGGTATTTATATTGCGCACATATCCACCTTGTAAGGTGCTCAAGGCGCTCCTATATTACCCGGCTAAGCTAGGCGTTCATAGCGCACACAGCTTTTTAAGGAATTACTTCCTACTGGTACCCATTTACCTCACCTGGGTTGAGTGCAGCACATTGTGGATCAGTTTCTTGCCGAAGGAAATTACGCCATGGCTGGGATTCGAACCCACGACCCTCTGTTTCAAAGTCCGAAGACTAATCCACTGGGCCACAACGCTCCACAATAAGATAGTAAGACCATGCCAGAGTGATCAAATAACGTAAGATTGTTAGAAAAAAATAAGCTAACTTTGAAAAATAATATATAATTATTAGTGCTGTTATTGGTAAGAAAATACTCTGTCGATATGTCTCTAAAAATATCTTACAGATATCGATAACTATCGACAAAAGAATATAATCAATACACATTTTTTATGCATCCACTGGGCCACAACGCTCTACTCAATAAACTGAGCGAAATAAAAGAAAAGTCATGAAAATGCATGAAGTTGTAAATTAGATATGTAATTTAAAAAAAAAGATTCACGATGAAGGAGAGTTAGAACTTTAGAGATGTTTCCTGATATAATATGTGAGGGCATACTTTCTCAGATAAATGAAAATCTTCCTTCTACATGTATGTTGTCCTTGTATAACGTTTTCAAAGATAAAAATGGATAGTTGCTTCTTCTCATTCATTCTACATGTATATGTACAAACACCCTTTCACTGCAATGTATTATCACCAGGTTTGTATGTCTTGATTAGTGCTGGTTAATGCCATGACGTATCACTGGTAATAGCCATATTTAGACTTTCAATCAAGTGATCATGGTCATCACTGCACATTTCTAACATGAAAACGTTCGTATAAATTCTGTTTCATTTTGCTTTGCTTACCTATTGTCTTGACATTCTAATGGCGGTTACTATTAGTAAAGTTCATTCACA
Organism: Lytechinus pictus; assembly: GCF_037042905.1. Taxonomy (NCBI): domain Eukaryota; kingdom Metazoa; phylum Echinodermata; class Echinoidea; order Temnopleuroida; family Toxopneustidae; genus Lytechinus; species Lytechinus pictus. The sequence goes on along the minus strand of NW_026974147.1, from coordinate 529,063 downwards.
GATAAAAGCTATGATATAGTAGACCGGCCAAGATGATTTTTTATTCTTTGGACGGCAAAATTTGTTAATGCTTGCTAATACTTGGCATCCCAGCTAATAGTCTTGCAAAAATACCTAGAAATAGCGTACGGCCGGATGCCAAGCGCACTTTTGCGTGAAAGTGTCATTTTTAGCGTAAAATCTGAAAGAATGTCGAAAATCACGCATTGTGATATTTTGACGGATTATCATCATATTTTTTATTATCTTTGATATGGAATTATTTTTATTTGGAGTTTCAAATTATAAGTCTCATAAATATGCATTTTAAATTTGAATATTACACACAAACATATGGCACAGTGAAACATAAAACCGCGATTTTCTCAAAATAAAAGTTTATGAAAACTATCAATAGTTTGAAGTTTTTTACGCAACTTAAATTCTTCGATTTCAATTCGTTTATCCATCAAATGTATAGTAAATGTCCTAATGCCACAAATATTAAACAAATTTTCAAGTAAGATGGAAGATATCTCATTTTATGTAATCCGAAAGGAGACAATGTGCATTTTACCAGGTGCGCATTTTGAAAGAAAAATTGAAAATACCGTACATTATGTACATAATTACATGTAATATACTAAAGTGAGTTTTTAATTACATGTATAAGTACACACTATAAGCTACATGTAGGCGTTCATTAGGACATTTATTATACATTCGATGGATAAACGCATTTAAATCGAAGAATTCAAGTTGCGTAAAAAAAACTTCAAACTATTGATAGTTTTCACAAACTTTCATTTTGAGGAAATCGCGGTTTTATGTTTCACTGTGCCATATGTTTGTGTGTAATATTCAAATTTAAAATGCATATTTATGAGACTTATAATTTGAAACTCCAAATAAAAATAATTCCATATCAAAGATAATAAAAAATATGATGATAATCCGTCATAATATCACAATGCGTGATTTTCGACATTCTTTCAGATTTTACGCTAAAAATGACACTTTCACGCAAAAGTGCGCTTGGCATCCGGCCGTACGATATTCTTGGGTATTTTTGCCAGAATTTTAGCTGGGATGCCAGGCATCAACAAATTTTGCCGTCAAATCCTTATCTAGAGCACTTTTTGATGTTTGGCCGGTCTACTAATACTAGACATGTCTAATTTCATTCACATCAATTTTTGTGTGTATACATGGATGTTGACTGTTCTCAAGTTATTTCATGTATTGTTCTTTAGCAGAAACTCAATGGAAAGTAACAGCACACCCAGCCCCCATAGCAGTGCTAATAGTTCACAAGACTCGCTTAATAAGAATTTACAGAAGAAACAAGCTTCAGGTATAAAGGGCTCCCTCGGTAGGATTTTTGGAAAGAAAGAGAAGCCTGGGAGAAGAGGGAGAGAACATCCTGATAAAGGTAGGTCAAACTATGACCCAGGTCAAAGGTCAAGGAGACTTATATCCTTCATCAACCATCATTGTCAAATATATCATGACCATACTCTCATCATGGTGGTTTTCATAAATGTAGTTTTCATTATCATTGACATTATCACTGTCATTGTTATCAAAATCGCAATCATCTTCATCATCATCATCATCATGACCATTAACTTGGTGGTTTTCATAAATGTGGTCATCATTATCATCATCATTGACATTATCACTGTCATCGTTATCAAAATTGCAATCATCTTCATCATCATCATCATGACCATTAACATGGTGGTTTTCATAAATGTAGTCATCATTATCATCATCATCATCATTGACATTATCACTGTCATCGTTATCAAAATTGCAATCATCATCTTCATCATCATGACCATTAACATGGTGGTTTTCATAAATGTAGTCATCATTATCATCATCATCATCATTGACATTATCACTGTCATCGTTATCAAAATTGCAATCATCATCTTCATCATCATCATGACCATTAACATGGTGGTTTTCATAAATGTAGTCATCATTATCATCATCATCATCATTGACATTATCACTGTCATCGTTATCAAAATTGCAATCATCATCTTCATCATCATCATGACCATTAACATGGTGGTTTTCATAAATGTAGTCATCATTATCATCATCATCATCATTGACATTATCACTGTCATCGTTATCAAAATTGCAATCATCATCTTCATCATCATCATGACCATTAACATGGTGGTTTTCATAAATGTGGTCATCATTATCATCATCATCATCATTGACATTATCACTGTCATCGTTATCAAAATTGCAATCATCACCATCACCACATTTGTAAAATCCCAAAATTAGAATTATCATGCGATTTTGAGATTCTTTAATTGTTTATGAACAGAAATTATATTGCATGTGGTTTTCCAAAGTATTACTTACTTTACTCTGATAATATGTAACAATGAACTACACAGATCTAGATAGACCAGGTAATGGGAGTTTATATAGCTTTGTAACAAGTCCACAATAAAAAACTCAGAGTCATTGTTTGACAAAATATATCCAGAAGGGTTGTGGTGGCAACATAACCTAAAGGTAACATTTGTTTTTCTCTGAATTTCTCTGGCTAATATAGGGTTGCATGACCTCGCCCTCTATTTCCTTTTCTTTCTCTCTATATAATATACTAGTATTTGTTTTGTTTTGTTGTCACTTCTTGAAAAGCAGAGCACCCCTAAAGTGTGTAAGATTTTATGACAGTCATTTGAATTAGAGCATACATATTTTTCTCTCTGTTTCTTAAACCCACTATCCTATCCTATCTTCTATTAGCTTTGCTTTTATGGAGCTTATACCAAGGTATAATAAGGTTACACCCTTTACTAACACTGTGTCAATCCATGCAAACTATCCCTCAGTGTGTCTTTGTTATCAAATTAAACTGCAGTTCTTTGTTCTAATCCATCAGAACTATTGTGAATAATCTTTTTCAAACCCATTCAAACATTTTTAGAGTTAGCTTTTAATGTAATAGAAATATTAATAAACAGCTTATGTAGCATATGTCCATATCGTTTCAGAACAAAAAAGAAATAAACAATATATTGCTGAGATCACTTTGTTAAATTATAATTTTGAATTAGTGAGAATTAAAAGGTGTAAGAATAAACCTTTTTTTTAACTTTCAATTTTCCTGGGACTCTATTTAATGCTTTTCCTGATACATTAACCCTATCTTAACTGGGCTATTTCCCTGTTTGGTGGGTCAATTTGACCCCCCCCCTCAGATTTCAGCGGTTGATTGCGCAATCGCCGCAAAAATTAGCACCCGTGTAGAGCCGGACGTAAACTACAAGACTGTATAGTAAAATTTTCAAAAAAATAATTGCTTATATTTTTTATTATGCAAATAAGCGTATGAAATTTGCCCTAATTTTGTTTTTTGTGTATGTTTTTGCCTTTAACTCACTTTATATAGCTAGTAGCATGCTAATTTTTGGTGAACATATAAATTTTTACATTTCTCACAAAAATCTGCAAAAAAATTGCCGAAAAATAATCAATTTTCCATTTATCTTATTGTTTTTTTAATTCTTTGTTTTTCATTGATTTTTTCAATGAACTTTGCCAGGGACCCTTTTGCGATCATAAATAACATGAAATAAATCCATTTTAGCCAACAAAAGTAAAAATAATCATACATTTATGATTTTGGTTGAAAAACATAATTTGCATTGACTTTGTACATGTAATCATGTTTTTGAGCAATTCTGGGACCGACATGCACTTACAAAATATTGCTTAATTTCGGAATCATGTACCTGGATGTTGCAAATTTGGTCTCAAAAGATGCACAGTACTTGAAAGTAAAAAGTCAGCTAGCGGCGCGGTCAAAAAAATTTGCGCGGCGGCGTAGCCGCAAAATTTGCTGTCCCCAGTTTAATAAGGGTTAATATGGATTTATTCCCAAATTTGTACACAGGATCCATGTGAGTGTATTGTTCAACATTTCTCATCTCAGCATGCTAATAAAAGTGTTTCATAAACTGATAAGATTGTTTCAAAGACAGTTTGATAAAAATGTAAGCTGAGGATTTTCTCCTTTTTACAGGCCCCTGTAATGTGTGTTTGATTAATGTTTACAATAATTTTCAGTCTTGAAAAGTAAAAATGAGAATAGAACTACCAATCAATTTTCCTGGAATTTTATAATCTGGATTACTCTCCTGCCCTTTTCATCTTTAAACTACCAAGTCATAGAATAGTGAACTCTTTGGTATAATTTGAATTAAAAAAACACGTAATATTATTTAACCTTTTCTTCACCTGTGAAGTCTACTTGAAGTACATATACTGTAGCACACCCAGTCATTCTATCTTTAGGTCAGTTACAGTCCTGTATTTGGAACTCTGTTATTAACTACTCTTCTTCATTACAAATCAAAGAGGGCTACTCTGAAAGTCACTGGAGCCATTGTGGCTGTTATGTTTCTGGTTATTTAAGGCTTTTTTTGGGGGGTGGCCATTTTCTCAGGGCCAGATTGTTTGCAGCCACCATTTATTTTTACTTTTTTTTCTGTTTTTGTCAAGAAACATTAATAGAAACTAAGAGTCAAGATAACGAGACATATTTTTTTCAAAAATCACTATGAGATGCATTGCAAATTATTCAATCAAAGTTTTAGGACTAAAGATAGGCACTATATGGACCATATCTACATATGTACACTGTACATGTTGATTATAGAATCATATTACATTCAACGGTTGATTTTTGTTTTGCCACTGCTAGTTATTTACTGCATGCTATTTCATTTATTTCTTTTTCAAATTTTCTGTCATTTGAAAGGATTTGCAGTGATTTGAAGCATATTTCTGAAATGAAATTTCTTGTACAATAGAACAATTTCTTTATGTGAAATGGGGATAGATGTTGATTTAGCTGCAATAAAAGACCTTAAAACATAGTTGAGATTATTATGATGATGATGATGATGATTATAATGAAGATGGTTGTTATGCTGATGATTATGAAAATGGTGATTGTGATGATATTTGTAGTGATAATAGTCAAGTTTTTTATATGATGATAATTATGATAATGTTGATGATGATTGTGATTAGAAGTCCACTGATAGCAGCAGCCAGTCAAAATGCTCTTTAGGAAGTGACAATGATGCACTTTATGTGTAGAACAGAATCCTCTCAGAATTACTTAGAAATGCAACAAAGTGTGCTACATGAATGTAAATTTATCATTTAATGCATTGTTCTCTCAGTCCATATCACAAAACTAAAGAAGGTCAGTAATTGGTGTTAATAGGATATTAAATATGCTGTTGATATAAATCTTATCCTTGGCATTGTTATTTCTTTCAGCCCATTTTCAAGACGATTCATCTTCCCAAGACTCAATGTCAATTGGAGTCGCTGGCCAGAGAGAGCAAGATAGGAGAAAGAAAAAGAAGTAAGTTTTGCAGCCTTTATGACCCCCCCCACCAAAAAAAAAAAGAAGAAGAATAATGATGAAAATAGGTAAATAGTAAATAAATAGATAAATAAATGGATCAATAAATAAATGGATGAATAGATAAATAGATAAATAAATAATGGGAGCAGAAATTGCTGCATCATGTTCATTTGTGCATATTAGAGTATATCACCAACAAGCCGGATACCAAATTTATATATTATAGTCAGACTTTGATAAATGGATGTCTGTTTCGAATATGAACATGAGTTAAATAATGGGGAATAGCAGCCACCCTGTTCACATTAGCAAGAAGGGCCTTCAATATTTGACTAGTCTAGTTATCAGTTTGTTTTTTCTCCAAATCTAGGGCCCATTTCATTTTGGCATTTACCATGGTATCTTTGATTCTTATTGGCTGCTGAGCCTTGTTACCATGGTAGTTGCAGCAAAGTTAAACAGTTGTAAGTCCTTTATGAAATGGGCCCAAGATGTGTTTCTTTGTCTAGACACAATTACATACATGTGCATGTAATTGAATCATTAAGAGCAATGGCCCCATGCACACAGTCCCCCGATTTATGCAGATTTCCTGTATAAATTACGCTTATTTACCACATATTAAAAAAAATATCCAATGCTGATGTGCCCTTTTGTGCGCCAAATTGACACCCGTTGCCATGGTTAAGTACGTATTTTTTCTCACCTGCATAGCAGAGTGAGACCATAGGCGCCGCTTTTCTGACGGCGGCAGTGTCAGCATCAAATCTTAACTGAAGGTTAAGTTTTTTAAATGACAGCATAACTTAGAAAGTATATGGACCTAGTTCATGAAACTTGGACATAAGATTAGTCAAGTATTACTGAACATCCTGCCCGAGTTTCAGGTCACATGACTAAGGCCAAAGGTCATTTAGGGTCAATGAAGTTATGGATCTGATTCATAAACCTTGGACAAAAGAGTTATCAAGTATCACTGAACATCCTGTGCAAGTTTTAGGTCACATGACCAAGGTCAAAGGTCATTCAAGGTCAATGAACTTTGGCCATTTTAGGGATATTTGTTGATTAACATTATAACTCTGAAATTGTATTGGTCTTGTTCATAAAACTTGGACATAAGAGTAATCAAGTATCACTGAACATCCTGTGTGCGTTTCAGGTCACATGACCAAGGTCAAAGGTCATTAAGGTCAATGAACTTTGGCCATGTTCGAGGTTATTATTAAATTGCTGTCATAACTTTCAAAGTTTATGGATATAGTTTATGAATTGTGGACATAGGGGTAATCAAGTATCTCTGACAAGTCTTAGGTCACATGATCAAGGTCAAATATCATTTAGGGTCAATGAACGTAGTATTATATCATTATATGAATGTTATTTACTATCAATAACTGGGATATACTCATTTGATTTGCTAGTTCATTACGATTAACTTGCACGCTGAATAAAAAGTACACAATTTTCCTGCGCGCGCGCTGCATCTCCCTATGAACGCACTATCCCAAGATCATCGCGCAATTTGGAGTCCATTTCCTCTTTTACTTTCGCCTGCCGCCGTGATGAGACGTTAGCTAAGTACACTCCCACTTTGCTTTTTTTAAGTGTCCGTTGTTGACATATTTATCTATATATTTACTCCCTATTTTAATCCTTTGCCTCTCTGCGCGGAGCCTTCGTGTTATTTATTCACTTTTTCTTCAAATAAACTGTGTGAGTTCCAAACTGTCAGTTTTGTTTTCTCACTGACGGGTTGCCTCCACTTCCCTTCTCCGCAGCTCCGCGCTCTCCTGCGTGCCGCGGGCATTGATGCGACGCCTCCTTTTTCTTTATAATTCCTTCAATTCTTGACTTGCTCCTTTGCCTCGTCTTGAATTGAATTGATTTTTTTTCCCCTCTCCACAGCTTAGGCTATGCTGGACAGGTAGGAGCATCGTCCTTTGTTTGTTCTCAAACTTGTTTTCAACTTTGTTGTTGTTCTTGTTTTGAGTCGGTTGATTGTTCTCTTTATGTTTCAATCAATCTTCTGTCCTTGATTGATTGATTAATTAATTAATTAATTAATTAATTGATTGATTAATTAACTAATTGGTTAATTATTAATTAATTTTGATAATTATTTTGTATTGAAATTTTTTTTTATAGACTTTTTGTCTTAAAAAATGTTTTCTCTTAAAATTTTTTTGGGAAGCCCCCCTGTTCTTTTATTAGCGTCCTTTGTTTTCGCTAATTAGTTTTCGGCTTTCCAGTTTAAAGGAAGTAAGCTTTTACTTCTTCCTTTCAGATCAGCTCCTATTACTTGTTTATTTTTCGACCTTTGTAAAAAAAAAAAAAAAAAAAAAAAAAAAAAACTTGTTTTTTTTTCTTAGCTGATCTTTAAAACTTAGACGTTTTCTGTTTTTAATTAGCGTCATGTCTCGTGTAATAAAAAAAAAAAAAAAAAAGTTGGTCCTGTTTGTTAATTACCTGAGTTATTAATTTTATTATTAATAATTTCTGAAAGGGATCTTGTTTTGTCACCTTTCTTTCCCACCCACCCCTCCGCCCCCTCTCTGTTTTCGCCCCTCCTTTTGTTCTTTCAGGTTAAGAACTTTCCAGGTAGATGAGCTCTTTCGACTCATCTCTTGATGACTCCAAACCTGCCGCTGGGAAAGAACCAGACATGGTATTTGTCCCTGTGATCAGCGGCGGTGAGTATGAGGGCAAGAGAGTGAGACCCTTTGCGTAGGGCTCTATAAAGGGTGGAACCGTGGTTTGCGTCCACGTGCCCTGGAAAAAGAAGGGTGGAACCGTGGAGTCGCGTCCACGTGCCCAAGAGGGTGGAACTGCGCCCACGTGCCCGAGCGTTTTAGGGTGGAACCGTGGCGCTGCGGCCACGTGCCTGAAAGGTGATAGCCAAGGCTCCCTCGACGGGACCTGAACCTATTTTGGGGAGTGTTGTACTAGTATAGAAAACCTCACTCCTCCAGGGCTGCTTGACCCACCGGCTCTCGGGTCCAACAAGTCCGGGTGAAGAGCGTGGGACTCTTTTCCCGGCACAGACTAGGCTCGATGCTTTGTCAGTCTCCGTCAGGGAGCATTAGCAAAGGGCTACCAGCCCCTAGTTGCTAGAGACACGTGAGCTCGACCCCGTCAATCTCACGATTATCTGATCAGGGTGGAACCGTGGAATCGCGTCCACATGCCCTTAAAGGTGGAACCATGGAATTGCGTTCATGTGCCTGAACGGCTTGATCAGATTTGGGTGACTTTTCTTGGGCGAGATATCACGTCCCCCCTGTCTCTTGTGCCCTCTTCTGCCCCCCGGCGGGGACCGCATAGAAGAGGAAGAAGAAGAAATTCTAGGTCGCTAACCCCGCTTCGCGGGCAGACCTTTCTTTCTGATTCTTGTGCCGATGGCCAGGCGTCGTAACTTCATGTTATAACAGAATGCCCTCGAGCATCACAGCTTTTTATCCTCATGCTCCCCGTCAGCTAAAACCACCGTGTCGAGCACTGGGTAGGTCAAGCAGACATTTGCCATCTCACACCTCGGAGAGTCACCGGCAATTTCATGATTCGCCGGCTTACGCACCTGCAAGGGAAATCCCCGCTAATACGCAGGTGTTATCGACATACGGGCGTCGCCCCCCATTATGTCACCAGACTCCCAGTAATTCTGGGTCAGGCGTCGCAACTCTCATGTTGCTTCACACGCCCACGAGCAGTGCAGGTAATTCCCCCCACGCTTCATGTCAGCTTCAGCCGCCGTGCTAAGCACCGTGCGGTTCAAGCAGTCACCTGCCCTCTCACGCCGGGCTTTTATTGAAACGCTGCTCACCTACACGGTGAACCCCGTTTCTATATAGGTGCTTCCGACGTACGGCTTTCAAGCCCCAACATGTCGGCAAGCTCTCGGTGACCGACGGCTGGACGTTGCATCCTTACAGGTTGCATCAATACGTCCCCGAGCATTATGGGTTCTTACCCTCGTGTTCTCCGTCATTATAGACCGCCGCTACGCGACGGCCGGGCTTATCAGCAGCCTCGCACCAGCCGCCGGCCCTTTCACCTGCACGGGTGATTTCACGATATGTACAGGTGCTGCCGACGTATAGGTCTCACCCAGCAAGTCGGCAAGTCCACGAATGTCGCTGGTTGGACGCTGCAGCCGCTTTGCTGCTTTCTGTCTGTCTTATTGCTGGTGTCGGGCATTGAGCGGATTGAGATTTCTCCCGCCAGCCTGCACTCCGGGGAGCTGTCCGCGAGGTCGCCTGCATGGGTATCCCCCATTAATATGCAGGTACTCCCGATTTCGGAATTCGCCCTCTACGTCAAGCTTCAGAGTTTGACCGGGCATCGCTTACGGCGACGGCTCTTTCAGCGGTAACTCTCCATTCAACCCCTTAGGCCGGCCTGCAGATTGTAGGTAAGAATTTCTTACATACCGCATGCCTTCCTTCTCTCGTGAGAATGTTTGGCTGTTTTTGAGAGGGCAACCTATCACGCCCGCGGACCGTCTGCCCAGGCGACGGGACCGTCAGCTTTTGGCTTGAACCTCACTTTCTATATGAAAGTAAGGGTGCCCGTCTTTACTTTTAACTCCTACTCTTCCTTGTAAGGTTAGAGTCAGGGCTAGTACAGACACCCGTTCTCCAGCGATCGCCGTTGTAGAGAGGGGGACTCCGATATTACTGAATTTTACTTTTGCGAGCCCTGGCCCATGGAAAAGCCGTTTTCTTACTGTTTTCTTCTTCTCTTTCATTTCTACCTTATCTATATTTAATTATTCAATTTCAAATTGTATTTATGATATTACATTGTACAATTTTTGTATGTTTTTATGGCCAAATAAATAATAATAATAATAATAATAATATTAGCACCATTACCGCTCAGCGGTATGACTCACTATCTCGTAGCTCTGCCGAGCTTATGAGCATGAATATCGGAACTGAATGTCACGACGATTAATAGTTTTCCTATACTTAGTAATCGCTATGCCTTCACCACCCAGTGCGTTATGGTTATGATTAACCTGTTTGTCTCGAATTCGCGCGAGCCCTGCCCGAGCTGCCACCATCGGTCGTCCCCCGCCGGCAGCACCCGCACCGAACACCCGGAGGGAATCGGCTATTTATATGCTAGATACCCCTCCTGTTGACATTCACAGCTTGTTCCCCGAGTCTTTCCCGGTCGGGTAAGCATCACCTCAGAGGAAAGAAACAGCCGTATATCTCATTAGATTGTCGGCTGTGTACGTGCGTTAAGGCTTGTTTCAAGCCCCAGGCTTTTTCTGACGGCATTTCTATGCCTACTTCCTGGGCGCACCCACCGTGCCGGGTCGGCGAGTTCACACCAAACTGTCCGCCGCCAGGCCATCGGTCGAGCTCAAACAGTCTATCTGATAGTCTGCCCTCTATGTGGGTAAAGCTTGCGGGCGTCTCCACCGCTTCCTCCTTGTGTGGAGTGGGTTACGGTCGATGCATTTACCGTGCCCGTTTGTTGAGTTGTCTTTTTATTTAGAAGCTGTATCACTTGGCACACTTGAGTCGCCTCGCAGGCTGCTTTCATCCTCCTTCCATGCTATGTTTGTGGCCATGGTCACTGCGCGACCGAGGATGATGTGATCGTGGATAGATGTATGTATGTATGCATGTATGTATATGTATTCGTATGCATGCATATGTATATATATATATATATATATATATATATATACGAGCATGTTGGTTTTCCACGTATTGGCAATAATAAGACATCAGAAATGCTAAACAAATTCACGAGTAATGCAATTTTTGCAATGCCAACAAGTTCTTTTATTCAATTTCAAAATTTTTGGTATACATCTACCTTCTTCAGGGAAGATTCGTGAATTGTGACAAGTTTAAATGACAGTTGTTTTGATTAAAGCGTGTGCGATCTCAGCGGGACTAGGGTAACTGCTGCTAGGTGCGCAAAATGCTGTTATGAATGGATATTGCGCGCTTTTGGGTAAAAGATCATTAATGACGTAAGTTACGTAATAATAAGAGTGATTTAAGTTTCGTAACAATAAAAAGATTTCGTAATAATAAGAGTGTCTAGCTGAGACCGCGCACACTGCACATTGCACAGAGAGATCATAATAAACATGATACTTGATAGCTGAATTAAGGAAATTAAAGCAAGACAAAAAAGATATGATTATCTATAGAATGTGAATGTGTTAAGCCAAGACAGATCTTTGTTGAGGCCGCTTTCAAACGTGCGGCTATTAACGATATGTCTCAGCTTAGCCCATTTCCGTTCCTCTGCCGATCTGTATCCTCCGCCGAAGATGCAGACTTTGATATCTTTGACAGAGTGATTGGGGAGGTTGAAGTGGTCGGCCACAGGAAAGTCCTTTTTGTTTTTGGTGATGGAGCTTTTGTGGTTATTGAATCTGCTGCGAAATTTGGTGCTGGTTTCACCAATGTAAGTGACCCCCGGGCATTTGGTACACATTATGCAATACAGGACATTCTGTGCGTCACATGTGTGGTTAGGGGGGTGGACAGTAAGGGACTGAGAAATTTTTACTGTGCCGTCGGTGGTTAAGTGAGTGCTCACTTGGCATCGTGGCTTGCCACATCTTTTGTTGCCTTTTGGGGGCGAAGGCTTGGGCAGTTCGCTGCTTACTAGTAGCTTTCTAAGGCTTGGGGGCTGGCGTTGTAAGTGAAGGGGAGGATCGCCCATAGCGGTTGAGAGTTTAGGGTCTAGGTTGATATTGGCAGACCATTCCCTCTTTTTGGTATTGGCAAACCTCTTGGACTGGGGATGGTATGTAGTAACAAGAGGGATCCTTTCATTATTCCCTTGTTTTGGTTCTGCAGATAGGAGATCCTCTCTTGACTTTTTTCTAACCTGGGTAAGGGCATGGTGGACAAGTCTACGTGGGTAGCCTCGTCTGATGAAAAGTTCACCGAGGTTCGCAGCGTCCGCCTCAAACACTTTGGGGTCTGATGTGATACGTTTGTACCTTAGGTGTTGGCTGTACACAATCGATTTCTTCGTGTGGGATGGATGGAATGAGTTATACTCAAAATAAGAGAAGGAATCGGTTGGTTTGATGTATACACTAGTACTTAACAAATTATCATTCTTAGAAACATTGACATCCAGGAAGTGGATTTTCTCTCTTGAGCTTTCAATGGTAAATTGAATGTTTGGGTTGTGGGCATTGAAAGCATCGTGAAACGATGCCAGATCGTCCTCAGTATGGGGCCAAATCAAAAAGATGTCGTCGATGTATCTGATGTACAATGACGGTTTGAGACTACATTTGGAGTGAAAATCCTCTTCAAGGACAGCCATGTACAAGTTAGCGTACGCTGGTCCATCTTTGTCCCCATTGCTGTACCTTTGCACTGAAGGTAATACTTCTTATTGAACTCAAAGTAGTTGTGTTTCAGAATGAAAACTGTTTGTGACTCTAGTAGTACGCTGGTGCCTGATGACCCCAGGGTGAGTAAATTTTACCTGTTACCCAAGATTCACATATTACCTCAGTTGGTTAAGAATATCTGTGGAAGCGACGAGTCTGATGTAAAAAAAATAGTCGAGAAATGTAGGGAGACTAAGATTATTCCCCCTGGTAGACCCATTGTCTCAAGCGTAGATCCTCTAACAGAGCCTATGTCTAAGTATGTCGACAAAAAACTTCAGGCATTTCTACCTAACATTAAAAGCTATGTGAAAGACACTACAGATTTTTTGAACAAGATCAAGTCTGCTCCCCTCACATCAGACTCCATACTCGTAACCATGGATGTTAAGAGCCTCTATACCAACATCCCCCACGACCAAGGTATAGAAGCCCTTCGTACATTTCCGATATCGGACTGTTCCATGCTTTCGCGACCGCCGCCGGCGGTGCTTGCCCTTGCGATCACCAGAGAAACCAGGCCTTGCGGCTGTTGTTTTCGTAAACAACTGGTTCTCATCGCAGACTGAGGGAAATATTGGTGATTATTTTCCTCAAGTCGCCATACTCCGCTTGTTTCTTCAAGCGAGGACTAAGACACTCTTAGCCAGTTTCCGTCCCTAACCTTGATAGGACAGGGCCGTTGTTACCTCACTCGATTCCGTCGGGAACGTAACTGTTGAGGTATCATGTCTGGCGATGTCTGTTGGTTCAGAGCATCTTCTTGACCGACATCTCTTGATTGTCGTTTACACGTGAGATCATGACAGAGGCATTTTTTCGCCAGCTCACCTCTGGCGTACGCTTGCTGCGGCTAGGGATTGCTCCGCTCAGCGGACATCCATCGCAGCCTAGCCTTATGGGCCCTCACGCCGATGGTAGCTTCAGTCAAGCCACCTCCCGCCGCGGGCGCTGCACCCGGGTGCTTTATTTAGTACGGGAGAGATGGGATCAGGGGTCCTCTCTCGACCGCTCGGTCTATCACACATGTTATGTCGTGATGCGAGCCCCGTTTTTCTCCGACACGCCCAGTTGAGCTGTTTGACCAGACTGTTCTATTCCACATAGACAGCAGGTCTGTGGCAGTTTCCTTATTAACAGGATGGCACTCAGTCGTTTTTCTCGACACATTGACTGCCTTACTAGTGGTTAACTTCAACCTTACTCTCTGCCGTTCCATGTCCTTATCGGACCGCTGGAAACGTCCTGCCACAGCTCTCTATCAGAATTCTGCAGATGTTCTGCCCTCACGCATTTGAGACAGAGATCGACTTCTGGGCGCTTTCCCCCACGCGGGGGCTTCTGAGATATCTCGCATTCCTTACGTTTGCATTGTTGCGGCTTGGCATAATTTTATTAAGCCGGTGACCCGACCGTGGCTTTTATTAGCCCCGCTTTTGCCTTCTCGGATTGATTGATCACTTACTGAACTGTACAAGTTTCAGTCTTCCGATCACGATTCTTGTCGATTTTTTCAACAAAGTCGGATTGTTTATTGATCATCGGCAATTATCATCCCTCCGGTTACGGATGATTAATACCTTCAATCCGAATCTTACAAACTCTTGAGTTTCTTCTCAAACGTTGAGCTTGTATGGTTTAGTCCATCATGGCGCCTGTCGGTCGTTCTTGACGCTTGACTAACTCCCTCTTGGGTCGGTATTCAGGGTATCTTTCGTCTGTCTATCAGTCGAGATCCCTCTTGTATCCGTTTACCTGTAACCATTTACAGTACGTAGCTTTGCATACTTATGCATCGCTCCCGGACATTTGTCGGGATTGGCGTAGATTAGGCGTGACTTCTAACCCTTGTCTTTGTTTGCCATTCTTCAGACAATTCCCAACTCTGTTCAGTTGGTTGTCTTGTCGCGCGCGCCGTTTGCGGCAGCTTCTCGAGACATCATTTCACGCTGGATTGTTGAAACGATCAAGTCAGTTGGTGATGATGTTCTCCTTCTGACACTAGGCCGAGGGCCCATGATACTAAAGTATCGCTTCTTCTTGGGCTCTTTTCGATGGAATCGTCGTAGATGACATCTTGAGAACCGCCTTTTGGCGCTCTCCTAATTCCTTCACTTCCTTGTACTTAAGGACTTTACTTCGCATGAGGTCTTATTTGCCTCCTCTGTCCTTAAGGCAGCGGCCTTCGTGTCTTCATCTCCCTATTTTGTTCACTTTTTTCTTAGTCTAGACATGCCTCCCTTCAGGTTGAATCCGTGTTGGTCTAGCAAATCAAATGAGTATATCCCAGTTATTGATAGTAAATTATGAAAATATTTACCATGATTTTATTATTTACGAAATAACTGGATATACTAATTTGAACCCTC
Source organism: Lytechinus pictus (assembly GCF_037042905.1). NCBI lineage: Eukaryota > Metazoa > Echinodermata > Echinoidea > Temnopleuroida > Toxopneustidae > Lytechinus > Lytechinus pictus. Next base: position 513,906 of record NW_026974147.1, on the reverse strand, counting down.
CCATCTACGCCTCGCCTTGCGTGGCAACATGTCTTGCGTGCAGGCTCATGAGAGGAAATGGACGCCAAATTGCACGATGATCTTGGGATAGTGTGTTCATAGGGGGATGCAGCGTGCGCGCAGGAAAATTGTGTACTTTTTATTTGGCGTGCAAGTTAATCGTAATGAACTAGCAAATCAAATGAGTATATCCAGTTATTTCGTAAATAAGAAAATCATGGTATTTTCATAATTTTTTTGTGAATAATTATTTTATAGTAGTTTTCAAAGTCAGTACTGCTGCTATATTGAATCGCGTAATGCAGGTGAGACTGCCAGAGGCGCTCCACTTGTTTGTTCATGAGTCCACTGTTTGAAAAGTGGACTCATTAACTCAAAACAGTGGACTCATGAATAAAATAGCGTTGATAACCACGACAACAGGCGTCAATTTGGCGCACTGTGACAAAAGCGTGCATCATCAGCATTATTAGACATTTATTTATCTATGCGGTAAATAAGCGTAATTTAAAAAGGAAATCTGCATGACCATGGGTTCAACCAATGGTTTTAAAAACCACCTTTGTGAATTCGGGCCTAATAATCCATTGTTATCAAATATTCCAGCACTCATCTTATATTTTCTTAATATATTTCTGTGTATCCAGACATGAATTATTAGCAGAAGCAATAAGAGCAGGAACCCCATTTGCACTATGGAACGGTCCTACTGTAGTTGCATGGTTGGAACTCTGGGTAGGAATGCCTGCATGGTATGTAGCAGCGTGTCGAGCAAATGTGAAAAGTGGTGCCATCATGTCTGCACTCTCTGATACAGAGATACAAAGAGAAATCGGTATTAGTAATCCACTTCACAGACTGAAATTAAGACTAGCTATTCAAGAAATGGTCAGCCTTACAAGTCCGTCAGCTCCGCCCACATCCCGGACAGTGAGTATAATTACTGCCAGTTTTTTTATTGGGGATGGGTTCAACAGTTAATTCTTTATAATACAAACATATTGATATTTCATGAAGCATATTGTTAGTTATTGTCAATATTGCCAATATTCAACACCTGGGGCCCGTTTCTCAACACCGTCATAATTCTTCTTGACTAAATTGGAGATAGTGAGCTACTTGTCTGTTAACCGTTTCACAAAGCCCTCTTTGCCAAGATCAAGGACAACAACCTCACTAAATATTTATGACCCCTCCAACCCTGTCATAACTTCTTTCATAATGACGTAGTGGCATCACATGGGTAGACTATGACAAGCAAAAGTGTCTCAAATTTGACAATTTCAGTAATCAGTTATAGAAGTCGAAATTACATTGTAAAACAAGGGGGATAGATCATTCAATAATAATTGTAATACACAGAAACTATAAACACTGTTGATAAAAAGCCACAAAACCATTTATTTTTAAATAGTAAAATAATTGAATCGATAAAGATTCTGCCACATCAGGCCATCCATAACTGGACTCGTATTCATTATTTTCAGACCCTTTTCAACATTTTGACAAACTATATCTTTAAGTTATACATACAAAAAAAGTTATGTTACACTACATCCTGATGTTTGGAATCATAAAAAAAAAAAATAATTGTCATCGTTTTACAAAGGGAACCTTATAGTTTACTTCCGTAAACTATTAAAATTTGATATCACGGGGGTATCCATCTCAACGTCCACATGTGATTATTTAGTCATGAAATAAATTATTCATAATTTCATTTTCTCAGCAATTGAATGCTCCAGTCTTCAGGGTTTGAGTATGCATGATGTATATTTGCATCTGATGTTATTTTGATTAGATGTATTTCCCAATTCATCACAATAATAGCAGATTTATCAAAATTTTGCTTTTTGAAAATAATGCTATTTTGTGACTTAGGCTAAGTCTCATGCCTTTTGTGAAACTGGTTTGGTAAGATTGGAACTAACTCCGTAGTTGGTGGACAAAGATATGACGGGTGTTGAGAAACGGGCCCTAACAATTCATGTTTATTACAAATAGATGCCTGGGTGCTTCGTTCATTCTCTGAAATGTAATTTAAATGTACTACATATTTAAATTCACAAGAAACAAAAAAAACTTCAATATTTCAGAGTATAATTTTGCATGTTTTCATAAGTCTCTTAATGATCCCTATAAAAGACATTAATATTTAATGTTCAGATATGATATGAAAGTCAACTCGTAATCAACAGATACAATTATTTTAACTTTGAACAGCTAGAAATATTCTAGGAATATATGTAGTGGAGTTATGAGGTGGGGGGGGGGGGTGGTATTCCTGTGTATATATAATAAGTAATTATCTGGACAGTTATATTTACCAGTACACCTTACATTTAATGCAATTTTGCATAGTAATTATACATGTACCACCCTAAGTTGTTAAAACTGACAATTTTCAATTTAAATTTGATGACATTATTCACTTGTTTACTATTGTGCTAACAGACAATGTGACAGTTTCTATGTTAATATGATTTTTTTTGTTTATTTCTTTTGTTTTGGGGGCATTTGGTCTTGTATCATGTGAACTGTATATGGATCATTTTTGTAAATGAGCCAAAATCAAAATCGAGCAAAACAAGACAAGTAAATGATATATTTATTTTACAAAAGTTCCATGCAGGTTATGAGACTGCATCCATTTGGTTTATTTTATTGATACATACATGTATGAGACAGTCTCGTGGGCCAATTTGATATTGGTCCGTACTAGTATTAGAGCATTCATCTTTATTTGATATAATACAGTTTAACATTCAATTTTAAACTTGATGCCCCCTTCGCAGAATGTTTATCTAAGGGAGAAGTGCATGTGATTGTCACTAATGCTGTTTTACTGCATGCTGAATGTGTTATTTTTCTATACTTCGTCTCTTGGTTATGGATTTCCTAGTTAATTATTACGATGTTTAAATGGATCTTTATTGATACTTTTTATTATTTTTTTTTCAGTAGGATGTTCTTCTTTAAAGCATGCCTCACACAGTGTAAATGGCTGTTACTGGAATTAGAAAGAAATTTTGTTTGGATTTTTTAAACAGTATTTTCAAGGTAATTAAATGAAAAAGTCTTGAAAATTGCTGAATGAATAGGAACCTAATATCCCTTTCATTTACTCTCTGGTCTGGACCTGGCCCGGGCTAAGTCGTGAAAATTTTGAGTTTCTGAATGGTGTGGGCTAAAATAATCCATGCCAGGCCCGGACTTGGTGCTGCTTTTATCAGCACCAGACCAGCGCCAGGCCCACACCAGGCGCCGACCAAAAACTTAATGAAAGATAGCAGGCCCATGGCAACATTCCTTGCATGGACAGAGGTAACAGTATGGAGCACTTCTGCTCTGTATATGGCGTGTTTAGTTACCATGACAATTATTCCTTATGTGCCCGAGTTTTTAAATGGGTGATAGCAGAGTGAGACTTTAGGTGCCGGTTTTCCGATGGCGGCGGCGTCAATATCGAAATCTTAACCTAATGTTAAGTTTGTGAAATGTCATCATAACTTAAAAAGTATATGGACCTAGTTCATGAAATCTGGCTATAAGGGTAATCAAATATTCTGCCCGAGTTTCAAGTCACATGACCAAGGTCAAAGGTCATTTAAGGTAAATGAACTTCGGCCAACTTGGGGGTATTTGTCGAATTACCATCATAACTTTGAAAGTTATGGATCTGATTCATAAAAATCAGACATAAGAGTAATCAATTATCACTGAATATCCTGTGCGAGTTTCAGGTCACATGACCAAGGTCAAAGGTCATTCAAGGTCAATGAACTTTGGCCATTTTAGGGGTATTTGTTGATTAGCATTATAACTCTGAAATTGTATTGGTCTAGTTCATAAAACTTGGACATAAAAGTAATCAAGTATCACCGAACATCCTGTGCAAGTTTCAGGTCACATAACAAAGGTCATTAAGGTCAATGAGCTTTGGCCATGTTGGAGGTAATTATTAAATTGCCTTCATAACTTTCAAAGTTTATGGATATAGTTTATGAATTTGTGGACATAAAGAAAATCACTGACAAGTCTTAGGTCACATGATTAAGGTCAAATATCATTTAGGGTCAATGAACTTAGTATTGTATCAGCATATGAATGGTGTTTTTTGTGAATAATTATTTCATAGTAATTTTGAACGTCAGCACTGCTGCTATATTGAATCGCATAATGCAGGTAAGACTGCCAGAGGCACTCGACTTGTTTTAAGATGTGAACTACTTTAGTGCGGGCCTGGTCTGGACCAAAAGATTATGAGTTTGTCAAAGCGGTATAAGATATGGCCCATTTAATTCAAAACAATGGCCAACCAGGCAGAGTATCATGTTCAGCCCTCTGTCAGACCTAAATGCTATCAATCAATTTTATCTTATGTGGATGACCATTCTGGGCCTTGGTCAGAAACAATTGACAATTTGAATCTTTTTTTTGCAATTTCACTGAATATCCATTCACAGTCATACATGTACATACATGTACTGTGTAAGGCAGGTTTTATGTGCACTTTTTATACCTAAAAAGTCTTGTGGTTCAATATATATGTGTATTCAGCTGCAGCTTGAATGATGAAAAGTTATATGTATTGTGAAGCTTTAATATCTTATCCCCATGTTTGGAAAAGTAAAATGCATTGTAGCTGCATCCCTACTTGCTTTTTGTTCAAATGTTTACTTGTAGCCAGTATCTGGTGAATGCTTTGTATGATTATAAATTGTATTTCTAGCTTACAATCATGATCCTGCTCTGGAAATCTTACATTTTTTTTGTAATTATCTTATTGTTTTATTAATTTATTTGTTTATATGACTATTTTCGGGGATAAATTGGCGGGTAATGTTATTATTTTTGTGTATTGAAAACGATTGATAAATTACTAGTGGAGCTGGTTTTAGAAAATGAAGTCCCCTTTTTGTCTCGCCTGCATGGCAGAGCGAAACTATAGGCGCCGCTTTTCTAATGGCGGTGTCAACATCAAATCTTAACCCAAAGTTAAGTTTTTGAAATGTCATCATAACTTAGAAATTATATGGACCTAATTCATGAAACTTGGACATAGGGGTTTTAGTGAATATCCTGGTATTAGTGAATATCTAGGTATTAGTGAATATCCTGGCTGAATTTAAGGTCACATGACCAAGGTCAAAGGTAATTTAGGATTAATGAACTAAAACTATTTTGGGGGAATCAACATCAAAATCTTAACCAAAGGTTAAGTTTTGAAATGTCATCATAACTTAAAACATGGACATAAGCGTAATCAAGTATTACTTAACATCCTGCCTGAGTTTCATGTCCTACGACCAAGGTCAAAGGTTTTTTAGGGTCAATGAACTTTGGCCATGTTGGGGGCATTTGTTGATTTCCATCATAACTTTGACATTTTATGGATCCGGCTCTTAAAAGTTGGACAAAAGAGTAATTAATTATTACTGAACATATTTTGTGAGTTTCAGGTCACATGACCAAGGTCAAAGGTCATTTATGATCAATAAACTTAGATTATGTTTGGGGCATTTGAATTCTTAACCAAGGTTAGGTTTTTTGAAATGTCATAACTAGGGTTGCAAAATTCGCGGTGGAAACTTTCCATGGGAATAAATGGGAATTTATTGGGAATTTTCGGCAATTTTCAGGAATTTTCAAGAAATGTTGGGAATTTTCAAAAAGTAGCATTTTTCTGATATTTATATACAGGAATCAAAAGGAGTACCCTGGCAAATGATGCTTGATTGTGCTTTGTCAGCAAGTTTCAAGCCAAATATTATGCTAAGACAGTCAGACAAGGCAGAATTTCAATGAATTTCATGTAAAAGTTGATTTACTGTATTAGTGGCTGAATGGTACGTGCGATGGCAGTACATGTACACTGCAAATGCTTTACACAATGGATATACATTGTTCATGGAATGATGCCTATTGGATATTCTGATCTTTTTGCAGATAATGCGAATCATTGCTAATAATAATTATAACATTGTTGTTATTACTATTATTATTATTTTATTATCATTAATTCATTTCTCATTTATTTCTGCATAGCAGAAGTGAGAAATTGGTGCTGTTTGCGGAGTTAATTTGATGAGTATAAAGTATATAGAGTATACAGATTGCTGGTTCAAGCTTGAAGTTTATTTCAGTTCAATTAACCCTCTCGGACAGAAACATTTTGTTCATTATTTTTAAAATACCAGATCAAATAAAATGAAACTGATATGAGATTGTAATTTAATATTACAAAAGATATGAAATTAATAGAAGTTTCTCAATCTCAATCAAGGTCAAAGGTCAATAATAGCAGGGCCCACTGGGAGAACAGTTTTCGGAACTGAAGTGGTTACCCTGGGTAAATATACCACTATTATTATTATTATTAACAAACTTAGTGCATGTTTTTTTTTTCTCCCTTTGTGAAAAATTATTCATCTTGATTGTTCTCAAAGTCAGCCATTATATTGTTATTCCCCCCCCCCCCAATTTTTTCGGGGATGGAGGGGGGCATCTCAAGTAATTTAACATTTTTCGTTCCTGGACCTGATTTTTCCCATTTAAAGACTCAAGCCAGTGCCATAGCTGCGGGTGGGATTAGTCTGCTGTGCAAACCTAGTCTGCATCCACAGACCCTGATTAAACTTTATCAACAAGTGGGTCTCCACACAAAGACTAGCACATAAAATCTTGCTATTTCCTGAGCGAGAGGGCCTTCAGTACACAAGGCATGAGTAGGCTGCACATTCAGACCCTTAACTCAAGTGAAGGCTTCGCACAGCAGACTAGTGCAAACCCTGCACTCGAGGAAAGTAGTCTGCAGCCTAAGGTTTCTGCCAATGACTTGTGTACAGAAGGTCCTTTTGTTCAACAGAAAGTTGTATTCTTGCTAGTCTTGTGTGAAGACCCACTTATGGATCAAAGTTTCAATAAGGGTCTGTGCGTTCAGACTACATGTAAGGGGCAAAGAGAAATGAAAAATAGTGTAATGCAATGTTTTATTTTTCATGTTGAATTGATAAGCTTCATTTTGTACATAATGCTCCATCATGTTACTTGATACATATACATGTACTATACATTTAATGTATTGTCTGTACAGTTTGATGAATGTATTTTTATTACCCAGGCCAGGGCAATTTAAAGAATGAAGAATAGATTAAATACAAAAGTATAATATTTGAGGATATAAATTTATAATTTTGTATTTAAAAACAGAATTTATCACTTTTGTGAAAAAGTGATAATTCCCGAAAATTCCCAAAATTCCCGGCAGCTGAAAATCTCAGAAACTTTCCATGGAAATTTTCCAGAATTTCCGGAAAGTTTCCAGCCCTTTGCGACCCTAGTCATAACAGTGAAAGTATATGGATCTAGTTCATGAAACTTGGAACATAAGCATCAGTGAAGTCCTGTGTGAGTTTCAGGTCACATGACCAAGGTCAATGAGCTTTGACTGTGTTGGGGCTATTTGTTGAATTAAAGATAAATTCCAGTTTTGGTAACGATCTAAAAATGACTTTTTACAGAATCTAATATAATGACCACCTAAGTGTCTGTTTGTATGAATAAAAAATATGTGCCAAAGGATTCTGGAAGAAATTGTGTGAATGCTGAGAAATAAGCAAAATAAGCGCGGATTCGGTCACTTCCGTCGGGTCTTTATTTTAGCAATAATAATACACTGTCCCACGTGTGCCTATCTGTGTTGGTGATCTTCAGTGTGAACATTTTTCAGCGTAGATTTCAAGATTTCACAAAGTTCAGTTTATGTAACTGTACCAGATCTAGATCCTCGATGATATACTGACAATTAAGCCTTGTTTTACAGACTTTCTCATGAAATCAGTGTTTACTGCAAATACTGGAATTTCTCTTTAAAATCATAACTTAAATTTTTTTTGGATCTAGTTCATGAGATGTGGATATAAGGGTAATCAAGTCTTCAGTCACAGGATCAAGGTCAAATGATATTTAGGGTCAATGAACTTTGTATTTCATTACCATGTGAATAATGTTTTTGAAAATAATGATTTTATAGTAGTTTTCAAAGTCAGCACTGCTGCTCTATTGAATGGCGTAATGCAGGCGAGACTGCCAGAGGGAAAGGGGAGGGGGCTCTTTGTCTCCCTCACCTGAGGTGATATTAATGGTGTCATTTAAAGGAAATAATCTAATATTCTACTTTTGGAAAACAGTATCACACAAAGTCTCTGATTACTCTCATTAGTTCATTTCTGTAAAAAAAAAAATCAAACTTTTTCAAATTTTAAGTATGGGGGAGGGGGGAGTCATGCCTATAAGTTCCAATGCATTCATGATGTTTAACAATGTGTAATCTTACTAATGATTATGCTGTATCCTATGAGATATGATCTGACCATGTGTTTAATTTGGGTAAATCTCTAAAAATGTGACTATCACTATTCCACTCCATTACTGTGAATTGTGTAGGCACTATTGGTGGAGTATATAAAATGAAAAAGTGGTGTACAGGAAAAATTTTACAATTTTATGAAACTTTATAATCATGATTGCCCATTCAAAATAAAATATCTGTGTGGGGTTTCCATTGGATATTAAACCTATTCCTAAATTTATAAGATATAAGGGCTCAAAGAGCCCTTTTAAAATATAATAAAAATCACCAAGAAAGGGCACTAGATATGCTTGATTTTGAATATTACACTGTATGTTCACAGAGAATGAGTGGTTGAAAAAAAAATAGATCAAACTGGTACTTCAAGTTTCTAATTGGAATTTTAGATGATGCTCATTAAATGAAAGCTTAAGACCACATGCAAATGGGAATTCAATTGCAATTTTTGGTAATACATAAATATTTGTAAAACATCCCCTGGAAGTTTATCTTTTATTACCTAATATCTTACTTTGGCACCCTTCAAGATACAGTAATGCAACCTACCCAGACAGAAATGGGAGAAAACCGTGTCAGAAAACATTGTTGCAAATCAAAAAGTTCATCTTAAAGTCGGCTTTGATCAGCTATACTGAGTGGAGATATATTTTGAATATAATAAAAATGCCAAATTATGCATATCCATATCTATGTGATCTGCATGATATACCTCAGAGCTAACAAATTCATGTTATAGTGTGTTTATACATGTAAGATGGATGTCATGAATAGGCTACAGATCAATTAGCTTTCCATGTTGTAAACTGAAGGATATGTTTGTATAAAAAACAAACGAAAACAAAATAAAAGAAAAAGTAACAATGATTAAACAAAAACAACAACAAAATGATATAAAAATGGAATTTGTAGCCTTGACATAAAAAACATTATATAAAAGTTACTATCATAGTAACTTTGCCATCTAATGGCATCTTTCATGAAATCCATTATTTTTATTGGCTGTTGATCAGTGTTACCATGGTATTTACCATTGGATGGCAAAGTTACCAGCTTTTATGCAACGGGTCCATGGTCTTAAGCATCCTGCACAAAAAGGAGACAGTTTTTTCTTTGCATAGCTTTATAAAAAAATATTCTGGAAGAGGTCAGTAAAAAATAACTTTGCTCTTCATCACTGAAATATTCATTACATCCTCCTCTAATAACCTGTTTTTCCCTTGTTTAAGTGGCGGAATGGGAATGTATCATATATTGGTGGTAGATTAGCTGCATGCCCTTGTGGTTACTAACTGTGCACCTTGCTTCTTTCTGTTTCATTATCCATTAAAAACAAAAACATTCTGCCATGCAGTCTGATGAGAATATCAATGAACCCCCGCCCCGCCCACCTTCTCCTCCCCCACCCCCTCCCCATCCAATTGAGCAGACTTTAGCATTCGGTGAGATGAATCATGAATGGATTGGAAATGATTGGTTGACCAGCATTGGCTTGCCGCAATACCGCTCAACGTTCATGGAATGTCTGGTAGATGCAAGGATGTTGGATCATCTGACCAAGAAAGACCTTAGAGGACAGCTTAAAATGGTTGATAGCTCCCATAGGTAAAAACACCCCTTCTTTAGCAAATGATATGGTCTAACATGTATATAAATATATATGATGTCCGTCTTTAGGGTGACACCATTTATAGAGCTGGGGGTCAATTGTGAAAACACCTTTTCTTGGTGAAATGGTATAGTCTTAAAAGTTAATGTATATGTTCATTGTACAACTGTAAGGGCAATTTTGATCATAGCGATAATTAGGTTCCACTGACATGTGATCTAATTTACTGGGTGCAAGCCAGAAATGTACTTCCATGACTAACTTAGGCAGAGTTATTGTGGTATTTGTTCTTATTTCATTGTTACTGACCAGTCACTGACCAGCAGTCAGTAGATGACAGGTTCAAATCCCAATATTTTTTTCTAACTTGGCTATCAGATCAAATATGCAATATAATTTACTGGATGCAAACCAGAAATAAATTTTCATGAATTGGTTGCTTTTGAAAAACAGCATTTACTTTTGAAATTTTAGGCTTTGTATAATTTTTACACAGAAGGCTTGAATTAAAGTAGAGTTGAAGATCATGGTTTTAAAAGTCTCTGAATCCTGCACTTGTATCAACAGGAATAGCTTCCAGTACGGTATACTATGTCTGAAAAAAGTCAACTATGATAGGAAGGAATTAGAAAAGAGGAGAGAAGAGAGTGCAGTAGAGGTTAAAGGTCAGTATAAAATAGAAATACTTGAATAAAGGGCAATCCCCAGGAATTCCTTTATCCATGTACATGTACCTTTTATCTTGGCACTGTTTAAAGTCTGATAACACTAGCATTCACTTTCATGATCTATTGAAATAAAGCTTTCCATCATTGTTGGTAAAATCACTACCAATAATTTGTTTAAAGCAGTGAGGTTCTGCAGAGTTTACTGCATGGAATTAAATGTTATTGAAATTCATTTTTCTTGGAGTAAACTAAAATTTATTTATATTTGCTTCATGATAATCTTTTATGCATGTCACTGAAGAACATGGAATTTGACTTGGGAATTACCTTCTACTTATTGCTATACATATTTGATTTTAGAATCTGTGATGTAGCCAAATAACATGCAAAATAGCATGCTGGCAGAGAATGAAAACATTTCAAAGAACAATCTCTCTTGAACTTTCATAGGATGTAGATTATTTTTTGCAGGGATAAGAATCTGTTTAGCCTGTAACTTATCTGTGAGCTTGGCTTACATGTAGTTACTACTGTACCATCAAATCAAAGATATTCCTCCTTTACCTTATCAACCAAGGGAAGTATATTCTTCTCAGACTGTCTTAATTCAGACTTTCAAGATATTTTCAGTCATAGAAAACACATTTTTGATGTCAGACAAGGGTCATTCTACATGATTTGCAGATTTTTTTTTATCCAGCCTTAGTGGCTTCCCTGACAGGGCGCATCCAGGATTTTCCAAAGGGGGGGGGGGGGCACATTTTTCCGAGGAAAAATTTGACAAGCAAAAAAAAAAAGAAAAGAAAGGTCTTCACTTTCAAAGGGGGGGGGCACACTTCTGTTTCAGTGGCATGTTTACATTACAAATTTTAAGTTTGCTTCTCAAAAGGGGGGGGGGGGGCACGGGCCGGCTGTGCCCCCCCCCCTCCCCCTGATCTGCCAGTGATCCCTGATATATGTAATGTAACAATGTCTGTCATGAAATGAGTCCATTCTTGATAAATGCCAACACCTGTTATAGGGTGAACATTATTAAAGCTGAATGGTTTCAGACCTTAGGGTTAACACAGTACTGATACATTAAATAGCCCCCTCTGCTGTTTAGAATGAGAAAGTGAGATATGCTCCAAAGCATTACATAATGCTTACCTGATGGATTTGATTCTACTCTGGATGATTAGGTTAACATCATGATACTTGCCTGATGCTTAATAGTATTTATCATATTTGTTCTTTTAGATGTATTAGTATGGAGCAATGAAAGAGTAATAAAGTGGGTATGTTCTATTGGACTCAAAGAGTTTGCTCAAAACCTGAAGGAAAGTGGCGTACATGGATCCATTGTTGCTCTGGATGAAACATTTGATGTCAGTGCCCTCGCACTTGCGCTTCAGATTCCAACACCAAACACGCAGGCACGAAGCACGTTAGAACAGGAGTTTAATAATCTACTTACTGTTGGCACAGAGAGGAGACTAGAGGAGGTATGTAATATTCTTCAATGAGAATATAGTTTTGTCAGCTTCATGATAAAATTTGCTAATAATTTTCATTGACTAATATGCTCTCATCTATTGGGGTGTATATCAGTGAACGTCCTGACCAAACTTGTTATGAAACACTCCCTGGAATCATCATGAGAAAATGGTCCGTATACAAACCCTTTTGAAAATACCATAACTGTTTAACAAGTCAGTTTTGAGCAAAACTTGTTGCTAAACCCACTGACTAACTTTTATTTATTTGTTGAGTAAATGAGCACATGTTAAAAGCAAAAGTGTTACTTCTCAAAGATCTCTCTAGTAATGATGAGTGGTTCAGATCATATTGTTATATTGGCAAAAAGAAATTACTCTTGTCATTTTATAAACGTTATAGTTCTTCATTTCGCACATTTCTCAGAGAATCAAAGAGATTTTACACACAATTTAGTGAGTGCAGTTACCAAATAAGTTTGCTCAAACTTGTCATGGTAAATAGTCATTGTATTTATAGAAACATAGGGATTACTTTTTTGTATTTATAAAAAGTTTGATTCATACAAGCACAATACTATATTCTTGGAGAAACAACATCAACAAAGCAACTAACAGTTTGGAAACCCCTCATTAACTTTTTGATACCATTATATTTACATTTGATATTTATATGGCATAACATAAATTATCTATTCACTTGTCTATATTCATGCCTTATTTGTCATCTATTTAATGATTGAATCTAATATGCCCTATTTATTTTGAAATGACTCATCCCCCATCCACATGTATTTCATTTTCAGTGATTTTGATAACTAGAATAACACTTTTATTATTATGATATAGTTTTTGGCTGAACTTTCTGATCCATTCTTAATCGCTTGTGATTTTTGTTTTTTAGATAGTTTTGTTTATTTATTTATTTTTTTTGTTCTGTGTCCTGATGCTATACTGCATGGGTAAGGAAATTGAGCGTGAATTAAATGAGGTAAATTTCAACCTGATAGTCACTTGGTTTTATGGAAGCAAAAAAGGTGGTGCCTCTCTCAGTGAGAGAAAACATGGTATTTTCTAAGAAATTGCATCTTAACTTCTTAATTGTCATTTAACCTCAATTGTATTTCAGAATTTGCCATTTAATACTTCTTATGAGATCTTGAAATAAAAGCTTAATTGATTATAATATTAGCAGTTATATTGAAATAACAGTGATAGGAATTAAAGCACCAAATCTACTCTGTTAAGAGTGTGTGAAGCGCATGTAAAGTAGTGAATTTTCACATACAGTAGGAGTTTTTAGAAGATTTTGAGAGGATTTGATTTATTTCATTTGTGTTTGATTGCATCTCATTTTACAAGTCACCAGTGAAATGATTATATAAGCAAAGGAATCCACTCCCGCTCGCCCCCAAGAAAAAAAAAATAGAAGACAAAAATAGATAAATAAATAATGAATGAATTTTAAAAAAATAATGAAATAAGTAATAAATAAATAAATGAATAAAAAATGGATTAAAGAATTATTATGATACAAATAATAATAGATGAATAAGTAAACATTTTGGTTCTCAATCATCTTTTCTGTACTTCAAATTTGCAATACCTGGTTCTTGCTTCTAATAAAGATCAATTTCATATCAGGGTTGAGTTTTCATTTTATTAGTGCATGATTCCGATACATCCACTTTGATATGATCTGTAGTACATTATTGATCAACAAAATCATGAAAATGGAATCTTATTAGATAATAGTGCTTTTTTTTAAATTTTATTTAGAATTTTATATGGAAATTCATTAATTTTGATTACTGCATAATTTTTTTTGAGATCGTAACTGATTTTCACTAGCAATAATGACAACAGATTATCCGATGCCTAGAAAATTCACATACAATAACATGCACAGAGGAGAACGGAAAAAAACTAATCTTGTAAAACAAAAGAGATTAAACATTTTGTTTTGAAATCTGTGACACAGATGCTACGATTTCCAGCTACATCATAACACACTTAAAACAATTGTTTGACTGAAACAGTTTCTAGTTTAATGACAACATATCATAATTGTTTGTCGGTAACGCAGACGCAAGTCCAACACCAGGATGAACATTTATATCAACAGTTATCTAATAATACAACAACACACATTATAGGTCAATTCATTGTTTACTATGATGGTCATATGTGACCAGCCTAAACCAAATCAATAATAAATCTCCAGAGAAGGTTATCTGAAAATAACCAATAATGTAATTTACTCTTAAAAAATGAATGACTAGAAAATTAGCTTATTAACCCTATCTAGGCCGGGGTATTTTGGGAGTTCATATGGCCGGGGGGGGGGGGGGGGGGGGGGGGGGGGGGCCTCCCAGGCCCCCCTTGAGATCTCGGCCATCGACCGCGCGATCGCGCCGAAAATTGGCACGCAGGTTGTCTGGGATATAATCTACAAAATTGTATAGTAATTTATTTCATGCGAATTGTTATTAAGTAATTATGCTAATTTATGCATAATTAGTATGCGAAATCATACTTTTTCCTCTAACTCCATGAATAAAGATCCAAATGTTCTAATTTTTGGCATAGAAACTCTTTGTGGTGTTCTCAGCAAGTTTACATGAAAAAAATTGTGATATCAAATCAATTTCTTATGTATTACATTGTTTTTTGCAATTTCTTATGTATTTCTTTGTTTTTCATTGTTTTTTCAATGAAATTCTTTGGGGACTCTTCTAAGATCATAAACAGCATAAAATACATACATTTAGACCAGCAAAACTAAAACTAATCATACATTTATGATTTTTGTTTGAAAACACAATTTACATTGACTTTGTACACGAAATCACGTTTTTGAGCAATTTTTGGTCTGACATGCACTTACATAACGTTGCGTAATTTCGGAACCGCGTACCCGGGTGACGCATAATTGGTCTCAAAAGTTGCGCAAGACTTGAAAGTAAAAAGTCGGCGAGCAGCGCGTTCAAAAAATTTTGCGCGGCAAAAATATCGCGCGACTCCTTGAGGGGGGGGGGCCTCCAAGGCCCCCCCCCCCCCCCCCCGGCCTAGATAGGGTTAAAGGAGAATGAAACCCTTGAAACCAGCTGAATCCATATCAAAGAGAAAAATCAAAGAAACATATTGTTGAAAGTTTGAGGAAGATTGAATGAATAACATTATATCATTGATGAATCGTTTGTCATATGATTAGAATGAACAAAAAGAGATGTTTTGGGGTATATTTTCAGTGTCCAAAATGGGAGAGTTGTTCATCTGTGACATCATAGATCTTGGTCGCATTGCCAATTGGAGGATCTCCATAGCATTAGTGATCTCGACATTCAAATGCTCATAACTCTTCTATTGCTAGTCCTATTTTACTCAAACTTTTGTTGATCTTATTCTTTGATTTTTCTGCTTTCACAAAAGCTAACTTGCTCCAAGAGTTTCATTCTCCTTTAAAGAAAAGAAGAGATACAGGATGGTTTTTACACCATTTTTTCCAGACTGCTTAGAATTTTAATGAGATCGCAGAGTACAGTGCACATCTCATACTTGAGTGAATCTAAAACCTGCTTTTCATTTCTTAAACTCTTTCTTCTACATTCAGTCAATTACGTTTGCAGATTATTGTTCATCAATTTTGACAAATTATCATTTTAAAACTTAGGATATACTTTCTTAGCTCAAGAAAAAAATTAAAACTTAATTTTTGTGTTTTCTTCATGGTTTTGGGGTGGCAGGTCTCATAGTTCATTTGTGTGATGTGGGAAACAACCAAAAGATTGTTTATTCAAAGGCCAAACCTCTGTAAACTTAATTTTGCTCTAAATTATACATTTCATCATTATTTACCTGTCATCTGCAAAGAGAATTGTGTGTGTTAAGAAGTTATCGAGTTCAAACCTGTTGCTTAGGCAAGTGAGATAGATTTGTGGAGCTTACTTAGAAAAATGCATGTTTGATATATACTGCTTTAATTCCTGTTTAGCTTATCTGTTGCCCTCGTCTGTTTATCATTTATCCTGATTGCCACCCTCTATAGTACATTGTGTTTTGTACCCATCATGCATTTCAACCTGAAGCCACAGACCAATAAAAAGATAATATGCTCAGTGACTTGAAGCTAAGTGAAGAGCTTATTGGTTAGTACAACCTTTTTCCATCTAGCTGTTTTGAAAAAGAATACCATTTCTAAAATCAAAAGCAACTTGACCAACAACTGTGTCTTGTTTCTCATTGACATTGTGTTATAAATACATTAGCTACACTGTACATGTAGTCTTTAATTGTAAAATATTAAATTTGAGATAAGTACAAAGAATGTATCCTCAAATTTTCTGCATATTCCATGCTTAAGTAGGTGTTTTATATAAACGAGACAAAACTAAGTAGTTATTCTGTTTTAATTTGTCACTTTATTGAATTAAATTCTGATGTAAAATAATTGGGGGTATTTACCAAAGGTAAAGATAGATTCTACACTTAGATATAAGTATCAGAATTTGGAGGAGCAAGATTTCAGGTTATTTCTTGGTCAAGGAAGAAGGTCACTTCAGATCCAATAACTTGGATAAGAATTTGTAGTTCATTATTTTTAAAATATTGAATCAAATTATATAAATCTTGTATGAGATTATTATTGGGTATAACAAATTATACAAAATGGATAAGATCAAAGGTAATTTGAGGTCAATAGTCTTCGGATATTATTATCGAATATTTTTTCTCCTTTTTTTTTTTGAAAGTCAGCATTGCTGCTGGATTTCTTTACACTTGTTAACTAATTTTCTTTGATGTTTACCTTGCTATGTCGGAATCTTCAATGAAACTGGTTCAACTCCAGGGAAGTGCACCTCATTAAAGCAGAAGCGTTACTGTCTATTTGCCTGATTGACACTTACTTGCTCTGTAGTGATTCCACTTGTTCTTTTATTGAACCCTGCTAACATTAAAATTATGGATATTTTTAACAAGTTTCTGCCTGGTTACCTAGGGTATTTGACAAGAAGGGTGCTTCAGCGAGCTGGCTGCAGATGTCGTCCTGATTAAACTGTCCCATGCCTCACTTTTAGGAGAGTGTATGAATAGTTCATTTAAAGATATTGTGATGTATTATTGTGAATCAAATATTAGGATTTGATGATTTTCACTTGGAATGAATGCACTTTGGCATTTATTTCTCATTTCATCTGTCAGGACTGATGAAGACCATTGAACACTGAGATGACTGGCCATCCTTTATCAGGTATGGTCTGATAGAAGGAGGTCGGCAGCTGAGAGGCACTTGCTGACACTGCTTTGTGATTCTGCATCAATTATGTTTAGCTGCTAGGACACCGTTTACGACTAGTTCACGCACGGAACCGTGCCACGTTATCCCATGTCATGAAGTGTACAGGTGGTTTGCGGCACAATGCTTGAAGTGTCGGGCCAAAATTTTAGAATCTTTTAAACTTTGACGTGACATTTCTGAGACAATTGTCATGAACTATTCGTTAACTGTGCGCAACCTCGTTAGACCAAGTCGTGCCACTAGGTCACGCCTTGTTCACGACTAATTCATAACTAGTTCACGACAAGTTCATGAATGAATTATGCATGATTCTTGCAAGTCTTAGAATTGTTCACCTTAATGGTATATGCAGTTTGGCAATAATGAATGGCAATTCACAAATCATCATGGTGGGTCCGATCTTATTCCCCAATGAATAATGTGACAGTGCGTCAACATGTCATGCCTGTGGGTAAACCTGTTGTGAATATGACATGAACTAATGAGAACCATTTACATGTGAGTCCCACCATTATTTGTTCAGAAGATCTGTTCATGTGGAAATGGTATCTTATACATAGATCAGTTTGATGAAAACAATTGCATTGCTTACAGTAGTTTTAGCTTTGTGTCCAATATCATGCATATCCTGTTATTGTGGAGTATGGCAAAGTCACTGCTGGCTATCCTAGTATTCACTTCAATGACAACAGTGCTAGAAGGTGCATTACATTATGGACCTACCCCGGAGGGGCCACTTCCATTGACGAGTGGATACCATGCGCGACCACGGGGTCTTGAAAAGCACCCTAAACACGTATTTTCCATATTCTGAAAATGCACCCCTTAACAAGTATTGGCGTGTGAAACCCTACCCTTAACAAGTATTGGAAACAAATACTATTGGCAAGTATTCCCAGAATTGAGCCCCTAAACAAGTACAGCGATGTATTTTCCATATTCTGAAAATGCACCCCTTAACAAGTATTGGAAACAAAGCGATACTCTTGGCAAGTATTCCCTGGAATGAACCCCTAAACAAGTACAGCGATATTTTATTGTTATGTCACGGGTCCGTCGGTCGTCTGTTTTACCTTTACACACCATTATATTGGTTTAGTACGGCCCTACCTTCCACACCTCACGCAAACCGGACTCTAAACACGTAGTGTTGGGGCAAAAAGGACATCCTTTATAAAACATTTTGATTTTGTTTTATCATCCCCGCATATTTGACCCTAAACACGTATATTTTTCCGAGCGAAATAGATACCCTTTTTTCAATATTTTTGTGTTTTTTACACCCTTATCACGTTACGTACGTAACGTGCCCTATCTTGAAAAAGACATCCTTTTTACGTGTTTTTTTGGTCGCGCATGGTATCCACTCGTCAATGTTAGTGGCCCCCCCGGGGACCTACCCACAGTGATCAGTCAAACAAGATGTTTGGTCAAGATACTTCTCTCCTCATCAACACTGTTTATCTGTAATCCTGTATCTCCCCCACTTTGAGTTGAATTACTACATTGCATCCCAGTAGAAGAGAAACCCATTTTCAGAGTTAAAAATGGCAATCATTAGAAATCTCTTTGGTTTATACCAATTTCACTTTGATAGTAAGAGTGAATTTTGCTAGGTTCCAAATTTATTCAGAAAAGCGTTCACACATGGCAGTTTATAGCTAGTATATATGCGCCGCTTTTCCGAGGGCGGCGTCGTCAACATTGAAATCTTTACCCTAACAGGACGGGGCTATTTGAGATGTATTGAGGTCGGGGGGGGGGGCATGATGGCCCCCCTTCTGATCTCAGCCGCCGTTCGCGCGATCGTGCCGAAATTTGGCACACACATTCCTTACCACATAAACTACAAGATAGTATTAAAAAATTCTGAAAATAATTATTTTATTTATTATGAATAAAATATAGAAATTTATTCATGAAAAACATTTGCATATTTACTACCCAATTTCACTTCAAATTTTCTTCTTTTTTGCAGATCTTATCTTTGTAATCTAATTCAAAGGTTTCCACAAAGAAAATGGAGAAAGCCAATTTTTTCCCTATGTATTTCTATGTTTTTTCATCTTTTGTGTTTCATTGTTTTTTTTTCAATGGAAATTATTAGAGACCATTTAACAACTAAATTAAACCCTAAATTGATTAAGCAGACCAATTAGAACGAAAAATAATCATCCTTTTATGAATTTTATCTCCCATAGACTTTGTACACAAAGTATAAAAATGACCCAGTTTCGGCATGACATTACAAGAAAGAAGTCACGTGACGTTGCGATGCTATACCCGTATATCGCGTTGGTTTCAAAAGTTGCGCTAGACTTCAAAGAAAAAAATCATAAAATTTTGCGGCGCTGTCTTTTTGGTTTTGGAAATAACGCGCGAAGCATCGATGGGAGAGGGCATCATGCCCCCCCCCCCAGTCCTTTTAACCCAAGATTAAAGTTTTGAAACATATTCATAAAGTTTTGAAATGTCACCTCGTTCATGAAACTTGGACATAAGGGTAATCAGGTATTACTGAACATCCTACCTAAGTTTCACATCACCAAGGTCAATGGTCATTTAGGGTCAATGAACTTAGACAATGTTGGGGGGAATCAGTATTGAAATCTTAACCAAGGTCAAGTTTATTAAATGTCATCATAACTTAAGAAGTTAATGGATGTAGTTCATGAAACTTGCACATGTATAAGAGTAATCAAGTGTCCCTGAACATTCTGTGCGAGTTTCAGGTCACATGACCAAGGTCAAAGTCCACTTGTATTTGAAAATGAGGCATGTCTGCAGTAATTTTCACTGAGTGTAATCATTTGCTAATGAAGGAAAACAGTAGCTGGGAATTTTGGTTTCCTCCTTTTCTGGGACATGCTTTTTATGAGAACTTGAGGATGATGAACTTGAGGATGATGAACAAAAGCTAATGGAGATGTTTGCCTACTCTTTTCAATGAAAGGAAGTTCTTCAACATGGGGGGGGGGGGGTAGCCAATATCAATCAACACCCTTCTTCATAAGATTCAACATTTTCCAAAGACTTTCTCAGGCTCTGCTTGTTTTTAATTTGACAGCGAAATAAAGATATTCTTGGTAATGCCATTATCCGTGACCAAAAGATATTCTGAGTGATACCATTATACATGACCAAAAGATATTCTGAGTGATGCCACTATCCGTGACCAAAAGATATTCTGAGTGATGCCACTATCTGTGACCAAAAGATATTTTGAGTGATACCTTTAGAGTGATACCATTATCCATGACCAAAAGATATTCTGAGTGATGCTATTATCCGTAACCAAAAGATATTTTGAGTGATACCATTATCCGTGACTAAAGGATATTCTGAGTGATACCATTATCCGTGACCAAAGGATATTCTGAGTGATACCATTATCCATGACCAAAAGATATTCTGAGTGATACAATTATCCGTGACCAAAAGATATTCTGAGTGATACCATTATACATGACCAAAAGATATTCTGAGTGATACCATTATACATGACCAAAAGATATTCTGAGTGATACCATTATACATGACCAAAAGATATTCTGAGTGATACCATTATACATGACCAAAAGATATTCTGAGTGATACCACTATCCATGACCAAAAGATATTCTGAGTGATACCATTATCCATGACCAAAAGATATTCTGAGTGATACCATTATCCATGACCAAAAGATATTCTGAGTGATACCATTATACATGACCAAAAGATATTCTGAGTGATACCATTATACATGACCAAAAGATATTCTGAGTGATACCATTATCCATGACCAAAAGATATTCTGACTGATACCATTTTCCGTGACCAAAAGATATTCTGAGTGATACCATTATACATGACCAAAAGATATTTTGAGTGATGCCATTATCCGTGACCAAAAGATATGTTGAGTGATACCATTATCTGTGACCAAAAGATATTCTGAGTGATACCATTATCCGTGACCAAAAGATATTCTGAGTGATACCATTATACATGACCAAAAGATATTTTGAGTGATGCCATTATCCATGACCAAAAGATATTCTGAGTGATACCATTATCCATGACCAAAAGATATTCTGAGTGATACCATTATCCGTGACCAAAAGATATTCTGAGTGATACCACTATCCATGACCAAAAGATATTCTGAGTGATACCATTATACATGACCAAAAGATATTTTGAGTGATGCCATTATCCGTGACCAAAAGATATGTTGAGTGATACCATTATCTGTGACCAAAAGATATTTTGAGTGATACCATTATCCATTGACCAAAAGCTAAATACGATATGGCACCAGATTGATCAGAAAGTTGCGTGTTTGTAATAAAAAAAAAGCAGGAGAAAAATTTGTAGGTATACAAGTGCAATGATTATTACAATATTAATTTTCAATTTTTAGAAACTTATAAATATAAATCCTTATAAATATAGAAACTTATAAATATAAATCCTTAATCAATTATGATCAGCACAATAATTTATGCAACTTAATTCCTTATGTGCATCCCTGTGACTTCTATAAATTCACACTTTATCTTGGAAATTAGCCACAGAATTAGAAATAATACTAGTTCATATAATGCAACTGGATATCTCCCTTTTTCAGGGTTTATTATATGAATAATTACAACATTTTTAGGCGCTTAACAGAGGCGTCGATCCTGGGGGGGGGGGCAGGGGGGGCGATCGCCCCACCAATGAAAATATTGGGGGGGGCAAACATATCATTTTGCCCCCCAATAATTCCGGATATGCATTGAAAAAAAAACAATATTTTAATGTTCAGCAAGCGAGATTGAGATACACAACTCGTTCTTTATTTAAAATCGTGCTCAAAATGTCCGCTTTTCAGATTGGAATATAAACATTTTCAGCTCGCGCAAAGCGCTCGCATCATTTCTGTAGCAAAAACCCATACTTTTCATGATTAAATTGGTGAATGTACATGTCCCCTTTTCAGTTCTAAGCCTCAAAAGAACTGCTTCTATTTGCAATCATCTTTTCTTGGATATATAGCTTGTTCTTTATCAATAACGTCCAGTAAACTGTCATTTTTTCAGATCGAAATATCAAAATTTTCAGCTCGCGCTTCGCGCTCGCATCTATTCTTCTTTTAGATACAAATCTTAATCATTGGTACCAAAAATGCTTAGAATATCAAGTTTTCAGCTCAGAATAAAGAAATTTGAGCTCACTCTCGGCACTCGAACTATCTGTGTAGTGAGATACGTGTCTGTGTCTCATGAGTCATATATAATTATATATATATATATATATATATATATATACATATATATATATATAAATATATATGTGTGTGTGTATAATATATATATATATATATATGTGTGTGTGTGTGGGTGGGTGTTTTGTACGATCAAGCGCCTTTGGAACGTTTATGATTTTGCCCCCCCCAATCTGAAAAATGGATCGACGCCCCTGGCGCTTAATACAGGTCTTTCTAAGCGCTCAGTTTTATTATAAACTATGAATTACCGTAAAAAATAAAAATGTAATCTTAATAAATGAAAAAAATAGCGAAACTTTGATGTGCACCTACATATAGACCAACTCACATTTGCTAGACAGATTATCTAATCTGTCTAGCAAAGATAGACATTAAAAAGATGGGTCTTGAGTCTTAAATTGATTGAGTTGGCATTATGTATGTTTGATGGCAATGGATTCCACAGGATTGGAGCAAAAGCAAAGAAGGCTCGACCACCATAACCAGTATTTATTTGTGGTCTTAGAGTTGGCTGCAAGGTAGTTGAAGAACAAAGTGGTCTGAGTGAGCTAGAAGAGTGGAGATAGATAAGGTTAGAGAGATATTCAGGAGCTAGGCCATTGATTATTTTATGAGAAGAACTTTGAAAATGATGCGCTGGTATACACTGGAAGCTGGTATACGCTGGAAGCTAATGAAGTGATTTCAGAATTGGTGTAATATTTTCAGATTTTCTTGAGAGAGTAACAAGCCTTGCAGCAGTATTCAGAATACTTTTGAGTTGATGTAAATATGAGAGTGGGATTCCAGAAAGTGTAGAATTGCAATAATCAAGGTGAGAGGATACATAGGCAGGAGTAAGTTTTAACAGTTTTATATTGATCAAGTTGAGTAGCTTCCTAATTTGTCTGAATCTTGGAAATACCCAAGGATGCAAACTTACATACATATTCTTAATATGCCATTGAAATTTAAGGTTCTTGTCAATTGTCAACACATACCAACTTACTACAGATCAAAGGACTATTGTTAGTGCTACTAGTGGTTGATTCTTGTAAGTTAACAGTTGCATTGGTATATCTCTGATAATAATGATAATATAGGTATATTTACCCAGGGAAGCCACTTCTGTTCTGAAAACTGTTCTCCCAGCGGGCCCTGCTATTATTATTACCCCAGCTTTAGCTTGGCTGCCTAGGCACTCAAGGATTCAAGGAATTTCTTCCTACCGGGTACCCATTCACCTCACCTAGGTTGAGTGCAGCACAATGTGGATAATTTTCTTGCTGAAGGAAAACACGCCGTGGCTGGATTTGAACCCACGACCCTCTGTTTTAAAGTGAGAATACTAATCCACTGGGCCACAACGCCTCATAACGCTCTGATGAGGGGGTTTGTTATTTTGTGAATGAACAATGACGTTTCAAATATATTCCTGTATCTTCTACAATGCTCTAAAACTATTAGTAGGTCTTTAACACTTTATAATGATGTTGATTGTTCTGAGTTTATCTGTGTTGGCAAAGACTGCAGTGGATAGCAAAAATTATGAGGTAAATTTTTCAATGTGTACAGGAGTTGAATTGTGAGGTAAATTTTTCAATGTGTACAGGAGTTGAATTGTGAGGTAAAATTTTCAATGTGTACAGGAGTTGAATTGTTGAATTTCTACTAACTTTATATTACATTACAGAACTGATAATTTACATGAGTACCTGTAAACTTTTTTGGTCACATTAATACAATTCCATATATCATTCACAAAAAAGGAAATATTCAGCTCTGAATTGTGTTATTGTCAAGAAATGAAAAAGAGGAAATATTAAAACTACTCTGATAGATAAGAGGTTTTGTGAGATTGCCACATGGCATAAGCATAATCATGTAATGAAATCAAAACTGGTCAGATATTTCTAGTATAATGAAATCCAGCTTTGGAAATGAAAAATCAAAGAATCAGAAGACACATAGGCCTATTGACAAACATTGTCACATAAATACCATATACACACATTTGTGACATTTTTGAAAACATAACAATGGATCAGAAGTTGCAATACAGTCAGAGGGCTTTATATTGGTAAAATAGCAGTCACATGACATGGTCTTATGATATAGGATTGGTAATTTCTTTCCAAAATTATTATGTAAAATGAAAGATGTAAATTTATAAAGAAAGAATCCAACAGTCACATGACCTGGTAACATGATATTACAAATACTAGGTGATAAAGAAAGTACAATGATCTGAAATATAAGCTTAGAATTATCGTGTGAAACATCATGTCAGTGCTTTGACATGGTTAATGATAAAATCAGTGAAAACAAAATGAAAACAAGTGAAGTAGATGGATCAGAAATTTCAGTCAGAAATCCTTATAAGAGAATGCAAGATATCAAAAAGTATTTGTGTATGTCTGACAGGGAGAGTTAGGGAAGTTTAGGCGAGGTCCATCATGGCGACGCATGTTCAAGAGCAAAGAGGCCGCCGCTCATCATAGAAAGGACAAATTACCGCTAGACCTGACGGCCGGAGAACGAATGGAGGCATACGGTCCTTCCCCAGGCTCTCCCACACAGCGAACTATGATGTATACAAATCAGAGAGGGGCGGTGGTCCATGGTGTACCTGTTCTACCAACCTCTCCACCCCTTCAGAGGGGTGGAGCCGGTGGAGGGGTGGTAGTCCCACCCGGGAATACATCTAGCAATACAACAAATCTTAAAACATACTCATGCTGACAGGTGTGTCCTGACGTTTCTTAACCATTTCAGAATAGGAGTTTCATGTACTTTCAAAGATCACCTATTCTTCAAATTTGCGTCAATATGGTTACTTGTTTCATGAATTGAAGTATTTCCAAGCATATTGTTTGCTAATCTAAAGACCCAGATCAGATAATTACCCAGTTTCTTTGTGTAAAAATATTTGCCATTACAATGTTTATAACAAACAATGATGTCACAGATGTCACAGGCTGGTGAAAAAGAATAATAAAGCATATTTTTGAAGCCTGATAATTGTAACTATATTTAAGCAAAACATTCAGTTGGACAACGGTGAAAGTACATAAAACCTTCAAAACAGTGTTTTGAAATTTATAAGCTTTTGTTTGGTATTTGATTTGTAAATATCACTTTTAGGTTTGGGCGGGGTCTTTGAGTAAATTAGAATGCCAATTCGAAGAATAAAAAATGATTGTATATCACAATTAAATGATTAATATTCACCAAAAGGATGGTAGGGAATTTAAGGGAAAGAAAACAAGGGGAATATTGGTCATCGATATACCAGTACCCCAAGTAAATGTCATTAACCATGTTGGCTAAAAAAATCATTTGTATAAAGTAAGAAACTGAGTTACAAAATTCTTGCTCTTACCAAGATCTAAAAAATGAACAAAGATTGTCTGAAATATTATTTTTGATTACTGCAAAAAAATGGAACAAACTTTATTGACGATGTGTGGAGAGTTTTCTATCTAGGCTTCTACAATTGAAAAGATATTAACTGCATTGTCCCATTGCTTTTAGTCTTTTATTTTTAACCCAAAGTTTATTTATCCAACTGCTTGCTATATGCATGTGATTCATTATGTACCTCTCCTGTCTTGTTCATGTTTATCTCTTGTTTTTTATTTGATTGTTCGATATAAGGTATCTACCACCCCCTCCCCCTCACTTAACCCTATGACCGGGGGGAGGGGGGGGGGTTTGAATCAAACCCCCCCCTTGAGATCTCAGCCGCCGAACACGCTAATCGCATACCCAGGCACTGTAAATTTAGTCTCAAAAGATGTGCAAGACTTCAAAGTAAAAAGTTAGCGAGCGGCACGTAAAAAAAAAAAAAAATCCCCCCCCCCCCCCCGGGCAGGATTAGGGTTGAGGGAACACTGATTCATCGGCAAGCCCTTAAAGATTGAAAGATATATAATTTGAATATTTCTATGCATATCTAGGTTTATTATGAAGTGGAAAAGAAAGACAAATGTGGGATATACTAGCACCCCCTTTCTCTCTATTGAAATTAAGATGGATTAAAGGAAAGCAGGAAAATAAGGGAGATAGAATGGTTGAAAGAAATTAAATTGAAATCAAGGAATCATATCATATTTGACATAGATATTTGATAATTCTAGATCAGTGTTATTCTTGAATCAATGAGTTTATTATTACACTTGCCCTTTTCTCTCTGATTTGGTTCAAGTTTTCATCATTCTGCTTCCCAAAATTATTTTTTTTCAAACTTGCTCTTACTTTTGAATCAGAAAAGGGAGAAGAATGGGCCATTATTAGTTTAAAACAAAATAAGAAAATATTCTGAAATAATTCACATTTTGTCACCTTCATTTTAGTTATTCATTATATACTTCACTGCCCTGTCCATCTCATTTGCTAAATTTTATCAAAATTAAGGGAATATCACTTAGATGTAATTTTGTTTTTCAGAGGAAAATACATGTCTAATTGATTTTTTTTGTATTTCTTATCCACAGAATGTATCACCATGGAGACAGGGACCAAGCCATCCCATCATAAGCTGACCTTTGCCCCTAGCAAGGTCATAGGTCAAAGTTCAGGACCTTATATGTTATAGTTTGTCTTCAACTGCAGCTCACTGTAGCCATTATTAGCCATTATTTTATATAACCAGTGACATATATAGAAGCTAACATGCAGTCTCATTAAAGTATTTTTATGTCTGCTTTTGTAGACATATTTACCTCATGAAAAACATTGTGTACTATGAAATCCAAATATATCTTTCCCATGGACCATGTAACACAAAACATTTATATGATTGATTGTATCAATGCAGTCAGTCATCAAAAAGCGAATATGATTGATTGTATCGATGCAGTTAGTCATCAAAAAGTGAATATGATTGATTGTATCAATGCAGTCGGTCATCAAAAGGTGTATATGATTGATTGTATCAATGCAGTCAGTCATCAAAAAGTGAATATGATTGATTGTATCAATGCAGTCAGTCATCAAAAAGTGAATATGATTGATTGTATCAATGCAGTCAGTCATCAAAAAGTGAATATGATTGATTGTATCAATGCAGTCGGTCATCAAAAGGTGTATATGATTGATTGTATCAATGCAGTCGGTCATCAAAAGGTGTATATGATTGATTGTATCAATGCAGTCAGTCATCAAAAAGCGAATATGATTGATTGTATCGATGCAGTTAGTCATCAAAAAGTGAATATGATTGATTGTATCAATGCAGTCGGTCATCAAAAGGTGTATATGATTGATTGTATCAATGCAGTCAGTCATCAAAAAGTGAATATGATCGATTGTATCAATGCAGTCAGTCATCAAAAAGCGAATATGATTGATTGTATCAATGCAGTCGGTCATCAAAAGGTGTATATGATTGATTGTATCAATGCAGTCGGTCATCAAAAGGTGTATATGATTGATTGTATCAATGCAGTCAGTCATCAAAAAGCGAATATGATTGATTGTATCACTGCAGTCAGTCATCAAAAAGTGAATATGATTGATTGTATCAATGCAGTCAGTCATCAAAAGGTGTAAATGATTGATTGCATCAATGCAGTCAGTCATCAAAAAGTGGTGACTGATTGATTGTATCAATGCAGTCAGTCATCAAAAAGTGAATATGATCGATTGTATCAATGCAGTCAGTCATCAAAAAGTGAATATGATTGATTGTATCAATGCAGTCAGTCATCAAAAAGTGAATATGATTGATTGCATCAATGCAGTCAGTCATCAAAAGGTGTAAATGATTGATTGCATCAATGCAGTCAGTCATCAAAAAGTGAGCTTTCTGATCAATTATTATGCTTTGTGTTACTGGCCTTTTGAGTCCAAAGACTAGTTTACTTAGAATGGTAGTTTACTTATAGTAAGCATGTCACCTTGTCTATTTTCACTCCATTCTACAGCAACTTTGGCATGGTCTAGTCAGCTTGGACAAATGACAATGAACTCTCTCGTTTTAATGTCACATTAAGAAAGGAACTATTTGGTATTCCATGAAAACTGACCAACGATAAGTCCTTATTCATCATATGATATCTGAAGCACTCATCATAACTTTACCTATTTATGATATCTGAAAGTGATTGTGATCAAAAGAAGTAATGTTTGGATTTATCTTGATTATTAATGGTATGATGAGAAATGACTCACATTTTTTAGTATTAATAGCAGTTCTTATGACAAATGCCCCCAAATATGTTTATGAATATTGATTTCAATATCACACTTTTAATAATAATCCTTATACCTCTAATGGCCCTGTTTCTAGTTCATAAAATCACATTGTTACTCCATCTAACAGATTATAATTATTTGTTCTAGACAAGTCAGAATTGTTGCATATTTGAAATTAGGTTTTCACTATATATCCTTCAAACTTGGGGGGGGGGGGGATTCATCTAAAATTGATGTTTTTTTTTAACAATAGAGTGTTGACTATGAAAGAAAATGTGAGAAAAGAAGGAAGCGATACTTTAATCTGAACAGTTACGTCTTGTAATGCATCCAAAGAGTTTGATTTTGTTGTTTTAGAAAGTAACTACATTCCACTAAAATAGTACATGTATGCACTTGCCTAATAGAAGAGCTCCTTTGGTAATTTATTGTCAATCAGAAATTGTGTCAGTGGCCTGGGATTAATGAGGGCATTTCAAGAAATCTGCAGGCAATTGCATATGTATTAGGAGTCACAAATACAGTATGTCTTTAATTAATTGCAATTGCCATTGATTTCAGTTGATATGCTTCTCGTAACAATTACATAATAATAATTATAGTGATGTCTTATTGAGCGCAAACACAGTCGAGAGACGCTCATGGCGCTAGCACATTTCTTTTGGAAATACATAACTACAAATCTAAATGTAAATGAAGTAAAAAAGAAATCTTAAGTTACTTAAGTACAATTTTGCATCACTCACTGGAATTTCTAGCTACATCCTGGTGGGGCCTGGTGCCCTCCTGCTCGCTGCTCCTTTCACCGACAATTTAGGGGGCAATCTCGGTCAGCTCAGAACTCACAGGAGCTCTAGCAAATAAGAGCACCAGCCCCCATAGGGGCTGACTAGCTAGTCAGACCAGTGAGTGATGATAAATAGAATGTACTTTTCATGTCTACAAAACAATGTTATTTCTAATAAATATGGATTTAGTTGTCGAAGGCACTACAGGTTGAACAAATAGGTCTTTAGAAGCACTTTAATGCAGCGGAGTAACTGAGGAAGTTGATTCCACAACTTGGCCGCAGTATATGAGAAGTACCTATGCCCCCAAGAATGTCGGGTACGAGGAAATAGAAGCAAATTGTCATTTCCAGATCTCAAAGTACGAATTGGATTGAAGCGTATCTTTAATGTATTGTGGCGACATCCCATGAATGACTCGAATCTTACCCTTCTGAAGACCTTGTTAACGCGATAACTTTAGTTGAACTTAACCTAGGCTCATATAATTTGGTGTGTATGATACTAGCAATTCTATTGATTTTGAGGTCACAAGGTCAAAGGTGAAGTCGCCACCTTCCACTTTTCTTGCTAGACCAATAACTCCATTTTCTGTGTTACAGGCGGGCGTATTATGTGCTCGCCTTAGCAACACTCTGTTTCTTTTTATTAAATCTCCATTTTTTTTCTGGGGTGGACTGGACCTCTAATAATAGACATTTGTCAATTTGAACACATCCTCTTTTTCTCATGCTAGAGACTGGGGGTGATGTACTCCGAGAGATAAAATCAATTATCAATTTCATGAGAGATTAATTCAGTTCTTTGTGATTTTATTGGTCTACTGCTTGGTGTATTGTGATATAATTATCAGATTTTTCACTATTAAGAGATAAAATCAATTTGTAAGAGAGATTAAATGATTTCAGCTGTCATTGCATTATTCCACAAGGCATAATTCCTGTAGTTATATAAGATTATCCCATAGCTTATGTAGTATTTAAATGATACTGACCCTAAACATGTAGTGCCAGATGTTGCAGAGATAATGCCAGTTTATAAATACTTGCATTTGCTAATTTATATATTTATTTAGATTTAACTGGATGAAAGAGTCTATTTACATCTAGATAAGGAGGTTTACAAAATGAGTTTAGTTCATGCGCATTTAAGTCAGTAGCTAAAATCTTCAGGCAAGTCCTGCCATGTTCCTGTGGGAGTTACCATAAACAGAAACAGAAGTAACACAGAAGTAACTAAAAGTTTAGAAATACTTGCTTCATCAGAATACTACACATTTTCCTTTTGTGAAATATAAATTTAAACTACCTCTGCTTACGTGTTCATTTGTCAATTTCTACATTTTCAAAAATATGAAAGTGTTTGTCTCTAGAAGTAAATTTTTTTTTTTTGAATGCCCACCAATATCAACTCATTGACAAATCAGATATCCTCATAACACAGTTCTCAGTAATTCTGTGTTCTTAGTGTACTAAATATATTTGTGCTCCATGATAGAATCTTAGGGTTAAAAAAAATATCTATAGATAATAGTAAGCTTCATTAAATACACATGCTGCACTGTGCAGAAAAAGCTTGGGGAACAAATGCTCAGCATGTATGTATTTCTCATCTTTCAAATTGGTTTGGGGCTGAAAATTGTGTTTTTTATGAAACTTTTTAAATATTGCGTTCTTCCCAATTTCTGTGAAAATTTTCCATGTTCCTTTTAAGTACAGGCTAGACCCCATAGAAAATGGACCAAACCTTGCTTTTTTGTCTCGCCTGCATAGCAGAGCAAGAGTATAGGCGCCGCTTTTTCGTCGGCGGCGTCAACATCAAATCTTAACCCAAGGTTAAGTTCATGAAACTTGGGACATAAGGGTAATCAAGTATTACTCAACATCCTGCCTTGGTTTCAGGTCACATGTTCAAGGTCAAAGGTCATTTAGGGTAAATGAACTTAGACCATGTTGTGGGAATCAATGTCGAAATCTTAACCTAAGGTTAAGTTTTTGATATGTCACCATAACTTAGAAAGTATATGGACCTAGTTCATGAAACATAAACTTCAGGGTAATGAACATCCTGCCTGAGTTTCAGGTCACATGACCAAGGTCAAAGGTAATGACCTTTGACCTTGGTCATGTGACCTGGTCATGGTCAATGAATTGTGGGCATGTTAGGGGTATTTGTTGAAATTCCATCGTAACTTTGAATTTTTATGGATGTAGTTCATGAAACAAACATAAGGGTAATCAAGTATAAATGATCGTTTTGCACACATCTTAGATCACATGATCATGGTCAAAGGTCATTATTATCATATGAATGTTTTCTTTTGTGAATTGTGAATAATTATTCACAATTATTCAAAGTCAGCACTGATACAATATCGAATCGCGTAATGCACGCGAGATTGCCATAGGCGTGCAACTTGTTATATATTGACAGTTTGTCAATTCATGGCTGCTGAATTTGAATCTAAATGATACAATGTATTGTAACCTTGATCCCGTCTTACAAAGAGTTACGATTGATCCAATCAATCATAACTCTATGGAAATGCATCAGTGTCATAATTTTTTCTATAGGAAATTTGCACAATGTCCTTTGTAAACAAAGAGAAGCACTTTTCATGAAAACAATGAATGCATCATAGAAAACATTTCAGGTTGACGTTGCTGGCCGTCCATAGTTGCGATTGATTGGATCAATCGCAACTCTTTGTAAGACAGGGGCCTGGGGTGTTTTCTGCATATTGCCGGTTTGCCAAATTTAGTCCCTTTAAATAAATGACAAATCTTACATTGACTAACACATTGTAAACCACAGATACTCCTTCATGAACAGATTATTTAATGTTCAGAGTTGGATTAATATTTATCTTATCGGGAACAACCATATTTTCATTTATTTGAAAAGAAGTAATATTTATTAGAAATGATTTTCTTGTGATACCAGATGGAAAATGACCATGAAACCAAATAAACATTTATACATAATTTTGTCCATTATCAATCGCACCTCACCTAGTCACATACAGGCCATGATAGTGCAATTGACTTCTTTAATAGACGTTTCCCCTATTTCAATGCTCAACTTTGTTCTCATCATGATTACACAATTTAGAGCTTTTTTTGCAACGAAGCAGTGTGATCGAACATGTGAATTAATTTACATCTGTTCTCAGCTTTTGTTGAAGTGTGTACAACTTTGTGTTGCGTTTGATATTAAAGTCATTTGTGAGACACAAATGTCTGAGATGATAGCATCTTATCAACAGTATGTACACAAACTAATAGGGAATGTTTGAATACCACTTAGAAATGCTAAATGGGATTCTATTAGCATCTTTTCATCGACAAACTCAGATTTCAGTATCTGTGTACATACTGAAATCCGAGTTTGTCTATGCTAATAGAATCTAATAGGGAATGCTTGAATACACTGAGAAATGCCTAGTAGGATCCATGCTTGACACTGTGTGTAAGTAGACTAATGGCTTTATAAAATAAAGTTGTCTTATGTCATATCTGTTGATGAATTCACTTCATTCCAAACCAAGCATTTACTCTCAAACCTCTTATGTTGCATAGACTGGATATAGCTTTGATCAAAGTGTGAAATAGTCTCCATATTTTGTGTAAATAAAGAATGATATATAGGAGCTACTACAGAGAAAGCTGTTTACATGGTGTACAGTGTTATAGCTTTTAGTCAAATGAAGATCATATTGAGGAGTTATTGGCGATCTTCTTGAAGAATTATTTGTAGTATCAACCATTTACATGTACCTTTTCTATTTGTAACTCTATGTGAGGAATATTCTTGTCTATGCAAATATTTAATATGGAGTGAGATAATGAATACAATATCACGGAGCTGTTATTTAACAGATGTTTTGACAAGGTTATCATGTAAAGAGTGGAATATCTTTTTTTATTTGAATATGTCAATGCATTACGTTTTAATGAAAAGTTTGTTTTGTAGAGAAAATGAAGGGACAACTCATCGTCTTCAGACAAAGCTCCAATCTGTCCCATTCAGTGAGAGGTTGCTAATACAAAACAGTGCCAAGGCAAAAAACTTGGTAGCCATTTTCCCTTTTAAAAAATTGTTTCAAAAAATATGTGAACCACTTTTAAGACTTAGAATATACCAAAATACATTATTAATGTAATGCTACAGTCATACCACTGATAATCATTATATTTCACTTTCATGGACTAGGGACTAAATCTCAACATTCCTTAAGGTATTTATGTAGATACCAAAACATGGTCATTGACCTTTGACATTGATCATGTGATTTGAAACTCATGCCAAGATCAGTGACACCTGTACGTCACAATAACAGGCCCTTTTCTCATTCAAAGTTATAAAATTTCAAAAACTTAATAGGTAGGCAACACAAAACAGCCCCCTGTAAATCAACAAGTGACATTCAATATTTTTGTGGGAAAACCTGCATTGTAAGCTTTATAGTGAATAAAAGCTAATTACTTGTAAAGCATTGACTTCTAATTCTGAGTATTTGTTGATTTCAATGCATAAAAACTCTGCATTTTTGTTATTATGATGCATGTTTCACATTGTATCATATATACCTACAAATGGAATAGAGTCATTTCATTATGTCCCACCTTTTATGTGGCATAGATCTTATTTATTTGCATTTATAATAATTGCAACATACATGTAGTTATGACACAACATTCTTTGGAAACCTCATTTTGTCACATATAACACATATATGTTGATGTATGTTTTATTTTCTTGTAAGTTTAATGAAATATGGGATCTTGTAATTTTCTTCACAAAAGAAATGATGGAATAATGTTTAAGAGATTTCCATGTAAATTGAATGTATAATGCATACAGAAGTAATTTTCATATCGATGTGATTCTTGTACAGTAACAGAGAATAAAATTGTGAAGATTACGATTGTGTAATATCTATTCCTCTATGTATCACAACTGAAAATAGAAAATGAAAAAAAAAAAAGATAACCAAATAAACAAACTTAAGTTATTCTTTATCTTAAGTGCTCTCTTGTATTTGATTTGAGTGTTGTCTTGTTTTTTAAAAAGGATTGCAAATCTGACTTTTACATGTACATTAAAGGGGCACTAGTACCAATTATTACCAACTAATTATATTAGATAAAATAGAAAAAAAATCAAAAGAGAAATAAAACATTGAAAATATCTGGTAACAGAAGTTGCAATGTTATCTCACACTTTCAATATATTCCAATACAATACATTCCACAGTCCAATACATGCCCTGAAAAAGTACATTGTAAATGGTTCATTTTGTATACAAAATATTCCATTTTCTTCGCTGCACGTTCATAAAATTACGTTTAAAAGCAATAATTCTCTCGGTTTCGATTTTTTCCAAACCAAGCATAAAATTAGCAAAAGTGGGTTTGATATTCCTGTATTTACATGAATAAATGAAATATTTTGCAAACAACACAATAATATTGGTAAGATGAAAGTTATTGAGGGTTATAACTCCAAAACAAATGTCTATGTCACTGAATTGTGTACTTCTAATATGCTTGGCCTTCAACCACTCGTGAACTTTGTTCCAAAATGAAATTACATATTCACATCTAAGAAATAGATGAGCAATTGTTTGAACGTGGTTTTCACAGAAATTACATAAAGGAGAATCTTTTAATCCAATTTTAAATAAAAAATCTTGTGTTGAAATTCTTCTGAAAATAAATTTAAATTGGAAGTTTCGAAGTTTATTATCAATTGATGACTTATATAAAAGAGGGAAGCGAGAGTTCCAAATATATGATAGTCTGAAAAATTATCACTCATGGCTTTGAAATCTTGGTAAGTCATCAAAAGGGACATGTTTCTTTCTAAAAAAGTATTATATAACACAATTTCGTGACCTTATTACTTTTTGTAAAATGACCTAATCTTTCATCTACAATGTGATCCTCTTTCATTTTTCATTATTTTTTTCCATTCTAAATAGTATAGCATGTAAAAGAGAAAAATAACATAAAACGATTCATTTCCAAATTCATCACATATTTGTTCATATGACATAAACGAACTGTCTACATTTAAAACATCTTTGACATATCGCATACCAGCTTGGAACCAATTTCTGTATAAAATTATTTTTCTATCAACTTTGATATGTGAGTTAAGCCAAAGGGTTTGAGAGATAATTTCTTTAAATTTTACAGGATTGTAGTATTTATAAAAAATTCCATGCATCAAGAACGTCTTTCCAAAATACATTGTCAAAGTTGATATGTAAATCAACAGACTTCATATTACAATTCATTGAAAGAAAAAAACATTGTCAAACCTGT
The DNA here is from genome assembly GCF_037042905.1 of Lytechinus pictus. Lineage (NCBI taxonomy): Eukaryota > Metazoa > Echinodermata > Echinoidea > Temnopleuroida > Toxopneustidae > Lytechinus > Lytechinus pictus. The sequence goes on along the minus strand of NW_026974147.1, from coordinate 477,936 downwards.
CAAGTAAACGTTTCAAAAATAGTTTCCATTTCCCATTATTATCCGTGTCTAAGTATCGCTTTACCCAAGCTGTTTTATTGCATAATTAAAATGGGAAAGAGTTCTAAGATTCCAAATGCGAAGTGTCGATTTCAATTCTTTTAGTTTTTGTCTCACCTGCATAGCAGAGTGAGACTATAGGCGCCGCTTTTCCGACGGCAGCGACGGCGTCAACACCAAATCTTAACCGAAGGTCAAGTTTTTGAAATGACATCATAACTTAGAAAATATATGGACCTAGTTCATGAAACTTGGACATAAGGTTAATCAAGTATTACTGAACGTCCTGCATGAGTTTCACGTCACATGACCAAGGTCAAAGGTCATTTAGGGTCAATGAACTTTGGCCAAATTGGGAGTAACTGTTGAATTACCATCATAACTTTGAAAGTTTATGGATCTGATTCATGAAACTTGGACATAATAGTAATCAAGTATATAATGTTGCTACTTTGATAAAAGGATATGAGTTAAAAATAAAGAGTATAGAATTTTGAATCTTCTTATTATGTATGCAAGGTATGCTATTTATTCAATTTTTATTCGAACAGAAAGTCGGAGTTGTCGCTTTCAAGAGTTTGGTATACATGTACTTTGTTTATTCAAAAGGTTGATTTGTAATCGTATAGAAATAGAGAAGCGTTGTAAAAGGAAAAATTTGTGTATTTTTGAAAACAGTATTGTTGAAGAAAATATTTCATGCTTTGTATGACATTGTTTACATTTTATGTAACTATTACATATGATTATTTTACCAATAAAATTATTTTTAAAAGAAAAAAAAAAAGTAATCAAGTATCACTGAACATCCTGTGCAAGTTTCAGGTCACATGATTAAGGTCAACGGTCATTTAGGGTCCAATGAACTTTGGCCAAATTGGGGGTATTGGTTGAATTACCATTATAACTTTGAAAGTAAAATGGTCTAGTAAAATGGTCTAGTTCATAAAACTTTGACATAAGAGTCGTCAAGTATCACTGAACATCTCATGCGAGTTTCAGGTCACATGACCAAAGTCAAAGGTCATTTAAGGTCATTGAACTTTGGCCATTTTAGAGGTAATTATTAGATTGCTGTCATAACTTTCAAAGTTTATAGATATAGTGTATAAAATGTGGATATAGGGGTAATCAAGTATCACTGACAAGTTTAGGTCACATGATCAAGGTCCAATTTCAATGAACGTAGTATTGTATCATTATATGAATGGTGTTTTTTGTGAATAATTATTTAAAGGACAAGTCCACCCCAACAAAAACTTGATTTGAATAAAAAGAGAAAAATTCAACAAGCATAACACTGAAAATTTCATCAAAATCGGATGTAAAATAAGAAAGTTATGACATTTCAAAGTTTCGCTTATTTTTAACAAAATAGTTTTATGAACGAGCCAGTTACATCCAAATGAGAGAGTCGATGACATCACTCACTCACTATTTCTTTTGTATTTTATTATATGAAATATGAAATATTTTGATTTTCTTGTCATTGTCATGTGAAATGAAGTTTCATTCCTCCCTGAACACGTGGAATTCCATTATTTTAACATTTTGTGCTTCAGGCAAGAAGGTCCTAATCATCAAATTCGTAAAAATTGAAATAGTGTATAATTCAAACAATAAAAAACAAAAGAAATAGTGAGTGAGTGACGTCATCGACTCTCTCATTTGGATGTAACTGGCTCGTTCATATAACTATTTTGTTAAAAATAAGCGAAACTTTGAAATGTCATAACTTTCTTATTTTACATCCGATTTTGATGAAATTTTCAGCATTGTGCTTGTCTGATTTTTCTCTATTGATTCAAATCAACATTTTTCTGAGGTGGACTTGACCTTTAAATGGTGTTTTTCAAAGTCAGCACTGCTGCTATATTGAATCGCGTGATGCAGGTGAGACCGCCAGAGGCATTCCACTTGTTTGTTATTGAGCTCATAAAAATTATGAAAATCGTTAAGTGGAAATTTTATACCAAGATACAAAATGAAATCACTTGGCCATGAGAAAGTCTTGACAAAAAAACCTTCAAAATCTAACGACGTTACATTTATCTATATTAACTTTCATTCCTGACATAGATTTAAAATCATTAAAACTTTTAAACACATCTGCAAATTGGATTAGGTAGGATGGAGAAAATTCACAGTATCGCCTGCATATTGGCTTAATTTTAATTCATTATTTTCTATGGAGATTCCTTTTACACTCTTATGTTGACGAATCATTATACATAGAATTTCTACTAACATAGGGAGAGTGGGCACCCCTGTCTTATATACTCCTCGCTTTATTCCAATAAGGGTTTGAGGAGAATCCGTTACTGATAACACATCCTTCAATGTTAGAATATAATAACTGTACCCAATGTACAAAACATTCATCAAAACCAAACTTACGTAATACTGTATAAAAAAACTTCCAATCAACCATATCAAATGATTTTTCGAAATCAATACAGAGTGCAACACCGGGTATATTTCTATATTTACAATAATCCATTGTGTCAATAAACAGTCTAGTATTCTCACCGATGTAACGGCCTTTTAAGAAGCCACACTGATCTTCATGTATAATTGGGTCTAATACTTTTTTTAACCTAAATGAAATGATCTTAGCTAAAATTTTATAATCATTATTCAATAGTGAATAGGACACCAGTTTTTCAAAAGTATATTTTTGTCTTTTGGGTGGATTAAGGTAATGATTTCTATCTGCATTGGTGGGCAAAGTGAATTAATTTCATAACAATCAGTGAAAACGGCACATAATAAAGTTTTGATGTCGTTCCAAAAAGTTCTATAAAATTCTATTGGAAGACCGTCTGAACCTGGTGTTTTATCGTTAGCAAAAGTACACATCACATCAAAACATTCCTTTTCTGTTATTTTTTTACCCAACAAAGATTGTACATTTTCACTTAGGTTTGGTGTATTTAGCTATCTTCTGATGAATAGAGTTTACCATAAAAAAGTCTCTCTTCTTCCAGTATTTTTTCATATCTGTAACAAGACTTGTCTCCAGTTTTGTAATACATTTCTTTTTTCCAAATTGAAAAATATTTTGTATTCCGTTCTCCTTCCGCCACCCATTTTGCTCTCGTCCTTACAATGTTTCCTCGGACTTGTTCTTCTTGTAATTTCTTGTAATTCTTCAAATTCTTTTTTTTCTTTATTTCTAAGCTTTGTAAAAAATTTTCGTCTGAGGTTTCTAATAAGATATTATTCAAAAGATTTATTTCTTGTTCCAGTAATCTTTATTTTCCCTTTCTCTTTTTAGACTCATTCAAGGAAATTTGAATACAGATTTGTTTTACTCTGAATTTCAGATACTCCTATAGACCATGGGAGATAAGTTAGTAAACTCAGACAATGTATGATGTATTTCATTTCTGATAGTTTCTACATTATTTTGTTTATTAAAGGTCAAGTCCACCCCATGAAAATGCTGACTTTGAATACGTAGAGAAAAGTCAAACTAGCATATTGCTGAAAATTTCATCAAAATCGGATGTGAAATAAGAAAAATATGACACTTTGAAGTTTCGCTTATTTTTCATAAAACAGTGATATATGCACAACCAGGTGAGTCAGTAGATGATGTCCATCACTCACTATTTCTTTTGTTTTTTATTGTTTAAATTATAAAATATTTCATTTTTTATAGATTTGACAATAAGGACCAACATGACTGAACTAGTCTGCTATGCAGACTCTGAATGGCTCGTATGGTGGGATCGCAGCGCGCTGATGCTGGTTTGCGAAGCAAACCAGCTTTAAAGGGCGAGCGAAGCGAGCCATTTCTGCAGCCATAGTAGACTTAGTCTGCTATGCAGACTCGTTGAATCAGCTGTGGTACACACACTGCAGATGTGGGTCTACATTTGTAGACTATGACTGAACCGAAAGTACACTCGGCAAAAAAAGTTCTTGGACACTTACATAAGTTACAATATTCCATAAAGATATTTGATGAAAGGCAAATTATTGTATGTCAACATGACCAGACAATATTCCTCTTCCAGTATGACATTACATTTTCATGTGAACAGTCATGCATGGGTGGTTAAATGCTTTAAACCATAGCAATGTCAGTAAAAGAAAATTGCAAGAAATCGATCAGTCAGTGCATGGCTGGTTACAGGCATTAAACAATAGCAATGTCAGTAAAAGAAAATGATCAGTCATTCTTTCAGTTGTGAAAGTTTGTATGGCATAAATATCCATTAAACGATAAAAGCAAACTTAAAGGCAAATACCACTCTAAAAGTGAAGAGAAAGTTATCCACCTTGGATGCATCACTATTCCACTGGAATTTTAAGTCAAAGTTAGTCGATGAAAAAAATGTCAAATTTCAGTATCTTGGCTTAAGCAAAAGAAAATTATCCTTATCCTCCTATCTTCTGCAGGAGTGGTGGCCCTAGGTCGACCACTCCTAGGGCGGTCTCTAACTTCATCAGTAGCCAAATACTGCTGGTTCAAATTTGAAATTGTTGTTGGTGAAACTTGGAAATATCGAGCCACTTGTCTAAATGACTGCCCAGACTGCAACATTCCTATTGCTCTTGCACGCTCTTGGTTGGAAAGCTTCATCTTGAAAGTGAGTGTCCAAATGATCCATCTCATTATGCATCTCATGATGCATCCCTAAGCATTCAATGCAAATGATAACAATCTGTTGAAATTGTTGAATGTATGCCTACAGGATGGCATTTGAATGGTCCATTTCTTGCAATTTTCTTTTACTGACATTGCTATTGTTTAAAGCATTTAACCACCCATGCATGACTGTTCACATGAAAATGTCATGTCATACTGGAAGAGGAATATTGTCTAGTCATGTTGACATACAATAATTTGCCTTTAATCAAATATCTGTATGGAATATTTTAACTTTCATAAGTGTCCAAGAACTTTTTTTGCCGAGTGTATTATGCTAATTCCACATTTTCAGGGAGGAATTAATCGTTGTTTCACTTGACAATGAGGAGGAAATTACAATAATTCTTATAATAAAATACAAAAGAAATAGTGAGTGGATGACGTCATAGTCTCCTCATTGCATACCAGCCAGGATGTGCATATAACCCTTTTGTGAAATTAAGCAAAACTTTAAAATGTCATAACTTTCTTATTTTGCATTTGATTTTGATGAAATTTTCAGTATTATGCTTGTTGGATCTTTTTATTCAAATCAATTTTTTGTTGGGGTGGACTTGTCCTTTAAGTAAGGAAGTGTTCAGTTTCCAGAAACCTGGTCCTCTTTTTGGCACAGATTTTCTCAATGACAGTGATACAAGAGACTGATCAGTTTTATAGCTTTATATCTGATATTTTAACAGATGATGCAAGGCTTCTCGATATAAGAAAATAATGCAATCGACTTTTTCTGGTAAAATCTGGTGAATTCCATGTATATTCATATTCATGTTTGCTTAAAGGTATTGTTTAACTTTGTGAGCAGCCGATTTAAAAAATTCTCAAACCAAGATGAAACATGTGTACAAGTGCATGTATTAGAACTAATAAACCCTGAAAACAACCATTATTGATTAGACGTTCTTGTTGAATCCAGTGAAGCATCCATTTTTTGTTCTTTCCTCTTTGATAAATCTAAGGATGGCAACCATCTCCAAATATTGTAGCTATAGTTTCTAAGCAAAGCAATTTCCTGATATTTCTGGTAAACAGAAATTCCTCAGTGACACAATGAACAAACAAGTAAACTTTAATAGATGGAGGACTAAGCCAAGAGTACACAAAAAAAGGAACACCCTTAACATCACCATTAAATACCATCCAACATTGATTAGACAGTGTGTACCCATTCCAGGATTTATTTGCCACAATGTGTTACTCATGGGTATACTGTGAGGGTGTACAGAGGAATAAACCTTTCAGTATAATTATTCGTACCATAATTGGTACGACTAAGGTTGTTCTTCTGGAGGAATGCTGATGTGTCAGTGTCATGCAGATGTACTTTGAACAATCATACAACTCTCTGTACTGAAATCCGACAAGTCGAGCATAGGAGATTGAATGCCAATCAAGATCTAGGACTTTGACAAGGACCAAACCATTACCCATGTCTTCTTCCGACCCAAGCTGTCTCAATGAGACAATGGACATAAGTTGTGTTGGAAGGAGACAAAAGTTTTATTGGAAGGCTAGGAAGGCTTGCGCAGGTTAGAGCTCCAAAAGCATCAGTAAGGTAAAGCTCAGAATTGCTACAATGCATTAGAGAGGACCATAAAAGGGGTTTTATAATACATGATTTGTTGACCGGATTGACAATGATCCAGGCAACAATTAGCATGTTGGGAGCCCTTAATATCATGCGCTATGTCTACATTGAAAAGACAAAAGATTTTTTAGTCTTAGTATTCACCACTGACCATGATGATGACGCTGCTCTGTAAGTCCTGGAACCCAGTCCTGACCCAGACATGGCCAGATAACATATTGTTTAGTCAAGCAGGTGTAGCCAAACTACTGAAGAAAGAAAACAACCTGCATTAAGCTACTAGGCCAGATGGAATCTCTGCTACACTTCTTAATGAGACTACTCATCCTACCTGCCATAAGTCTGCTTTTCCTGGCCTCCCTTCTTGATACGGTGAAATTTCAAGAAAGTCTATGTCGTTCCCATCCATGTAAGAAAGGGTTGTCAACTCTAACAAACTACACATCAATTTCAAACATTGTGCTTTGTTCTTGCCAATCCCATCATCTTGTCAGACTAACTAATGGCTTTAGGAAGCGAAGAACACATTTCCAGTATTTTCCCTTGAATACAAATTATATAAGTGATAACAGCATATTGATTTGAACAACTGAAATGTTTTCACTGCAGTCAATGTGAGAAAATGAAAATTTCTTGACATTTTCAATATATATTTTCCATTTTGCATAATATGCAAATGAGGCAGATTTGCTAGCTTTATGAAATAAAAACATATTTATTCATCATGAAATTTTTGTTCAAATTACTTGCTTTTGACATTTAATCTTTTGATTATTTTCCTTATTTTCTAATAGTTTTAATGGCTAATTTGCATAATATGCAAATTAATTTTCAGACATTGGGATGAATTCTCATGCTTGGTGATAGTAGCATATAGATTTCAACATAAATGCTTTCATGCAGTCTATATGAGAACAATAACAATATCTTGACAGTTTTTCCATATAAGGATACTTATTTGCATCATATGCAAATGAGGTAGATTTGTTGGCGCTTTTGATCAATAACATTTATCATGAATTTTCGCTCAAATTGGACACTTAATTTGTAGTTTTTGGACTATTTCCCTTCTTTTTTATGGCTAATTTGCATAATATGCAAATTTCATAAATTTCCACTGCTTGGATTTTTTGGGACTTTTAGTATGTTGTTTAGGGGACCTTCCTGGAAAGAACTGCAATGGAATATCCCGTGTTGCAATTAGTGGTGGGTTACCCCCCTATTCTGGCTAGATTGACTGGACTATAAGCAGCAGAATGTTTAAACAATATACATACTCCTGCACTGTCCGATCTACCGTGACTAAATACAATTTTAAAGCCCCATTCTTGACACCATATCTTTTCAGTATTTGGAGTGCTATGTGTTTCTTGAAATAAGATAAGATGAAAATCAGCTTATTCATGCCACAAAAACTTGTGAAATGTAAGTTCTAGTTGGTCAAATGATGTAGAGCACAAGGTCACATGTCTATCATTAGACTAGCAATCCTGTCATTATTCTATTCATACTCATTTCAATGAATCTGGCCTATACTTTCAGCATTTTCATCACATCACAAGGTTACAGGGTGTATCTTCTGTTTGTTCACTTGGCACGATGCATGATATCACAAAGACTCATCTTAAAATTATGCCTGAGTGATTCTAGCCTGTATGTTCAGGATCAAAATAAATGGCAGGATGTCACCTTTCTAGCAAACCCATACTACTCCAAGGCCAAACCTGTATCAGAAATGAGTAGGACAAGAATTACATATAATATTAGAACTCATTTAGGCCTGTACTGCAATAATTTAATGCACATTTGTATAAAGAATCCTGACAAGAAACAAAAATTCAAAGAAGATATTGGGCATGTTGCATAAAACCTACATTTAAAAGGTAAATTATGTGCATGTTGAAGACAGGGATTCCTAGAATACTTGAGGTTCTACATGCTCTCTGCTGCAATTTGAGCATATCTATCAGATCTTTCCTACTTCAATTTAATCAAATTTTATGGGTAATTCTGACATACCTGTACATGTATTTGTAAATTAACAATGAAAAAACTAGGTAAGAATTGAAACAAAACTAATTCAAGCCAATTCGGTTCACATCAACATCAATAAAAACATCACATCAGTGTCTATGTCTATCATTAGACTAGCAATCCTGTCATTTTTCTATTCATACTCATTTCCATGAATCTGGCCCATACTTTCAGCATTTTCCAACCTCCATTTCTATGGGTGAAGTTTTCAAATAAATATCTTAAAATCTTGCATCGGCAGTGACAGGTCATTACCAAAACTACACTTGCTTCTGCCCCAGCCAGCTGGTGCCAGCGAACACCATTAGCTGGCCAGGCTGGGATGGCAGCGCAAGCACGAGCCCCAAAAAACACACTCATTGTGATATAGGTTCCAAAGTATCAAATTGTAAACTAACAAATTTTCTTGGCTTTATCCAACTCGAGGAAAAAAATTGCATGCAACAGAGATCGCTATTTTGCATTTTCTGTCATCAGATATATGTGCCTGCCAACGTACACAAAATTTTATGAACATAACACACACTTAACTAAAAAAAAAAAAAGACCCTTGAATGATTCTCTGTTGTGGTGGTCTCTGCTTGTATCCCTTTTACATTTACACTTCATGATTCAGTCATTAATGAAATCATCCACAACTTTAAAAACAATTTCATGAACCCCCCCCCCCAACAATAAATTCAAAATTCCTTACCCTACATACAGCTCTGCCCCTGATAAGACCAAAGGGTACAGGTCCAAATACTCTGGAATCAGTTGAGTTATTCATATTATCACCTTGAAGCCACACATGACCTCGTGGAACCTGACAAGGAATTAAAAATTAGTATTAAAACACAATATATCAAGTAAAACACATTTTTACTGTTTTGGGATCATGCACATGTATGGGCAATTCCATGGTAACGGAATTACAAATCACTGAATTTGGGCTCTTATTTTTGCTCAAAGCATCAAGATATCTCAATATTTTCCACCTTTCTCTACTTAATAATATGCATGGCCACTTGTGCTATATTCTGAACCAAGTTTTCAGAAAACCCCTCAGATGTGAATGACTGATATGTGCAATGGTAACGGAATTACCAGAGAAATTAGTGATTTTTCAACAGAAAGTTTAGGAAACGTTTCTCTGAAATCTACAACACACTAGCTCCAAGCTAAAGTCTAATTCAATTTATTATAAATATAATGTCAACTTTATTTTGAAAGCAAATTTGTCACAAATATCATAAAAAATATCTATGATTGATCTTTTTTTTTGGGGTAGTACATGGTAACGGAATTACAAATGGTAACAGAATTATGCCTCTGACATTTATGAAGGAAAATTCTATTTTTAGGCATTTATGACTTAGAAATGCCTCTATAAAGCTTGTTTATGTATTCTTCTCTAATACTTAAAACAAGCTAAGTATTTCACATCTATAATATCACATAAAATTAAGTATATATACCTATACAAGGCATTTTAGCAGATAAATAAAAGTCATATTTCGCTCGCTACTTTCAAAACGAGCCCAACTAGGTAAACATTTGCCATGTTGCCCTTCCCGGGCTTTGCCCATAGGAATCCTGTACAAAACAGAGGGCAATATTGGCCATATTTCTGCTAATGCGCTTGCGCAGTAGGAGCCGATTTTAATCGCTAATTTAAGTATTTGAAAAATCTGGCTAGAACCAGTTTATGAACCAACGCATTGTAGATTTCTACGCGTTAAGTTTATGTGCATGCCATACATAATGATGCGCGACTGCAAGGTAACAATTTACGTCACAATTGCTTATTAAGGGTTACATGTACTTCGGTATTTCGTGAATAACCTGAAATCAGAAGTAGTGATAAGCAAACAGGCCAATAAATTGTTCCAAATAATAGCTTGAATTACACATTACACATTATTATGTGTAATATTATTATATTGACTGGCTCTTCTTTCGGGGAAACATCAAATATGTTGCCCTTAAAGGGATGGTCCAGGCTGAAAATATTTATATTTTAATACATAGAGTAGAATTCACCGAGCAAAATGCCAAAAATTTCATTAAAATCGGACAACAAATAATAAAGTTATTGAAGTTTAAAGTTTAGCAATATTTTGCGAAAACAGTCGTCATGAATATTCATTAGGTGGGCTGATGATGTCACATCTCCACTTTCTGTTTTCTTATGTGATTACATATAAAATCATAATTTTTTCATTATTTCATACTTGTATGAATAATATGTCTCCCTTATAATGAAATAAGTTGCAGCAGTAAATATCTAATGCACTAAATCAGTTGTCAATCTATTTTTTCTAGTTCTTGGAGGAAAAAATTTGAATAAACCTAATTTCATATAATAAAATACAAAAGAACAAGAGGGGATGTGACATCATCAGCCCCCCTAATGAATATTCATGACGACTGTTTTCGCAAAATATTGCTAAACTTTAAAATTCAATAACTTTGTTATTTGTTATCCGATTTTGATGAAATTTTCAGCACTATGCTTGTTTGATTTTTCTCTATTTATTCAAGTCAGCATTTTCCTGGGGTGGACTTGACCTTTAAAAGAAGCATATTGCCCTCGTCTAAAGACGATTCTGTTGCCGGTGACATAATTATCGTTCCCCTAAAGGCCAGTCAATATTATGTAAATAAGTATCTCTACCATGAATTAACATAATTTTTCAAGATAAAATGGATGGAGGCTATCCTCTCTATCCATTGCCAATTTCAGCAATACTTCTAGGTTGTCAAAATTTTGAAATAGAAATAATGGAAATTATGCAATCATTGACAGTAATACTCTAACATTATTCTCGTAGATTAAGAAAATATTTCAAAGAGACTTTTGGGCCCCGTTGTAAAAGGCTGTCCTGCAATTTAAATTACGTGACATGAGGATTTTGTTTAGCTTTCGCATCTGCAACGGGAACATCAATCTGCGGTTCGTGTGCAAAATACTATGGTAACTGCGACATATCTGATTTAGGACGACTTTCCAGAGCCACATTTGGTTCCTCCCAGAGCTCGAGAGGCTGCCCGGGGGGGCCACTTCCATTGACAAGTGGATACCAGGCGCGACCACGCGTAAAAATGGAAAAAGTGGGCAAGTATGTTACGTATAGGCCTATATGTAACGTTATACGGGTGTCAAAAACGATGTTTAAAATACTGAAAAAAGGGATACATTTCCAATACCTGAAGGGTTTCACAAGCCAAATACTTGTCAAGGGATGCATTTTCATAATCTGAAAAAGACTTGCTTCCCTTGTTTAGGGTGCTTTTTGAAACCCCATGGTCGCGCCTGGTATCCACTCGTCAATGGAAGTGGTCCCCCCGAAAATTTGAATCTAATCACCCATTTCGGGGGAAAGTAAAACATAATGCCCATAACATTGTGTGCTAGAGGCATATCGTTTGTGTAGAAGGAGCAGGTAAAATAAAAAAACTCGCAAATTCGGATGGCATTCAGACGCGGAAAGGCCTAGTGCATATGCTGTGTACGTATCAACGCATGCAAAATGGTTTCGGCTGGATCTCTCCCATGGAATCAATTGCCAGTGATCCACCAATAATCCACATTAGATGCAATATCGATTTGATAGACTGTAATAATAGTAAGTTTTTCCTCACTCAATATGTACTCGATTTGTTTGAAAAACCACGTTCTTATCATAATCTATTGAAGGCCCAGCATTTCGAATATCTCCAGCCAGCTGTCATAGTCGAGGCTCGCCACCGGCTCAGGGGGCATACGCTGATGACCAGTCGTACATGCATGAAAGCTGGATTTAATCTCGCAGCATGGTGCGGGTGTCGCGCGAAAGAATTTTGCACCCGATCGAAAAGCAGATCTATAGGGCCTCTAATACAGATAGCTTAGCAATGATTGTAGAGTAGTTTTCTAGGTTTTATCTATTTACTTCAATGTACAATCAATCTTAAAAATTGAGTCTATGATTAATCGTTAACTTTTGTGTTACTGGACCCTAATATCGTGTTCCAGAGGTTCGCGAAAACTCACAATTATCACCATTCATTCTATGCATCATCCTCATTTGAAGGAGTTACTGCCTCCATCCATAAAGCAGTGATGATGCTAACTTACATTTTATTGAACATCCATTGCATAGGGGTGGAGAACAGTATATTGCTTTGGTGCTAATTATTACATGTAGGGCATCTTGAACATCTTTGTCAAAATCCACCACACTTTGGAAATGTCATCCATATCAAGATTTAGTATGTTGATGTATTTGGCATGTGGCCCTTGTAACATCTGCAAATTATGGATCTCACTTCACCTTTCCACTCATTACTTCACTGCTTGCTTCAATGTTTACCAATGCCATATTCTGGCCCCTCACCATGGTTTGTTGCAAAGAATTTCAATCTTCCGATGCAACTTGCAAGGAGAGTTACACAAAAGATATCACTTAAATTTTTAGGCAACACCATCTGAAAATATAACAACTTCCTTGAAGTATACAACTACTTCCAGCCATCCCAGAATCTTTATTTTTTACAGAAAAGTCCACTGCATACTGTCAAAGTTGAGTTGATAATATGAATGAATGGCATTCTTTTCCCAGGCACACACAGTGAACATGGTCACTTCATGATTGTGCATCCAATATTTTACACTGTTCTCACTACGTTCCTAAAATTAGTTTACTGGAATCTAGTTTAACGCGTAGTGAGCGATCTTCCAAACCAGTTCAGAAAACCACCTCCTGGTGTAGTTTTCAAGATAGCTTTGCCTTGTTAAACTTGTTTAAGCTTGAGGACACAACCGTTCTTCGGGAAGTGATCTTCGCACATTTTTTCGCATGCTACTCCATGCGACAGGTGTAGAATGCCTTCGCTGCGGTTTCTAATTTCTCGCGAAACGTGTCACCTCACTGAGAGTGTTTTCATAGCAACAAGATCGCTTTACGTGAAGTGATTTTGAAAACCACTTTCGTGTGATCAAGTGGGAACACTAGCAAAGCAATCTTCCAAACTGGTTTCCTGAATCGGCTTCCAGTATTCCTAGTTTTAGAAAGCGCAATGAGTAGGGCCTCATAGACATCATTAGAACTGGTTCTTGGCAGTGACATTTTTGGCAAAATAAATCTAGATGACAATTTTGTTTGGATCATTCTGCAACATTATTCTTGTACTCCTCCGGCAAGAAATTATTGCCCATTAATCATTCGCAAGGCATTCAGCTACATTGTAAGCTCCATCAATATACTTACATATGGGCAATTCCATGAGATGGGTGCCATGGGGTGAAAAAATAAATTCATATTTTGGAACTTGTCACCCACCTAATTTTGTTCAGTATACTTCTGGGCATACGCCGTACGGAACAGCAATTTTTTACCAAGAATTCCATCAAGAATTGCAAATATTGAACTTTGAACTCAAAACAGTAAAAATTTACCTAAAGATTTAATTTAACTTAAAAATAATTAAAGAATGGTCAGCAGTTGTTTAGTTAATTTTTAGAATGTACAGAGCTTTAGTTTTGAGTTGCCAAAGACACAAAAATGTCTTTCAATCCCATGAGTGGGTAAAAAGCATGCCACCCCATTGCTTAAACCAATGTAACGTGAGTAACGAAAAAACTGAAAAAGTTTGATTTTTTTTATATTCCCTTCCACTCAAAATGTGCCAATGGAAATTCTCTTCATACTCCTTGTACCTGATAAGAAAAATAAAGTAGGAGCTGTATACGTGTCATGGTATTACAATAAATTAGGCCCCAAAAATGTAACGTAACAATGTAACGTGAGTATCGATGGTGTAACGTGAGTAACGACATAAAATTGTGATATTGATATGATTTTCACAGGCTATGGTACAGTACCCTTTTACTGTATGACTGAGGGGTAAAAACAAAGAGTTTGGTCCATTCATGACCTTAAATGAACCTTTTTAAGTGGTCATTACTGTCATTAAAGAGAAATTTGCCAGTTGTGGGATTAACGAGCACAAAATTAGTTCGATCAGAATCAAACGAAATGACCTCCCAGGTGTTTGTATATTATATAAACAAAAAAAATGTGCCAAATGGTTCTTGAAGAAAATGTGTAATTTCTCAGCAATTAGCAAAATAAATTCCATCAAATGTTGGGTATTTTTCCAAGCAATACTGTCCCACATATGCTTTTCTGTGTTGATGATCAGAAGTGTTGTCAGTTTTCAGCTAAGACTTCATGATTTCACAAAGATAAGAAATAAGTTTATGTTATTGTAGCATATCTAGATCTATGATAATAAAATGACAATCAACCTTGACTTTATAAAGACTTTCTCGTGAAATAATTGTTTGCTGCAACTACATGTACATTCTCTTACCATTAACATAGATAAACCAGATGTAGCTAATAACTGTTGCCCTTTCAAGTTTACTGTTCAGTTTTAAGCCTTTCTCACGACTTTTCATCAATAAAGATGAATACATTTGTATTTTTGGTTATAACAGTCTGCATGATATCCATATATATAGCCTAATGTTTAAATACCAACACTTCACTTTGGTGCATTGCTTTCATGTACTAGAAATAAGTTAGAAGAATAAATTATTAGCCTGGATAATAATTACAGATGGATAAAAGAATAACAAATAAATACACTTCTTCATTTCATTTTAGTTTGTTAAAGGTGGCAATTTCTGTTTTCACAAGTTGCATTTTTTTATGGGGGAAGGGATATATGATAATTTATTAACCTTGTAATGCAATCGATAGAATGTTTTGGTCAGAATTACTCATTATCTGTTTAACATATAATTCTACTCCCTTAATCTTTAAGCAAGCACATTAACTTTATCAGATACTGTAGGTTTGCTTGATATTGCTTACAGTACAATTAATTCATTCATGGGATTTCATGAAAGAGAAACATACACTGTTTACACTTCTTCATTTCATTTTAGCTTGTTAAAGGTGGCAATTATGCATGTAAGTTCATGTGTTAGGTTGGATCAGATTGCACATAAATGTGGTGTGGAGTCTAGGGAAATATTTTTGAATACTCATGTTATGTTACTTCACGATTATTTAATCTTCAAACGACTGACTAAATAGAATTCAAGTGTCTCCTGACTCAGTGATTCAGAGACACTTGAAAGGAACTTAAATTTAAGAGAATAGAATTAAAGAAGAATATTTTTCACTCCACATCACTTACAAAATGCATGTTGATCTCGTACATGTACATGTATGTGTGGTAATTTTGCTTAAATGTTGATGATAAGCCATATAAAATGGGCTATAAAGTAATTCTTGAGAAAAGAGGTTAACAAAACTGTTCCATTTTATGCCTAAAATAATTTTAATAGTTAATTACATCTAAATATTCACTTTCAAGCAAATATTCATGGTCAAGAGCATGGTAATGAATTATGTTAAATATGTAATGTGAGTAACGCTAATTTTGGTAAATTTGTCAAAGATGTGAAATGTTTAAAAAATTCTGGGCATCTACATTTGTGAACCTCTATGTCAGTTATAAAAATCATAAACCCACTACTTGTTATTCCACCCAGTATAGACTTTTTGAACAAAGTATTAATTCAGACTTTTTTAACAAAGTCATGTTCTTCAATTATGTGGTCCAAAAATGTAACGTGAGTAACAAGAATTTGCTTGCCTATATTTTCTGGATAGAATTGTCAAACTAAATTATGATAATACACAAAGCTGTATTAAGTTATCATAAACCTTGTACAGAAAAGAGAGATTGTCAAACCCCACAGTAAGCAAAATATGGCAATTAAAATATGTTATTTGCCTAAATTGTGTAACGTGAGTAACGTGGAATTGCCCCTATCCAATGCCAATTTAACAGCATAAGCCTTTATTCTGAATGTTATATTGAATGGGAGCTTGCTGCCAAGTAATTTTATAATATCATCCTGATTTGGAGTGTAATTACTAATCAGAAGGCTTCAATGTTCATAACTATGAACTACAGCTAAGATATCATCATGTTAATGGAACAAAATGGGCTAGCACATGCCCCTTCATAGATACGATAATGGTAATTCCATTATTTGACAGTTTTTTGCCAAGAAAAACAAAAAATATTCCAGTAAGTAAAGGTGATCATCAGGTACTACCAGAGTGTTAGGAAAACCAATACTTAACATGACTTGAATTCACATCCTGTATAATACAGATTTAAAATAGTAACATGTTGTACAGGACTTTTTGGGAAAATTCAAGTTTGTACTCTAAAATCTGTGAGTTGGACAGATAAATTTCATAAAAAGGCAAAAGCAATTTTGTGTCTCGCCCACTTATGAAAATAACCAGAAATATCGTGATTTGCGAGGGCACGCAACAGAATTGTATCGAAACTTCATTGTGAAATGACTGGGATGGAATAACACTTGTCATAAAAGCCTTGCACGTAAACTTTAATGTTAATCTGAAGACGACCTTTGACCTTACCATGTGACCTCTGACTGCAGCATCACATGCAGGTCCCCCAAGTCCATCTACCATCCAAGTTTGGTTGAAAAGTGACTTACCGTTGCGGAGTTAGGTGTCATAAGAGAGTCTTGCATGTAAACTTATACGTTGACCTGAAAATGACCTTTGACCTTACCATGTGACCTCCGACTGCAGCATAACATGCAGGTCCCCCAAGTCCATCTACCATCCAAGTTTGGTTGAAAAGCGACTTAGGGTTGTGGAGTTATGTGTCATTAGGTTTGTGACGGACGGACGACTGACGACATTTGGATCCCTCAGTCTCGCCTTCATCTCTGGTGGGCGAGACAAAAAGCCTAAAGTAGTCATTCAGGACAATATGATGAAAGGTCAAGTCCACACCAGAAAAATGTTGATTTGAATAGAGATAAATCAAACTAGCAAAACACTGAAAATTTCATTAAAATCAGGTGTAAAATATAAAAGTTATGACAACTTCAAAGTTTTACTTATTTTTTTACAAAACAGTGATATGCACAACTCAAATGAAAAAGTTGATGATGTCCTTCACTTTTTTGTTTTTTATTGTTTGAATTATAAAATATTTCATTTTTTTATGGATTTGAAAACAAAGACCATCTTGACTGAATCATTTAGTATTAAACAATGCTCGTTCCACATGTTCAGGGAGGAATTAATCGTGATTTCACTTGACAATGAGGAGAAAAATTGAATATTCCCCATTTCATATAATAAAATACAAAAGAAATAGTGAGTGGATGACGTCATCATACCGACCAGGATGTGCATATAACTGTTTTGTGAAATTAAGCAAAAGTTTGAAAATTTCAAAATTTCTTATTTTACATCCGATTTTGATGAAATTTTCAGTGTTATGCTTGTTGGATTTTTCTATTTTTGGGCAAGTCCAAGAATTCGCGCGCGTTACGTATGGGACATTTCAGAGACTTTAATGACCTGGGGTGGTATTCTGAGATCCATTTTATCTCAGATAAAATAAAATATTTTATCTCCGTTAAAATCAGTGAGATAAAATACCCTTAAAATCTCTCCGAATTGGTATTCTGAGAACAATTTTATCTTCATTTTTATCTCTGTAAGACACACCTATTTTTTAATCAATATCCAATTAGAAACGCGCTTTTATAGCTCTCTCATAAACCAATGGAAATCCATTCCGCTATAGGTGTGGCAAAGGAGTGAGATTGCGTCAATTTATTGACTTCAATACGCTTGCGCGTCTTTACAGAGATTTCTTTTTAACAAAAATGGCAATACTCTCATCTTTTTTTCGAAGTCTATATCGCATCTTTTCGAGCATCATTTCAAAGACAATATTAGTCAAGAAAAGTCTTATGAAATTCTTCCTGATTGTACAGGAATAACTTTAAGGTGTTGTTCTCAATTAATATATCATTTTTCATTCCAACATTTGGAGTTAATTCACCTAGAAAATATTGACGAAATCAACGTCGCGGAGATAAAATAGCCTCTTTTAAGTTTATTTTATTTTTTCTTCAAAGTAACTTGGGCGCAAGCACATCACCTGCGTTGCAATGGCCAGATACGCGATGGGTATGTCTACGCAGCCACTGCTCTGTTGCGTTGATACGCACGATAAAATTTATACGCAAGATAAAATCTTTAATTTTATCTGAGAGATAAAATGTCATCTCAGAATACCAATTTCATTTTAAGAGATAAAATAAAATATTTTAAAGATAAAATGACCTCAGAATACCGCCCCTGAAAAATAGTGTTAAATAACTTTGCTTAGATTGAATACCCTCATGATGGTAGACATCTAGGAGAAGAATAATCATGCAAAAAATGGTGACATATGACCTTGAACTTGACCTTTCAGAGAGAAAAGATGTGCCATTACATATGGGAAGCAGAAAAAAGACAATTTTTAGATCATTTTTTTCAAGTTGAGAATTAAATAAAATATTTTAAAGATAAAATGACCTCAGAATACCACCCCTGAAAAATAGTGTTAAATAACTTTGTTTAGATTGAATACCCTCATGATGGTAGACATCTAGGAGAAGAATAATCATGCAAAAAATGGTGACATATGACCTTGAACTTGACCTTTCAGAGAGAAAAGATATATGGGAAGCAGAAAAAAAACAATTTTTAGATCATTTTTTTCAAGTTGAGAGTTCTCTGAAAGTATTTCATTTGATAACTTGTAACTTAGTGTGATAGAACTCACAACACTCTAGTATATCTAAGGCAAGTTTCATTACAGACTCTAATTAAACAAATTAATGACATGTTACGTATGGGACATTTTGTCCCCAGAGAACGTACACAATTTTCCCCATAATTTCAAAAATGAAAATAATTTAAAATATGGAAATAACAAAAGAGATTTTTCTTTTAAACTGTTCTATTGAGACATATTTGATATGACTGAAAAGGAAATTAGCCATTTCAACAATTTTTTTTCTTGTTTTTCATGGTTTCATCAATTTCTTATGTACTGTATTTCTATTGTTTTTCATATTTTTCAATTTTTATGATTTTTTTCGCTTTGTTTTTATTGATCAGTATTCTTAACAAATCAGTCTTTAAAAACTGAAGAAAAGGTAAATAATCACTTTTTAGAGCACTCTTGAAATTTGTTATCCTCCATTCACTTTGTACACAAATCTCCCCATTGACATTGTGTGTAAATGTCCCATACGTAACATGTTGTCCCATACATAACAATTTTTTAATTAGCTTTTAATTAAAAAGTAACTATATTTTTGAAACTTTTTGTGGTATAACATTTTCATAATTAATAAATTAGAACTTCCCAGAGATGCAACAATACAAGTATTGTATTATGAGAAATAACATCCTCAAAATGTTACGTATGGGACATTCCATCCTTGAACAAGACCTAATTTGCATATTTAATAAGATGACCCAACTTTTTTCCCCCCAAAGTAATAAGATGTTAGGGGGTCCATGTCCCACCTATGACTAAATCTCACAAGTTTCGTTTTGATTTTCTATGAGTTTTTATAATTTTCCCATACGGAATGCCCATTTTACCAATTATGCAAAATTAAATTTTAAAATTCAACATAGTGGCTTTCTTACCCCACCAAAGATAACTTCTTAAATTAAAGATGAAATTTTGCCTTCAAGGGTGACCTTTTCTTGGACTTGCCCTTTAATCAAATCAACTTTTTGTTGGGGAGGAGTTGTCCTTTTTAAGTACCCTCATTCTAACCGTTATATATCCCATTGGGAGTAATTTACCTCCACCTTGGTTCCATCTGGTTTCTAATAATAATAATAATGATAATAATTAGACTTATATCGCGCCAAATCCACTCTGTAGAGTGCTCAAGGCGCTTTTTAGGAAATTATAAAAGAAATTAAGAAGAATTGAACAGAAATGTTTTGAGGTAATGTTTGAAAGTTTCAGAAGTCAAGCACTGTTTGATGTTTTGAGGGAGGCTATTCCATAGCTTAGAGGATGAGTAAACAAATGATCTTTCACCCCAGGTTTTGGAAATTTTGGGGGTAACAAGAGAATTGGAAAAGGAGGAACGTAAGGATCTTGAAGGGGTAAAACTTTTGATAAGTGAAATAAGGGGTATAACTGGGGAGAGCCATGAACACAATGAAAAGTTAACAACAAAATCTTGAACATAATACGCTGTTTTACAGGGAGCCAATGTAAGGATCTTAAAATAGGAGTAATGTGAGTGCGCCTGGTGGATAGAGAAACGATGCGAGCGGCAGCATTTTGAAGTTTCTGAACTTTGACTAACTGATTCTGGGGTAGATTAAACAAAAGGGAGTTTCCAAAATCGAGACGGGACGAAATTAAAGCGTGAACCAATTTTTCTGTGGCCGGTTGAGACAAGTATTTCCTAATAAAACCAATATTTCCCAATTGGTAGCGAACTGATCTACAAATAAAAGAAATGTGATTCGACATTGTCATGTGAGAATAAAAAACTATACCGAGATTGCGACAAGAACTTGACAAATTTACCTTGAAACAATTCTTTAATGTAATTCTTCCCTGTGATGAAGCAGTTCTTCATTCTCCACGACAATGTAATATACCATCTTTGTCCTCAATGTAAGATGCAGGATTTGCACTCTTTCTACATCCGGTGACATGTCGTATCCTAAATGCATAATCTTCTCCAGACTTTCCAGTTCTTCACGTTTTTTGGTGTAGTATTTCTCCTTTTTAAACATGACATCATTTCTGATTAATTCTGATATATATGGTATTTACAGAATACAATTCAGATTTTCTCTTCATACTGATACCTAATATGACATGAAAAGCTCACGAATAAGATGAGCAAGAAAAGTTTGAAATTTGAATGTAAGAAAATGTACTGAAAAATGGGTAAATGTTTGAAGGATAATATGGGTTATGGCAATAAGAGAGTGGTTTTTCATCAGCATTTCTTGTATTCTTTCCACTCTTGAATTGAGTGAATATGAAATTACATGTAAGTTTAGTAATAAATGCCTGG
The DNA here is from genome assembly GCF_037042905.1 of Lytechinus pictus. Lineage (NCBI taxonomy): Eukaryota > Metazoa > Echinodermata > Echinoidea > Temnopleuroida > Toxopneustidae > Lytechinus > Lytechinus pictus. The sequence continues at coordinate 456,678 of NW_026974147.1, read as the reverse complement.
GTTTGTAGTCTGCCATGCTTGAACAATTTATTTGATTTCACCCTTACATTCAGTTTCAAATTTGTTATTAAAACAGTTTTAATTATTGTGATATTCACATCTGAACAAGTGGAATGCTTCTGGCAGTCTCGCCTGCATTACGCCATTCAATATAGCAGCAGCACTGCTGATTTTGAAAAACAAATATCAAATAGTTATTTACAAACAAGTGGAATGCCTCTGGCGGTCTCACCTGCATCACACGATTCAATATAGCAGCAGTGCTGACTTTGAAAACTACTATAACATAATTATTCACAAAAAACACCATTCATATAATGATACAATACTACGTTCATTGATATTTGACCTTGATCATGTGACCTAAAACTTGTCAGTGATACTTGATTACCCCTATATCCACATTTTATATACTACATGTATATCTATAAGCTTTGAAAGTTATGACAGCAAGCTAATAATTACCTCTAAAATGGCCACAGCTAAATGACCTTAAATGACCTTTGACTTTGGTCATGTGACCTGAAACTCACATGAGGTGTTCAGTGATACTTGATGACTCTTATGTATAAGTTTTATGAACTAGACCAATATACTTAGAGTTATGATGGTAATTCAACAGATACCCCCATTATGGCCAAAGTTCATTGACCTTTGACGTTGGTCATGTGACCTGAAATTCGCACAGGATGTTCAGTGATACTTGATTACTCGATTACTCTTATGTCCAAGTTTTATGAACCAGACCAATAAACATTTAAAGTTATGATGGTAATTCAACAGATATCCCCAATTTGGCCAAAGTTCATTGACCCTAAATGACCTTTGACCTTCGTCATGTGATGTGAAACTCAAGCAGGATGTTCAGCAATACTTGATTAACCTTATGTCCAAGTTTCATGAACTAGGTCCATACACTTCCTAAGTTATGCCGTCATTTCAAAAACTTAACCTTTGGTTAAGATTTGGTGTTGACGCCGCCGCCGCCACTGCTGCCGCTGTCAAAAAAGCGGCGCCTATAATCTCACTCTGCTATGCAGGTGAGACAAAAACCTCACAATTCATATGATAATAAAATACTTCATTGACCCTAAATGACCTTTGAATTTGGTCATGTGACATGAATCTCAAGCAGGATGTTCAATGATACTTGATTACTCTAATGTCTAAGTTTCATGAACTAGATCTATAAACTCTCAAAGTTATGATGGCAAATCAACAAATTCCCCCAACATGGTCTAAGTTCATTGACCCTAAAATGACCTTTGACCTTGGTCATGTGACATCAGACTCTGGCAGGATGTTCAGTAATAGTTGATAACCATTAGGTCCAAGTTTCATGAACTAGGCCCATATACTTTTTAAGTTATGATGACATTTAAAACTTAACATTCGGTTAAGATTTGATGTTGACGACGCCACCGCCGTCGGAAAAGCGGCGCCTATAGTCTCGCTCTGCTATGCAGGCGAGACAAAAAAGGGTTTCCTTCTTTCTGGGACATGCTGTACTATGCAAGAGGATTTACTAAAACTTTAACAAAAGTGTCGCTAAGGGAGCACATAATACATGTGCATGTAACGCAGAAAATGGAGTTATTGGTCAAGCAAGAAAAGTGGAAGGTGGCGACTTCACTTTTGACCTTCTGACCTCAAAATCATTAGAAATGCTGGAATCTATGCTAGTATCATACACACCAAATTATATGAGCCAACGTTAAGTTCAACTTAAGTTATCGCGTTAACAAGGACTTCAGAATGGTAAGATGAAACATGTCACTGTGATCTTGACCTTTGACCTTTTGACCTCAAAATCAATAGGCTTCCTGGAATCCATGTTAGTATCATACACACCAAATAATATAAGCCCAGGTTCAATTAAACTGAATTTATCGCATTTACAAGGACTGCAAAAGGGTAAGATGAAAATATGTCAGTGTGCCCTTGACCTTTTGACCTAAAATTGATAGGCTTCCTGGGATCAATGCTAGTATCATACACACCAAATCATGTGAGCCTAGGTTAAGTTAAACTGAAGTTATCACGTTTACAAGGACTTCCGAAGGGTAACATGACAGTGTGACCTTGACCTTTTTACCTCAAAAGCAGGGTTGGCACGTTTTAAAACGGCGTGTTTCAAAACATGTTTTAAAACGAGTTTTAAACGCGTTTTAAAACACAAAACATCTCAGACTTGTGTGTTACAAATATGCATGGTCATGGATGTGATTTTAGATGAATATTTTTTATACTTTTCTTTCTTAAGTGGTATATTATTTTCTTCTAACTAAATCTATTTTTCATCAACACTCTTTTTCTCCTCTCTCTTTCCCCCTTTCTCCACCCCTTTGTCATGTTGCTTGACATCCTCTTCTTCAATTGTGCACATCAATCTTCGCGTCATGTTGTTAAGTAACATCGTCAGTGTACTGGGAATATAGAAAAGCCTATTGTGTTATATAGAAAAGCCTATTGTGTTCCGAACAAGTCATTGTTTAATTGATATGACAAGCAGCCAGCAAAGTACACGAAGTGGTCCGATCCGCCGTAGATCATACACTTTATACATGAACTGTGTACATCTGTTCTCAGACGATGTCTGGTACATGATGAAAAACAATTAAACACATAAATAGATGAATACAAAGTTCCAAATTACCATGCAAACTTACATATTTCGTGGTCTTGAGAAATTTCCATGAAGTCTCTTCTGGTATTTCATCACATTCTAAACCTTGAACTCTTTTACACAAGAACTGCTTCGGGTCTGAGGGAGATTTGAAGATCACAATGTCACCCCTAAAAATGATCAAATTACAATGTAAATCAAAGTGATGATGATGATGATTATAATAGTAATGAAGATGACAATGAAGATAATGATTCAATTCAATCCATTCGTTTTCCCACAATTAAATAAATATTACATAAAAACTGCACAATCAGCAGTATAAAAAACAATGAAAGTGCTCAGCAATAAAATAGAAATGCTAACAAAACATTAAGATAACAAAACTATTTTTATTTGAACTCATATCGTGGAATCACTCACATACATACAACCATGAATTATAAACATTGCAAGTTTCAATCAATTTCAGTACTTGCTGAGGAAGTTAGAGCAAATGTTTGCTGCTATGGATGTTACAGGGGTTTTTTGTATAAGATTTTTGCATACCTATACATTCATTGAAAAGTCTGTTTGTTTCACCATGAATTTAAAGTGGATGAAATTGATGATTGGATTTAAGTTGAATTTATAGAGACAAAGGAGGCATGTACCCTCTAGAGCCAAAATTATGGCATAATGCTGTTTACATTTTAAGTGTTATGGACATTGAAGATTTGTCCACTTTCTTTAAGTACATGTAGGGGGGCGGTCACATCTTATTGGTAATATGTATTTTGTATCCTTTTCACCTAGATTGTAATTAGTACAGATTCCAAACGTTTCTAAAGCATTTTCATGATTTTTTTTAAATTTCATATCAGGGGTTGTCAATTTGAGGACTGTTTGTTTGGTTTAAGATGGAACTTTCTTAGTTTGTTAAGTTTTCAATGAAAAAGCATGATTTTATCTCTGTACTGGACAAATAAACTATAAATGACATTGCATTCCAACTTTTGACTTTGCATATTTTAAATTACAATATCTCAAAATGTAATACAAAAGAAACATTACAGACATTGGCGTATTGGGGGGGGGGCACCAGCAAACATTTTGAGTCACTTAGTGAGCGCATGAAGCACGCTCAGATGCCAGGTATACCTAATGGAACATTTTAAGGGCAGTGAAACAGATATGAATCTCACTGATCAAATAATGCGAGCGTAAAGCGCGAGCTTAAAATTTTTGATATTCAGACCTACATGGAAAAAGGGACATTATATTACAATCAACTTTATATAATCATGGCACGTACCTGTTTCGCTAAACAATGCGAGCGCGAGCTGAAATTTCGTATATATTGACACCAAACAGGGAGATTATTCGTATTTCATTAACCAAATGATGTGAGCGCGAAGCGCGAGCTGAAAAATTTAGGAAATTCAGACCTGAACTAGCACATCAATGATATGGAGCTCATCCAGCATCTCGCAACGAAATTTAACACAATTTTAATTTCAGCCCAGTTGACACTGTAGTGAATTATATTGGTGACATAAATTGAGGATATAGAATTGAAATTGATGAAGAAATGACATAGAATAATTTTTTGTGATCTTTGAATTAATTTCATACTGTATTAAGCATAAATAACTTTCTAGTCAAATTTTCTTAACTCTGTGAAGCACCTTGGTGAACCTCATGTAGCTCTCAGATGGAACAAAAATAATCAAAATCAATCAACAAATAAATAAGTAATTTTTGTGAGTTTTGAAAATATATGAATGGATTAGCATATTTAATGAATTTCAAAATTCTGTGTTGAAATTTTGAATCACCTCCTCGAGCTATCATATAAAGCAAACAAAATTGAAATTGATCAACAAATGAAGGAAGAAAAAAAAAATAGAAAAAAAAATCATTTTTGTGATTTATGAATAAATTTTGCATAAATTAGCATGAATAATTTTCTACTGAAAATTTCAAAATTCGGTGTAGAAGTTTGGTGAACCTCATGCAGCTCTACCAGATGGAAGAAAAAAAATCAAAATCTGTCAACAAATAAAGAAGAGGCAATTTTCTGTGATTTATGAATAAATTTTGCATAAATTAGCATAAATAATTTTCTACTGAAAATTTCAAAATTCTGTGTAGAAGTTTGGTGAACCTCATGAAGTTCTTCCAGATGGAAGAAAAAAAATCAAAATTGGTCAACAAATGAAGCTTTTTTTGCGAATTTTGAAAAATGTGCATAAATTAGCATATTTAATGAATTTCAAAATTCTGTGTTGAAATTTTGTATCACCACCTCGAGCTATCATATAAAGCAAACAAAATTGAAATTGATCAACAAATGAAGAAAAAAAAAAAATAATAATAATTTTTTGTGATTTATGAATAAATTTTGCATGAATTAGCATGAATAATTTTCTACTGAAAATTTCAAAATTCTGTGTAGAAGTTTGGTGAACCTCATGCAGCTCTACCAGATGGAAGAAAAAAAATCAAAATTGGTCAACAAATGAAGCGTTTTTTGCGAATTTTGAAAAATGTGCATAAATTAGCATATTTAATGAATTTCAAAATTCTGTGTACAAGTTTTTAATCCCCCACCTAGTGCTATCATATAAAGCAAACAGAATTGAAATCGGACTTGAAATGGCGAAGAAGTAGCATTTTGAAATTGTGGATGGACGACAGACGACGGACGCCACGGCATAAGCTCATTTAGCCCTTCGGGCCGGATGAGCTAAAAAGGGACATTTCAAGGACTGATTCTAGCAATTCATGGAGGGCAGACATATCTTACCAATCCACTCATGCGAACATAAGCACGGACAAGAAATGTTTTATATTAAGACCTAAAATGTGGCAAACACTTTTAGTCATGAAAAAGAAGCATACTATTGTATATTGTAAACAGGAGGTTTTAGAACAGGATTATATATCTCGTTAAAGATTAACAGACAATGAACACCAGGAACAATGAAGACACAGGCCCTAATCAAATTGTTTCATAAAAATGTAAAAAAATGTTTCTTATGTAATATAACATAAGTATAATATAATATAACATCATAATAAACAATAATTTCTTCTTTCCCATTACAATTCTCTCCCTCTTTTTCTCCTTTTCCCCGTTTTTTTTTTTTTTGGTCAGCCAATTTTTTTTTGGGGGGGGCACCTGCCCCCCCTCCCCCCGGTAGTTACACCACTGATTACAGACAATACACTTTCACTTTTTCATACACTCAAGTACAAATAGCATAACCTAACTCTTTAAATTAAATCAATTTCAATTCTTATTGAAACTAATTTACATGTATATTCATTATTAAACGTTCAATATGACTTTATGGAATGATTGATTGATAGATTTTATTTCTCATGATAAAAACAATACAAAATATATACATTCAAACAAACAAAACATAATAATTGAATCAATAATAAAGTGAATAGTTAAATGAATAAATTATAAAACTTATATTGTAAGAGAAATATGGAAAAAACCCAAAAGCTGCGAGGAGCTTGAAAGAGGTTATCCCAGTTCCAGAATATGATTGCAGAATACATACATAAAATAACATACACAAAAAGCACAATTATAATGTAACTTGCCCAGGCGAAATCCTTAACTACAACCCCCCCCCCCTTACATTACCAAAAGTTGCCTTTCTTCTGACTAATATTTAGCTAGAATCTGATTTCTAATTTCCTTTTAAATGTCAATAAGAATGAAGATTGTTTGATCTCACTGGGAAGTGAGTGCCAGACATCGGGACCCCTGTGTCTTATTGATTTAGATGTTAACATAGTACAGGGATTTATCAAATGGTAATTTATCATGCACCCATCAATGTAAAATAAAGAATGGACCATGATAGAGTGTTTTTATTTTCTCTTTATTTCAGTTTTATAGTCCTGAACAAATTAAGACAGTCGTAACTAATGTCAGAAAAGTCTTTTCAGACATTTCATTTAATTATTCTGCTTCCATGTCAGTAGATGGTTTCTGTTAGTATAAAAGCAGTGATTGTGATTTGGCTCTATTCTACAAGTTAGACAGGTGTGTGAGACAGTTTATCAGGGCAAAATAACATCTGCCCCACTTTCGGTAACAATGAGGAAAGTTTCCTACTCATGTCTGAGTCGTGCACACCAACTTCGTGCAACAAAAAATTGCTTGTCAATTTAAACATCTCGGTCTTGGTTGACAATTTGCTCATGACTGATTCACACGACTCAAATGTAATACGCTCGATCATTCTGCACAACAACGCACCCGTGTGTACTGAAATGCGCTTGCCCGTTCCGCATGACGAACTGCGCTTGTTTGTTTCGTGTGACAATCTAAAGATCGATAATCTTGGTAGTGTAAACGCAACCACACAGCAACAACTATCTCACTTCCACACAATGACACACACCACCTCAGACATCAGCCAAGTACAAGCCACCCCTTCACTTACCACAATAGCTACCCACGGCTGGAGCACCAATACCCTACAACTCAGGCCCACTTACATGCCATCAACATAACAGATATTCACACATCTGCCCATCACCAACTATCTAGTACTTTCAATGTTTGTGACAGTAGGTCCATGGACATACCCACTCACCAACCACCTCCCACAGATGCGCAACCCACCTACCTAGATGTCCCACCTCCCAGAGATGTAGATGCCCATACCAACTACCTAACCCAGGGAGCTCCGGCACGTGAAGCGGGTCAGAGCTCAGGACTCAACAGTGTAATATAAGGCAGAGGGTACTCTCCAAAATGGGGTAAAATGGGGTCGCAATAGCACTCCAAATAAAAGGGGAAAAAATAAATTACGCAATAACCTCTATTAAAGGTATTGTTTAACTTTGTGAGCAGCCGATTAAAAAAATTCTCAAACCAAGATGAAACATGTGTACAAGTGCATGTATTAGAACTAATAAACCCTGAAAACAACCATTATTGAGAATGAAAAGCTAAAACTACAAAGCAAACCCCGATTTTGTAAATTAGGCATCTTATAGATGCCTAAATAGTACACATAAGTGTATGGGATGAAATTAAGAAGGTGTTTTCGGTCACTTTATATTTCAATTTTTGAAGCACTAAATAATTATTTTCGAACGCAATTTTTTCTGGGCTTCATTTTTGTAACATATCACAGACACAGGTGACAAGTGTAACCTTCTAGCTCAGATTTTTTTAAAGTCAAACCAATGTTAACCAATCACTTTAAAGTATGGATGAAGGTCTATCGTAACACAGAATCCTGACATCGAGGCACAAACTGGACCCTCAAAAAAAGGGAAAGTTCTGTCTCATTCGTTCTTCTTCTTTCAAAATTGAAAACAAAATGGCCGATCGATACCGAGAACGCGACATAAAGCTCTAACTTTTTCTTTTTTTGAAGGTCCAGTTTGTACCTCGGTGTCAGGATTCTGTGTCACGATAGACCTTCATCCATATAATTGAGGCAAGTGCATAATTCATTTTTTCCCCTTTTATTTGGAGTGCTAGTGCGACCTCATGTTGAGGGCGCCGTCATACCTGCTGCCTGGTATTTTTATCTTGCTCTGTGCTTTTTGAGCTATTTTTATCAATTTTATGACATTTTACTTGGAATTGTCGTTTTTACCATCATTCGTTCTGTTCCATCTTCATCTGTGATCTTCGTGAGTAATTTTTGGTTCGTGTCACCGTTATATTTTACGAGTTATTTAGGTGAACTTTTCTTGTGATTTGAACATGTACAAACGTCGTATTACAACTCACTCGCCTACCAAGAGTTCCGTGCCTTCGTGGCGCCTTCTTCATGCTTGGAGGTGGAAGATAGCTGTGCCTATTGTTGTCACGCTTTCCTTAGCATTCATAATGTTATCTAACAATGGAACCCGTGTGCGAACTTTCTCTCGACATGAACTTTTGGACTTACGTAATTCTGGCAAAGTTAAGTTGCCGATTGACGTTTATTCGAACATTCGTAATCTGGGGTTACTTTGTCATCGTGGTCGTCGAGCTGGCAGAAACACTCGTCGTCGTATCCCAATTATTGTTGAACAGTTTAGACCAAACCGTCACGGACACCATTTCGAACAACGTGCAAGTGTTTTGCGCCATATAAGCCACACCGAGAATGTGAAGAAAAAATCAGCACTTCCCTCTTTTCTTCTACTTAATGCCCGTTCACTCTGTAATAAGTTCGATGATTTTCAGGCAACTATTTTAACACAGCATGAGAGTGTACACGTTGTCGCAGTTACTGAAACCTGGTTTAGTGCCGACAAACCAGCTTCTTGTTACGATCTTCCTAATTTTAATCTTCACCATCGTGATCGTTGTCAGCAGAAGGGAGGTGGCATTGCCCTTTACATACGGAATGATATCAACTCGCGAGTGGTCTTTGAGCAGCTTGTACCCCTGCATCTTGAGATTTTATGGGTGAAACTGTCTTCATCATCCAGTGTAAAGTTGGCCACACCCATCTTTGTTGGAGTTGTTTATGCACCCCCTCGTTCACCATTTCAACAGGACATAATCGATCACATCATACAAATAAATGATGTGGTTAATTCATCAGTCGATAGTGCTGCTCTCATTGTCTTGGGTGACTTCAACGACCTCCAAACTGAAGTGATTGAGCAACACACTCTAATGACGCAGATTGTCAAGCATCCAACTCGGAATGAATCTATTTTGGACAAGATACTTACCAATATTCCAGAACGTTTTGCTGAGCCTGTCGTCTGTGCACCTATCGCCAATTCTGATCATCGAGTTGTTGTTGCACAACCACATTATGTAATTCAGTCTTTGGAGTCATCTGATATTACTTTTCGTCCATTCCGAGACTCTTCCCTACGCCTATTTGGACAATGGATCACAGATCATCAGTGGAATGAGCTGAATAGTTTTAACGATCCTGAGGAAGAGGTTAGCCATTTTCAAAACACACTCTTAAGTAAATACAGGCAATGTTTCCCCCAATTGACTACTAAACGTAAATCTACTGACAGGCCTTGGTTCAATGATGGTATCAGGCTCTCCATCAAAAATCGAGATAGAGCATATAAACGTGGACTGACTGATGATTATCACAAACTCCGTAACAAGGTTCAGCGTGATATTAGAAAGGCTAAAAAGAAGTTTTACCGTGACAAAATCGAATGCCTGAAAAAGAGTGAGCCTGGTAAGTGGCATAAACAGATTCGCTCTCTAACTGGTGCTTCCAAACGACCCTTGAAAATTTCTAGTGATAAAACTCCTCTGCAAATGGCAAATGATTTGAACTCCTTCTTCGCTAGTATTTGCACCCAATTACCCCCATTGGACTTGTCAAAATTACCTGCATATCTTCCCGCGATGTTCCCCCCACCTTTGATAAAGGTGCATGAAGTTTATGCTCGTCTCAAACGCCTCAATGCTTCAAAGGCAACGCACTCTAATGACATCCCTATTAGACTGATTAAGGAATTTGCATTGGAACTTTCTTCACCCCTCACCAAAATCTACAACGATTGTCTACGTTCTGGTTTCTTTCCCTTGATTTGGAAGAATGCTTCAGTTTGTCCCGTCCCGAAAGTTCCCAATGTGAGTGATTTCTCTCAACTAAGACCGATCTCAGTAACGCCAGCTTTCGCAAGGATCTTTGAAAGTTTCCTAGCTGAATGGCTTACTTCAGACCTTGGACATCGCATGGATTGTTCACAGTTTGGCAACTTGAAAGGTAGTTCCATCAATCATTACCTTGTGAGCTTGTTAGATGTCATCCAGCGCAATCTTGATAAGCAAGGGCACTATGCAAATCTATGTGCCGTTGATTTTATGAAGGCCTTCGATCTCATAAATCACACATTAGCTATCCAGAAGCTGATTGGTTCTGATGTGGATACCTCTATTCTTCCAACGGTCTGCAGCTTCCTGACTCATCGCTCTCAAACAGTGCGTTATCAAGGAAAGACTTCAAGTGCTCTGGACCTCACTTGCGGAGTCCCCCAAGGGACAAAGTTGGGTCCTGTCATTTTTCTTGCCATGATCAACGATGCCGCTTTGACCACTATTAATCGTTGGAAATACGTGGATGACCTGAGTCTTCTTGAAGTTGTTCGGAAGAACCAAATTGGTGTCATGCAGAGCCATATTGATGCCCTGAGCGATTGGTGTGTTGAAAACGATATGAAATTGAAACCTGTGAAATGTAAGGCTATGCAGTTCAGCTTCATGAAATCTCCCCCTCCTAAAGAGCCTCTTCATATCAATGATTGCCGTCTGGAATGGGTGGAATCCTTGGTGTTACTTGGAATCACGATCCAGTCGAATCTTAAGTTTGATCGTCAGGTTGAGCTCATGATCTCTCGTACAGCGCGGCGTTTTTATATTCTTAATGTTCTTAAGAAGCATGGTGCAAGTGTAGATGATTTGGTGACCATCTTCAAAGTCTACATTCGCCCACTTTTAGAATTTGGATCACCAGTTTGGAGTTCGAGTCTTACTGCGGCCCAGGTGGAAGAACTAGAACGTGTTCAAAAGCGAGCTCTACGCTGCATTGCATTCCCGAATGTTCTACCTTATTTCGATCAGCTTACGTTGTACGGACTAAAAACTCTCAAAGAACGTAGAGATGACCTCCTGCTTCGTTTTGGACTTGGGTTACTAAAATCTGAGCGTCATCGAGATATGCTCCCCCCTACCAGAAGATCTCAGTCCCGCTCGAATGTCCAGCTCCGGAACTCTGAATGCTTGGACATACCATTTTGCAGAACTCGAAGATACAAACAATCCGCGATACCACATATTGTATCTATATTGAATTCACAATGATTGTATTGATTTTGTTGTATTTTCTATATTATCACAAACCTTGCTCAATTCCTTTATTTTTACTTTCCTTTTTTTTCCCTTTTCTGATCTTTCTTTTCCACTTTTTTCTCCTTTCTTATCCCCTTCTTTCTTCACTTTCCTCTTTTACTTTACCTCAAGCGTGTAAATGAGCTTACTGTGATTTTGATTTTGTGCAATATTGAAAGCTTGTTACTGCCATATTTTACCTTGTTAATATTTGAAATTGTAATGTTTTCTGAACTGGTTTTTATTCCCCGGCAATCCGGTGATTTACACAATTTTCTTATTTTTTTAGATCAAATGAATGTAACAGTTAACTCTAATGTATGTATATACTCAATTTTAATTCGTGCCAATGCCCATCTTTCTTGCCATTATCTCATCGACCACACATTTCACATTTTTTTCTCTTCATTGACGTATTCTTGGCATTTTTTTTTCATCACTTACTGTTATATTTTTACAAGGTTTTAACCAGCTTTGTGTCCATATTTTCCTACTATTTTTCCCCCTTCTGTTGGTCTTCTTTTCCATATCTTGCCTTCATCTGCCCCTCCTTTACCTTTCCTTTCTGTTTCTTTCCTTCCATTATTTTCCCTTGTCACTCTTTTTTTCATCATTCATCCTATCCCATCCTCTCTTTTTTTTTTCTTTCTCTTCCTTTTCTCATTTGCTTTTTATATTTATGATTCCCGTAACATTGGTTTCCTCTCACTATCTCTCTCCCTTTCTCTGTTCCCCCTTTATTTTTGTCCCCGTATTACTTGGTTATACATGTAATATAGCATTTAATGCCCTAGTTGCGTTCTGTTCGAATTACACTTTCACACTTCTTGACGTTTGTACATGCTTCATTGATCAATATGTTTCTTTTTAAAGTTTCTTTTTTTTTCTTTTGGTATATCTTTTATGATTGTGTAATATGATTATTGGTTGGTTGTAATTCTTTGCTTTTATTTCATCTTTATAATATTGTAATTTGCCTTTGTTTATACTGTGCACTGGATTTTTCAGTCTTTGGACTGTTTTGCCAGTTTTTTTATTGAATAAATACCATACTACTACTACTACTACATTCTACCCCATTTTGGAGAGTACCCATGTCTGCCTAATATTTCACGGACGAGTCCTAGGCTCCGGCCCGCCTCGCCAACTACCTATATGTTCCACCTCCCACAGAAGTAGATGCCTTTCACTACCATCAACCACAAGCAGATGTAGATGCCCCCACCACTTAGATTTATCGTCTCACTTAGATGTTGATGCTTTACCTGACCTCCAGCCGCCTGTCGATATCGGCGTCTACTATAGATGTTCCCACCCCTTTGATGATGACGAGAGCCCTTGATACCTGTGATCCTTTCCATCCACTTGTAGTGTCCCCCATATCCCATGCTACCTTTCGCAGGTCCCATCTTAGGTATCATGTGATAGTTTTTCACAATACCATTATAGGTAACGTCCTTCCCTTCCAGCCTCTGGGCCCCCGCGGTGCAGCAACCTATCAAACTACCCATCATGGAGTGACGCCTTTTGGATCTGGTCAGGCTTTTCAGTACAGCAGACAACCATCCTCCAGAGTCGTGTACCCTGAACTGTAGCCCCCCTTCCTGGCCTCATCACCCCCTAATGCACGCTTTGCCACCGCATCAAGTTCTTAAGCCCCCATTATCATGCCTCATCCATTGGACTCTGTTTACACAGTGTGTAATCATTTATTCGTAGGTAATTGATTTTTTTCCATTATGATTTTATTACACATTATAGGATTTTGACTACATAGCTGAAAAGTTCTTGATTTATTCATATTTTTCTTACATGTTTTATAGTGTCATTTATGAAGGTTTATGACAGTTAATTATATATTGGTAATACTTGGTTGGTCGATTGTAATGCTTTGTTTTGATATACAGTTTACACCCAGTTGTTTGTTTTATGTGTGTGTGGTTGGCTTTGAAATTGTACCTGCCCCTTTGCTTGGTGTGAATGGATGTAGTTGTTTGAATGCAGTATGATTGAGAAGTGCAATGTGCTCCTAATTGGTTTGCAGATATGGTGGTAATCATTTCATTTGTATTACTTTTTTTTTCTTTTCTTGTGAAGATAATATGAATTTTCTAGCTATTTCCTTTTTACCTGTTACACAGATCAAAGAGATGTAGGAATTATTGCTTTGCACTACTGGAGACAATTTCTTTAGTGCATTTTGAGATGACATGTTAACTTTGTTTGATGGATCATGTTTGCATTTTTTGTTTATTGTGTGTTTTTCCTATTAATGATAATAAAAGGACAAGTCCACCCCAACAAAAAGTTGTTTTGAATAAAAAGAAATAATCCACCAAGCACAACCCTGAAAATTTCATCAAAATCGGATGTAAAATAAGAAAGTTATGACATTTTTAAATTTTGCTTAATTTTAGAAAACTGTTATATGCACATCCTGGTCCATATGCAAATGAGGGAACTGATGATGTCATCCACTCACTATTTCTTTTGTATTTTACTATATGAAATATGAATTATTCTAATTTTCCCCTTTTTGTTATGTGAAAGAAAGTTTTCTTTTTCTCTGAACATGTGGAATTACCATTGTTTTACCATTTTATGGTTCAATCAAGTTGGTCCCTATTTTCAAATTTGTAAAAATTGAAATATTGTGTAATTCTCGCTACCCCAAATAGCGATTCCGCCGAGATCCGGGAAAATCCCTGTAACGTGCATTGCATTATGGGATAGCTTTTCGGTATTACAACTTCCTGTTCGGAAGTCCAATTCCATTTGCCATTCAGATCAACAGTGCCGTCACGCACAACAACACAACGTCGCTTTTGCTCGGAACGTTCGTGATCACAACCCTCTCTTTCACGATACAGTTTAACGGCCTTTTCTGCTAAATTCATTAATTCTGCCCGACGCTTTCCATTGCATGGTATTCCTCTGTCAGTTAAGATTTTTTTTTCAGTTCCGAAACTGATTTTTTAATCCATTTTGTGGTCGACGAAAAATTGAACGGAATGAATGCTGTATATATTTAGCGTCTAGTCGAATATGATCGTGATGTCAGGCCGGTTGCTAAATGCAAAATTTTAAGATATTCATTTTTTGTTTACTTTTTTTATAACCAAATAAAAACATTAATAAAAATTATTTTCACGTAAAATATATATTTTTTATTTATAATTCAAATGGAATCAAAACTGACCAAATTAAATAAAAAGTATTATAATTTGTACATGTTACGCTGATTGGCATCGATTTCAGCGTGGTGGATCGGAAAACTCAGTATCGCAAACCTCGCGCGAGCATGACTCTGAACCGGAAGTGGTGATGACGACCCGACGGAGTGAAAATTATCTCGTCTCGCGCATTATGAGATTTTTGTTCCTATTTGGGGTAGCGAGAATTCAAACAATAAAAAAAAACTAGATTTTAATTCGTCATGTGGACGAATTAGGTGGTCTGTCCTTATTCTCGCCATCATGATCACTATCACCATGTTCATGCAGATCAATATGATCATCATGACAACTGAATGTTCATTATGGATAGAATACTTGTGAAAGACGGGAGATGATAAAGCACTGTGAAAAAGGTCTCTTTAATATATGACATGTGATATGAAAAAAAAGTAATTATAATCTGTTTTATCTTGCTAAATTTTAACTTTTATACCTTTTAATTGTCATAAAGGATCATGTACGAGGTGGTAAAAATAAAAAACAAGTGGAATGCCTCTGGCCGTCTCACCTGCATCACGCGATTCAATATAGCAGCAGTGCTGATTTTGAAAACTACTATAACTCGCACAAGATGTTCAGTGATACTTGGTTACTCTTATTTCCACGTTTTATGAACTAGACCAATACACTTATAGAGATATGATGGCAATTCAACAAATACCCCCAACGTGGCCAAAGTTCTTTGACCTTACATGACCTTTGACCTTGATCATGTGACCTGAAACTCGCACAGGATGTTCAGTGATACTTGATTACTCTTATGTCCAAGTTTTATGAACTAGACCAACACACTTTCAAATTTATGGCTGTAATTCAACAAATACCCCAATTTGGCCAAAGTTCATTGACCCTAAATGACCTTTGACCTTGATCATGTGACCTGAAACTTGCACAGGATGTTCAGTAATACTTGATTACTATTATGTCCAAGTTTCATGAATCAGATCCATAAACTTTTAAAGTTATGATGGTAATTCAACAGATACCCCCAATTCGGCCAAAGTTCATTGACCCTAAATGACCTTTGACCTTGGTCATGTGACGTGAAACTCATGCAAGATGTTCAGTGATACTTGATTAACCTTATGTATAAGTTTCATGAACTAGGTCCATATTTTCTAAGTTATGATGACATTTCAAAAACTTAACCTTAGGTTAAGATTTTGATGTTGATTCCCCCAACATGGTCTAAGTTCATTGACCCTAAATGACCTTTGACCTTGGTCATGTGACATGAAACTCAGGCAGGATGTTCAGTAATACTTGATTAACCTTATGGCCAAGTTTCATGAACTAGGTCCATATACTTTCTAAGTTATGCTGTCATTTCAAAAACTTAACCTCAGGTTAAGATTTGGTGTTGACGCCGCCGCCGCCGTCGGAAAAGCGGCGCCTATAGTCTCACTCTGCTATGCAGGTGAGACAAAAACGAAAAAAAAAACATCTTGTTCCCCCCAGGACTCGAACCTGGGACCCCAAGGACGCTAGTCAAGTGCGTTATCCATTCAGCCACAATATTCCCCATAGAGATTACACGTAAGCAAATTTGAGAATTCCAAATCCAATTTTGCAAGCGAACAAGGCAAACGCCAAGCGTTGTCTCGCCTGCATATTGCAGTCATGAAGAGACTGCATGTCAAAACTATGCTATATGACTTCTGAGGCTGTCAGCAGTTTAGGGGGTGAATTGTGGTTCTGACAGTTTACATATGCATTAATGGTATAGGCCTACTTTATCCCTAGAAAATCAGATAACACTATTCTGATAACAATATGCTGTTAATACTATGAAGCTATAATTATTTCCATGTAAGTAAGGAAATGAATGTTAGTGAAAAAGAATGTAATTGATAATAATGTGAGTAAAATTGTAAAATTAAATTATTAAGGTGTTATGGCAAACTTATTGTTTGAAAAAATAGAGGAAAGGTTGTGCATGAAAGATGGACCTCTTGTATGAATTTGGCGATCTCACCTCGAAGCTATAGAAAGTTATTGAGTGTACAACACAGCACAGTGCCAGTCATGGAAAGTTCATTGACCTTTGACCTTATTCAAATTCGACTCATATTCGAACTTGACCTGTGCCTTCAGGAGATGGACCTCTGGTATGAATTTGGTGATCCCACCTCGAAGCTATAGAAAGTTATTGGGTGTACAACACAATTGTTGACGACGACGACAACGCCGCCGGAAATAGTGATACCTATGTCTCGCTCTGCTACGCAGGCGAGACAAAAACGGGCATGATCCCGGCATCTGATCAATACATGGAGGGAACACGTGCGAAAGCTTAAAATCTCAGCTACAACATACTAAAAGCTCAGGGAAAACTGACAAGAAAAAATGGAGATATGACTCACGAAATAGAGAAATGTAGAATCTAGTTTTGAGAAAAAGTCATGTCCCATAGAGATTACACACAAAATGAGTAAAAATTACATGCCTTTATTATTTGCAATTTTTCAGGATGATCCGTTTATCAAAATTATAAATAAAGCAATAATTCAGAAAGAGTAAGACCTAAGCTACAACATATCGAAAATTGGGCGAAAATTGACCAATATTCATGGAGTTAGAGCCAAATTTGCATAATTATTATGACGTCATAACACGCAAAATTGATATTTTGACTTCCGACACCATTTTGATGACGTCATAATATAATTGAGGGACAATGGTGACATGAAATCAAATCTACAACTCATACTCTATCGATATATGAAAAAAAATGGGGGTCAACGGACCATTTAAAGAGCTACAGTGAATTTTCAATAGGCATGTTTTTGCCCATATATGGCCTATATTGAGAGCTCGCGCGCACACGTGCTGCAAATTTTAACGCGTGTTAATTTCGTTATTAATGGTCATAGAAGGTTGATCAAGGTATCAAATTGCTCAGAATTATATTATCAATGCAATGATATTTAAAAAAACGGTATTTCTGCGTTGCATTAAGGCGTTTGCTTATGCGCGCGGGCAAATTTTTGAAATGCTTAAAATGACCTGAAACGAACCCAAAATTTTTTATATATAAATAAAGAAATAAAGAAAATTCTGACGAAATCAAGAGGTGATCTGTCATAGACAGACCACCTAAAAAGAAATAGTGAGTGAGGGACATCATCGACTCTCTCATTTGTACGTTGCTGACTTGTGCATCCTATTTTGTGAAAAATAAGCGAAACTTTAAAATGCCCTAACTTTCTTATTTTACATCCGATTTTGATGAAATTTACAGCGTTATGCTAGATGGATTTTTCTCAATTGATTCAAATCAACATTTTACTGGGGTGGACCTGACCTTTAAGGTAATCGATTTTGCCAATATGTCCTTTTCATGTGTATTTTCATTTCCATTTTGTCATACTCCCATATTTTGTTACAATGCATTTTTTATTGTGTATCAAAGGGTAACACCGTATCTTGGATTTGGCGGCAAGACCAATATCCTATTGCATGGCTTCATAGTTTTGTTTAGTCGTAAATTGTGTTGTCATAATGGAGTTAGCCTTGACTTGGATTGTGATGATTTTTCTTGCATTTTTTTGCCGTCGTATTGGTAGCTATTTTGACAGAGTGTACGAGTGTCTTCATTTTGCTTGTTTATGATTCATTATTTACAGTTTGTTTTTGTTTATCACTAAAAAGGAGAAAGAAACAATGATGATTTAAGAACTTTATTATTATTATGAAGTTGTTTAACTGTATATTACATCGAAGACTTCTTACATGCTTTACTGAGCTTGTTTCATGTACACATAATATTGACTGGCCTTGAGGGGAACATCAAATATGTCGCCCACAACAGAATCATATTTGCCTGAGTCTTTAGACGAGGGCAATATGGTTCTTTTAAGGGCGACATATTTGATGTTTTTCAAAAGAAGAGCCATTCAATATTGTTATTACCTAAGGCTGTACAATGTGTAATTCAGGCTACTATTTGGAACAATAAAAATGCCTGTTTGCTCATCACTATTTCTGATTTCAGGTTATTCACGATCTTAGCGAAGTAACCCTTAATAAGCAATTGTGATGTAACTGTTACATTTCAGTCGCGCATCATGCAAGGCGCGCACATACACTCAACGCGTACAAATCTTGCACTTGGGTTACGTTTGTGTATGCACTGGCCGTGCCGCGCATTATCTACAATGCGTTTGCTCATAAACTGATACTGAAACTAGCGATAAAAAATCGGCTCCTACTGCGCAAACGCACTAGCAGAAATATGGCCAATATTGCCCTCTGTTTTGTCCATGATGAAATTGACATTAGAAGTAGATTTGATTAACCTTTTTGTTTTCTGGGCGACTTTAATGCAAGGACTGGTACACTCAATGACTTTTTAGATTCAAAAGGCAAGGTTTTGAACTTGACTGGATTTGACTTTTTTGATGATGATGACAACGGTATTCTTAAGGCATTGCAGGAATTTGGTATAAATACCAATCGCTATAATTATGATAAGCATGTGAACAATAATGGTAGTAAGCTTATTGATATTTGCCAGAGTTTTGATCTCAAAATAGTAAATGGAAGGTTTGGAGATGACAGGAATTTGGGGGACTACACATGCTTTAATAAAAACGGTGGTTGTAGTACAATTGATTATGCTTTGGTATCTTACCCACTACTTTATCATGTAAATGATTTTCGAATTGATACTTTTGATAAATGTTTATCTGATGTGCATTCTCCTATTATGATAACTCTGCAGTCAACTCATTTTCAGGCTCATTCGTCTGGGAGTGAATTAGAGTCTGTAATTGTAAGTGATGAAGGTGTAAGTATGCCTGCAATGACTTTCAAATGGTCAAACAATGTCATAAAAGATTTTTCACAAAATATTAATGATTCAGTTAATACTATTCAAAATAGTTTGGACTGCCTTATGGAAAATGTTAACCAAGAGGAACTTGACTTATTTTACTCGCAAGTCTGTAAGATTTTTACGGATGCTGCTCAAGATGTTGGGGCATCTAAATGGAAACATTTCAAATCTAAAAATCAAAGAAAGAGAAGTGTTGAGAATAAACTGTGGTTTGATGCAGAATGTAATGCAGCAAGGAGTGAGTATTTAAACATTAAGAACCACATAAGAAGAAGGAAATTGAACCCTGAAATACACACTGATCTTGATAAAGCTAGTAAACATTATAAAAGGTTTTTAAGAGGAAAGAAAAGACAATATGAGAAGAATTTAAATGACTCTCTTCGTTCTTTGAAGACAGATGATCCAAAGGCGTACTGGAAAACGTTGAATGCTAGTGAGAATAAGAAAAACTCTGGTGACAAAGTTTTGTTATCTGATTTTTCAAATCACTTTCGCTCTTTAGGTAATAGTCTGTCTGAAAATGATATACCTTTAGTAGACCTTGTAACTGATTTAGGTGATACAAAGGACGTATTGAATGCACCAATTACAATAAGGGCAGGTCCAAGCTATTTGACTTGTGACGTACGGGACATTTAGAGGCTTTAAAGTTGTGTAACATAAAAAATGAATGCATAACAGAGAATCTTTTATGGATTTTGGAATGCCAGTTGTGCCCTCTTTATTCATTAAAAAATTAGTGATCTACAATTCCATTAACGATGTAATATTTTAATTAATATGCACTGTGACGTACGGGACCAGACAAAAGCTGATTTAAAAAAAAAAAGTTTGTCATTAAAACTCTGTGAATTGGAATAAGCTGGAAATATATCATTTTCATGTTTTCATCTTGTATCTTATCAAGTTTCATTAGCCATGAATGAAATGATATAACTCATTGATGTTATTAGGTAATAGCTCAAAATATAAACATCCGCGTTGTGACGTACGGGACATGTGACGTACGGGACATTTGTCCATGTGTAAAACGAATGGGGAAAGTGAAATTTCATCAAGTTTTACATGGATTTTCATGATTGATATATGTTTCTTTAATAGTATACACTGAAACAAAACATAGCAAACACTTTACGACCTTCTAAATATTATGAAAGATGTCTAGCAAATAATTCCATGTGTTAAACGAATGGGGAAAATGAAATTTCACCAAAATTTATAATTAACTGGATGTAAAGCAAAGTAAGTAAATTTTACATGGATTATTATGATCAATATATATTTCTATTATATAGTATATGATTAAACAAAACATTCAAAAACTTTATGACCTTATAATTATGAAAGATTTAATTAATAACTTAATTAATTAACAATAATCAATGTTATTTATTACAAATCATAACTTTATTATCAGCCTTTTACCAATATTCAACCACTGATATAATATTATTTATCCCAATTTACAATATCTTTGCTCCTTATTGAAAAATAACCCTAATTAGAATTACATAGAAATCCTATGGTGTGTCCCGTACATCACACATTTGTCCCGTATGTCACAAAGCTTAATTAGCTGATATAATTAAACATGAAATTAATTCAGTAAATTCATTGTAATTTTTGGATGTATAGTAATATAAATTAGAACTCTCCAAAGTGTGAGGAAAACTGTTCAACTTTTTCTTAATTAGAATCTAAAAAAACATATGCTAAATTGTGACCTACGGGACACTGCCTGTTGGACACCAGATAATTAACTTAACTAATTAATTTTCAAATCATTTTTTTTTCTCAAATGTTTGCATGAACTTAGCACAACAAGTCCCCACAGAAATATTTTCAAATATATAATTTGCATTATCTGCAGATCAAAAAATGTGATGTCCCGTACGTCACGCTAATTAATGATTTCTCGGAAACGTGACCTTGGTATTCCTTAACTTTACGTTTTCAGAAGAAAAAAAATATAGGGCCAAAAAATTCAGAGTATAAGCTTTAAAATGACATACAATATGTTAGATTTAGGCAAAGATTTAATTTTAGCTTCAGAGGGGACAATAGCTTGGACCTGCCCATAAACAAAGTTGAAAAAATGACAATGAACTTGAAGAATGCTAAAGCCTGTGGAGAGGATTTGTTACGAAATGAATTTTTGAAAAGCTGTCCACGAAGCATGTGTTCGCTTTGAAGTCTATAATTGATTTCTATGTTTAAAAAAAAGAAACGTCTATACTGTGCTTTTATTGATTATAAAAAAGCTTTTGATCTAATCGATAGAACAAGTTTATGGCTTAAACTGTTTAAGCTAGGCGTTAATGGCAAAATATTTACTATTATCAACAACATTTACAAATATGCAAAGTCTTGTGTTACTGTAAATGGTAAATGTTCAGAATTTTTTACATGTAACATTGGCGTTCGCCAGGGGGAAAACCTTTCCCCCTTGTTATTTGCAATATACTTGAATGATTTTCAAGAACATCTTAGCATATTCTATGGTGGTCTTAGCTCTTTGGTAAATGACATACATGGCTACCTAGATGATGAAGATGTAGAAACCTTTGTTAAACTACACTGTCTTTTGTATGCTGATGATACCATAATTTTAGCAGAAAGTCCAGAAGAATTGCAAAAAGCATTAGACGGAGTAGAAAATTATTGTAATACTTGGCAGTTGACTGTCAATACAAGCAAAACCAAGATTGTTATTTTCTCAGAAGGAAAAGTTAGAAATGTACCTAGTTTCACTTTTAGTGGTGATGTGATTGATGTTGTAGATGATTTTGTATACCTTGAAATTCGATTCAATTATAATGGTAGTTTTAAGAAAGCAATATCAAAGCAAGTAACACAGGCCAGAAAGGCCTTATATTGTATGCTGGTAAAAGCAAAAAAAAATTACAACTTTCAGATCTACTGTGCAGATCTACAGTGCCACTTATTTGATCATATGGGCATTTTCACCACAGATGGACACAGAGGCAAAAAAATCAAGTTTATATTCATGTCAAATGCTTTATGGTTTTTAATAAAACAAGACCTGAAGTTTCTGAGACAAAAATTTTTCCGACTCTGGCAGCCATTTTTTATTTCAAAATGGCTGCCAAAGTATGGATACAAATTAGTGTTGAAAATAGTATATTGAATACATATTTTGTTTTGACAGATTTTTAAAGAACAGGTTTGATCATGATGTTTTCGCCTGAGATTTAGCTTGCTATTATAACACTTTTTAAAATCCCACAGAAAGAAACACCAGTAATTCATTCATCTGATAAAAAAACATTGATGAAGTATGTGATATGGTATGTAATGTCAGTTACCGAAAACATGAACTTTTTTTTCTCATTTCCTGGAAAAGAGGATATATTATATGAAACTTGGTAGATTTCCTCTCTAGGTAACACCCCTCCCTTCTGCACCAAAATTAAAGATTAACAATTAACAATGAAGCCATAGGGTACCATTAAATATATGTAATGTCAGTTACCAAGTGGAAAATGTAATGTCAGTTACCGAGATGTAATGTCAGTTACCATGATAAAACGTTGGTTACCAATATTGAAATGCAAATATGTGGTCAATTTTAGGGTGAAGAAATATTGTATACTTGTTATTAAGTCTTTCACTTTAAATTTGTTTAAAAGTCTCACCAGAAGGAGCTTGCTATTGACTTTTAAAAGGTATATTTCACAAGGAATACTATGTGAAATTATGAAGGAAGTTGCATTCCCATCGTGCAAAAAAAATTTTAAAAGGTATATTTCACAAGGAATACTATATGAAATTATGAAGGAAGTTGCATTCCCATCGTGCAAAAAAAATTACTATGAAATTGTTTTGTACATGCACTTACCAAGTACCTAATTGTTTGTATCTGACAATTTTTTTTTTTTTTTTTTGGGGGGGGGTAGGGGGTACTTTTCCCAACCTATTGCCTAAATATGCAAAAAAAATTAAGCTTAACATTGTGATGAAGGGGATTTCCAGGGTCCCTTTTTTAGTTTCCAGGATTCTTTTGAGCATTGCCTCGCTAAAAGTAAATTCCTGGTTTTTATACAGGTGTGGATGTGTGATACAAGTTTGTTTTTGGTTTACAAGTATAGATGAAAAGTGAAATTTGACAGTTCAGATCAATGTTGCATGGATCTACTAAAACTGTTTGTGTTTTTTTTAATTTACAAATAGTTCAGTCTATACGTATCAGCTTAGAAGCTGGAGTTTATTTTTTGTTGACAGGTTAAAAAAGAAATTAGCAAAGAAAATTATTAAACAAATTATGAAGAGAATTGAAATCCGACAGATATGAACAAGCATTGCTTGCACTGACCAGAATAGAAATCAATAAAACTACATGGCTGCATGAGATTCGGGGGAGGGGTACGTGTAGCCTAGGGGAGGAGACCCTTATTCATTTTGCCTTTTTTGAGGGGAGGGGGAGGTTGGAGAAGGAAAAGGTTTAAAAAGTCAATATAAACTGATGAATATATATTATGGGTGTATAGTCAGAAAAATCCATGTGTACAGTCAATGCAATATTAAATTACTATAGGAAAACATGTAGCTGCTATGACCCCCCCCCCCCCCCGAGTAAGTAAAACATAAATTTCTTATCTTTTGATAATTAAAAATGTGAAATATTATGAAACTTTTATTATTTTAAAAAGCCTTACATATATTAAGTACCAAGAAAATTATGCCCCTGAAAATCATATAGCACTGGTAAATGTTAATATGTATTGTCAGTTACCGACAAGTAATGATAAAAATGTTCAAGAAAGGAATTAAGAAAAATAATTTTTTTTTTCATTGAAATGTTCCTAGAAACTCGGGTATACTTCCACATCAAGCTCACTTTCATGTGAAGCCCTGCACAGAAGATACAATGCAATGATTCCACACATTTGACTTTCATGTGTTATCTCTATGGCAAATTAAGTGTAATGTCAGTTACCAGCATGGTTGTGGAAAAATTATCATAGCCCCCAAAAGACAAAAACGAATTGTTTAATATTTTGACACATCTTAACCTAGTAACGGAGGTATATTTACATATTCAAATTATTACTCTATCTACTTTGGGACATGAGATATTTCAATTTTAATGAACACCCTGAAATTGCATGTCTTTTTGCGTAATGTCAGTTACCGACACATTTTTGCTTGCTGATGCGTAAAAAAATGTGGTTACTTAGGAAAACTTAGTATCAGAGTATACAGCAAGGTTCCCTTTATTAAAGGAGAATGAAACCCTTGAAACCAGCTGAATCCATATAAAAGAGAAAAATCAAAGAAACACATTGTTGAAAGTTTGAGGAAGATTGAATGAATAATAAGAAAGTTATGAGCATTTGAATATTGAGATCACTAATGCCATGTAGATCCTCCCATTGGCAATGCGACCAAGATCTGTGATGTCACACACGTACAACTCCCTCATTACTTTAGTACTTATTTCACTTATATTCTCACTTTTATAGAGTCTATCACAAGGTGAGGTGTTCTCTTTATGAGAGGACAAGTACAGAGGTTTCACAACATTATATCATTGATGAATCGTTTGTCATATGATTAGAATGAGCAAAAAGAGATGTTTTGGGGTATATTTTCAGTGTCCAAAACTGGACAACTCTCCCCTTTTGGACACTGAAAATGTACCCCAAAACATCTCTTTTTGCTCATTCTAATCATATGACAAACGATTCATCATTGATATAATGTTGTGAAACCTCTGTACTTGTCCTCTCATAAAGAGAACACCTCACCTTGTGATAGACTCTATAAAAGTGAGAATTAATATAAGTGAAATAAGTACTAAAGTTATGAGGGAGTTGTACGTGTGTGACATCACAGATCTTGGTTGCATTGCCAATGGGAGGATCTACATGGCATTAGTGATCTCAATTTTCAAATGCTCATAACTTTCTTATTATTCATTCAATCTTCCTCAAACTTTCAACAATATGTTTCGTTGATTTTTCTCTTTTATATGGATTCAGCTGGTTTCAAGGGTTTCATTCTCCTTTAACTCTATCAAAAGCAAACTCCCATCATTTGTTGTTTTAGAGGTACACACAATGAAAGGTGTGAAAACATTGTGCCGTGTAATGTCATTTACCGTGAAAATGCCCATATGGTATTGCCGGTATTACTGTATGGTTGTGAAGTGTGGGGGTTTGAGTGCATAAAGCAAATTGAAATTTTCCATAGGAAATTCTCGAGGACAATGCTACATGTAAATAGATGTACACCAGACTGCATGGTGTACGGTGAAACAGGACGTGGACCGATATTGAACCAAGTTAAATGTAGAATGGTTGGATATTGGTTAAGAATAATTAAGGGAAAACAACAGAAGTATTCAATTTTTTTCTATAACCTGCTTAATCATATGCACACTGTCAATGAATCATCCTTCACATCACTCTGGCTAAAATGTATCAAAGATATTTTTCAAAATGCAGGGTTAGGTAACATTTGGTTGCATCAGGGTAATGGACATAGCAGTCAATGGATTCTCAATGTTCTGAAAACAAGTCTTTCTGACTTGTGTCAACAAGATTGGAAATCATCAACCTGGTACAAATACGGTTGTATTTGTACGAATTATAGGATGTTCATAAATGATCCTCATATGGAAACATACTTTTTAGTACTAAGCCAGAAAGATATTGTTTCTCTGAGCAAATTTCGTTGTCGGTCACATACATTACCTGTAAATAATAGTAGGTATGATTTAAGTTTATTGAAGGATACAAATTGTCCACTTTGTTTATCCTCAAACTCGGGTGATGAATTTCATTACCTTTTTGAATGTCCTTTCTTCCAGAAGGAGAGAAACTTGTACATACATGTACCAAGACATATCAATAACATCAGGTCAAGTGGACTTAAAATATCTAAGTTATTTAATTCTGCTGATACTTGCCAGCTTAAAAAAATAGCAAAATTTGCCAAAACTATCATGTTGCAATTCAACCAGTCTCCCAAGTCAAATATTGAGGACGATGTGCCTACTAATAACAAAAGTAATACCAATACCAATATAATTGTACGTACCCGTAGCGGTAGGATAATCAAACGGCCAGACAGGCTAGTCTTGTAAAACGTTTTAAAATACAAACAAAAACAAAATCAAAGAAAAAAAATGAAATAAAAATATACAATTTAAAAAAAATGTAGCTAAAGTATGATACTAGTTTTTGTTTATTTAATCTATACAATCCATATTAAACTCCTATGCTCTGTATTATATCATTCATGTACATTACATGTTGTATTTACTCTGTATTCAATATAGGCTGAATATTTTTATATACTATTATGTTCACATTTATTATGTTTGTATATCTTTTGTAAATATGTTTTTATGTTTGTACTCTCATACCCCGAGAGGGGGTCGATAGAGTCAATAAATCTTATCTTATCTTATCTTAATATTTGATATGTGCTTTCTGTATCAATATCATATTGAAATGTATTGGGTTTATTATTGTTACAGTAATTTGATTGTATTTTCATTATGATCTAACAGCTTACGCAAAAGGAAAAAAATACACAGAAATAGATGCATAGAGAGTGTACTGGAAATACAATTGGTTTTGTTTTGTGGGTTTATTAGTGTACATTTTTATGGATTCAATTCTTAATGTTGATGATAAGGCGTGTTGTCAAAAGTGTGCGTGCGTCTTTTCCTTTATATTCTACGGCAAACCCGCTGAGCGTGCCGTTGTCCATTTTGCTTTCCTACGGGTCAGTGCTCTTGCCATTCAAGACGCCAGCGTGCCCTTTTGCAGCGAAAACGGAAGCGTTTATCTTTTCTTCTGACATGCTTCGGTTGGCTCTCCAATAAGATGTTTTTGCATTAGCGCCCTCTATGTTCACGATATCGGCGTTTTAGGCAAACTATTGAACGCCCGATCTCTAGTCACTGATCTGAATATCATTGTGTCCTTGTATCGGTGTGCCTAGTCCAGTGGGGGTATATACATGTATTTTCCAAAGTTACGCTTTCACAATTTCTTTTGATAGTCTTTCGTTTCAGGTTTCAGTAGTGACAAAGTTCAATTAGATTTAGATTTGATTTTTTTTAATAGAACGAGTTGTTTTATTTTGAAGAATATACCGTTAAGAAATTGACTTTCTAAAAGTAAATGTTCAGGCGCAGGTAAGATTTTTTTTCATCACACTGAGCCCACACAGTCAGCATCGTCGGGTGAAAAGGAAAAAAATGGAATTGTCCTAACTTCTTTGTAAACGAAATGCAAAACCCTTCGCAAAAGATGCAATATAAATCATACCTGGGTCCCAAAATGATGGCATTTAAATTTCTACATTGAAACGCTATACTGTGACAAAAAATGATAAACACATAAAATGCAAGCGTTTTTTATGGGAAAAAAAGATGAAAACTAAGGGCATCGTTGAAATTCATATTTGAGCTAAACATATAGGCCTATATCTAATTTAGCCTTAGTGCACAACAATTTTACTCTTATTATACATTATGTTTAAACATTAACATGTTAGAAACTTATATATTCACACAAAATACAGATTTCGTGCAAAACAAACAAATAAAATATCATTAATTTGAACTTTTAAAAATTAAATTGGATGCTCAAGCAGTCATATCGGTCATTGTTGATTAAATGCACAATTCTTGAATTTCATTGCCCGAAATTTAGAACAAAAAGTACTTTCGTTACTTTGTAAGACCATTACAAACATCTTTACCTTCAAACAAAATCAAAAGCACTTAACAAGTTAGTATTAAAATTATCAAATTTAAAGGTAGTCTTGACCATGAATTGAGTTGAACGTTTATAAAGGAATTATAGCGTCTTTTAATGAATCCCATTCTAAACTTTAAATGACCGATGTCTCCGGGGGAAAATTATCGCGTGAATTAAAATACAAATTAACACATTTAAGTGACTCTGACATGAAATTGGACAGGAAAACCTTTATTATCTTTTTACCTGGGATCCGTCTTTATACTCTTATCAATTTCCCCTGTGATCTAGAGTACTAAGTGACCAAGTGTTCTTGATTACCATCCAGGAGCCACAGAACCGAAGGGGGTCTGGGCTGAAGCCTCCACACTCTTTTTCCCCCAAATAGCGTACAAAACGTAAAAAGTACCATCATTTTATGCATGGTAATCCCCCCTTCAAAACCGTTCCTCGGTTGGGGGAGGCTTAATTATTTCTTTCAATTTTCCAGTTCTACTCACAATATTTAATTTTGTCAACTTGATTTTAATGGCTCCTTTTTTTCATCCAACTTCATTTCTTCCTTAGAATTTTTCTAAACCTTTTCTATACTTATTTTTTTAACCTTCACGTTTGACTTATACATTAGTGCATATTGCCGTTGATTTCTTCTTCCTATCGAATATCTGAATTTATCTGCAATGTGTGTGTGTCAAATTATTGCAAATTAGATTCCCAGTGTCTAAGGTTAACATAATTTACCGACGTAAAGTTTGTAATACGAAAGCCTCTTTGGCCTAGTTTCCCTTCCAACTTTGTACTTCACCTCTTAATCGTATAGCTGTATTCTGTATAGCTTGCAAATTTAAGTACTTTAACACACAAAAAAATCAATAAACGTTCAGGAAATGGCTCGGTCACATTTGCTCTGCGGCGGCCGTACGGCGAGTTGAAAACAGCCATTTTATTCATTTTTATTCAAACCACCTATATTTAGCTGGTACAAAAAATGTTGAAACAACTGTTTTCGACTCGCCGTACGGCAGCCGTAGAACAAATGTGACCGAGGTATTAGGCATACTAGATCAAGAAGGATGAAGTGTATGCTGGCGCAGATCCTGCCTAATTAACACAATACAATCTAATAGGCGCCATATTTATTTTGAACAATAGTTGGCCTCTCAAAAGTATTGTGGTCTATTCTGTGACCTCTACTAAAAGAAGTCAGTGGGTCTATATTCTGCATCTGGAGGGTACAGTAGTGATTCCGGGGGGGGGGGGGGGGGTGGCATCCGGCCCGTGCGCCCTCCCCCTTTGAGAGCCATTATCAATTGTTAATGTAAATATGCCATTTTTACACAAGTGTGCCCCCCTTTGAAACTCACAGCATGTATTTTAATGAGGATATGTCGTTCATGCACAAGTGAGGACCTTCACTTTCGCCTGGTAAACACCCCTTTTCCACATATATTTGATTATTAAAATGCACAGAGAGATGATAGGCAAAGAATATAACTGGAATATTAATATTAAGAGTAGACCTATAAAGAGGGAAGTTACATGGTTAATTAAAAATGTGTTGATAAAATATCAGTGGAACGTTATGCTATAATTTGCTGCGCCAAACCGGTTTATGTAATATTGCTCTTTATTAAGACAAGTATTAAACTACATAAAATGTCGAAATGCTGAGAAATATAATGGAAACCATATTAAAATACACATTACAAAAAGAATCAAAATCAAGGCTCTAGTATGGGGACACAAGAAAACTACCCATTTGATGCTCATTTTAATTCCCCGAAAGCCGGACGTTGAAAATGACCTGGGCCAGTGCATTGCTAGCTGTATTTAATGGGAGAGCTCGGCTTACCCCATTGTCAAGGTAGATTTAAATTACCCCATTCTTGATTGGGGAGATTACCCTATTGTTGAACATAGAGGTGGTCTGACTGGTGGCGGATTTCAATAGAA
Organism: Lytechinus pictus; assembly: GCF_037042905.1. Classification (NCBI taxonomy): domain Eukaryota; kingdom Metazoa; phylum Echinodermata; class Echinoidea; order Temnopleuroida; family Toxopneustidae; genus Lytechinus; species Lytechinus pictus. The sequence continues at coordinate 426,455 of NW_026974147.1, read as the reverse complement.
GGATGACCCCTTGATTGGTGGGGGTATTTCAATGGGAGATTACCACTTTGTCAGTGTGGGTGACTGTCTTGATACTTTGATGTGTCCCCGATGTGTCTTTTACTCGAACACCGTGTTTGCAACTAATCCCAATTATGAGACTATTTGGCATCAAAATGAAAGTCTAACTTCCACCCTTTTCATAGATTTCGTTTGAATATACTTACAGTGTACGTTTATGGTAAAATTGGAATATGAGAAGGCTCTTTATAATATGTAAACCAAATATGATTTGTTCATAAGTATCTTTATAATAAATGTTACAAAATCGAGTTTCATAGAACAGATGTTATACTCAATTTAATTACAACCAAAATATTTCAAAGTCATCGAGAGGGTAAGTATCAGACTAAATAATGCAAGCGTGATTTGTTCAGGCACGGGTAAGATTTTTTTTTTTCAATCCAACTGAGCCTGATCTCTTTTTTTCATACAAAAGCCGGGATAGACATGTGGTTAAATAAGCATTAATTGGATTCGTGCTTTCGGGAAAATAGTATTTATTCACGAGCAAGAACATTGAACTGTTCAGTGTTGGCACCGGTTGGCACCACTGCGATGAAGTTAATTCGAATTGTGTTTTTGAACAGGATCAAAATAGTAGAAGTAAAAACATTAAGCTTATTACATATATTAATCATTCTGATTTATGCATTATTCTGGACTACACGTGTCTATAATTGAATAATTTATATGTATTCATTCAGTGGCAGATTTTCAGTTGGGGGCACATTTTCCCTTGAAAACTTTTTAGACAAAAAAGTTGTCACTAAAATAGGGCATTTTGACCCGTTTAAAACGTGACGTTAAAAAATTAAGGTCTTTACTTGTGTTTGAACGACATATTCATATTACAGATATTTGCTGTGACTCTCAAAAAGTGAGTACACTTGCAGGGGCGGATCCAGCCTTCGCCAAAGGGGGGGGGGGTCTTTTTAACCACATTACCCCCGATCAGCCGCTCAAATCTGATTTTTGTTTGTTTAAATATATGTAAAATAATCTCATAAGCCTTATTTGAATAGTGCGAGCGCGAAGCGCGAGCTATTTTTTAAATTATTATTCCATGTCTTTTTAATGGCATTCTGGCAATGCTTGTGATCCTAAACGAGATGAGTAAATTTAATATACGCTTTGATCATTCGGATAAAAAAAGATCTGTTAACGGCTGATTGCAGTTAGCCATGAAGACGTTACATATTTCAACAGTCAAATAACGCGAGCGCGAAGCGCGAGCTGAAAATTTTGACCTTTCTACCTGAAGAATAGAAATTCTAAGCAATTTTTGTAATCATGAAAAAGTTGACTATATAACAAAGCAATTGGTGCGAGCGCGAAGCGCAAGCGGAAAACTCGAGATTTGTAGGAAAATTGTGAGTGGATATGGATCACAGTTAAAAAGGAGCTGATATGTTTCATTATTATTACTTTGAGTTTTGACATACATGTAGGACCGGGACATTCTAAGAACATTATTCCATCGTATGAAAATTATGACTGTCTTCCTATTTCTCTTCCTATCAATGCGCGAGATGAAACTTGTCGATATTCCATTCTGAAAAAGGGACAATTTATCATTAAATTAATTTATTAATCTAATAAGCCTAATCAGAGCGCGAAATCTGTCAATATTATAGCCTGAAAACTGGCCATTTAAAGCACTTTTGTAATAATGAATAAGATGCAAGAGTTAATATATTTTTAACAATCAATGTGCGCGCATATCGCCAGCCGAAAATTGTCGATTAACTGTCATAAAATGGAGATTTTAAGTAGTTTGTTATAAAATTAATATCTAAATTTTTATAACTCACCAATCAAAATGCGAGCATGCATCGCTAGCTGATATGTTTTTACAATCTGACATGAATAGGGATATTTTGATAACTATATGGAATACAGGAAAATAATAGGTACCTGAAAATTGATTTTGTGAGCGCGCAGTGCAAGCAGAAAATGTTAATATTCAGACAATAAAAAACAAATTTACAGAACACTTTTTTTTTTAATGAAAGTTCGATTTCCGAGCTGAAATATGTTATGTATATTGACTTCAAAATTTGATATTTAAAGTTCTATATATGTAAATCACCTAAAAGGTCATGCGAGCGCGAAGCACGAGCGAAAATTTTATATAATGACATGAAAGATTTTTTTAAATTGTTTTCGAAGTCTTCCCCTCATCTACTTTATTCACTCGTTTTCCTCCTCCCAATAGGGGGAGGAGGGAGGGCGGACCCCTTGCCCCACCCCTGGATCCTATGGATCCAACTCTGGAACAATCTACCAAAAAGTATTAAACAAGCAGATTCAAGAGAGAAATTCAAATCCGTGTTAAAACCTTTTTTGTTAAATATAGCTTTCCCTCCGCATGTGAAGCCCCTCAATTGTTTACAGCCTACTGTGAACTGTACAACTACTTTATTTTTTGATGAAATTCCTTCTCTCTCTATATTTTTTCCTTAGCGTTTAGATAAATGTTTTGTGCTAAGTGGTATACAAATAATGTAAATTAGTGGCGTGCGTTTCCCGATCTCCGTATCGAAATCAATATTAATGAGAGAGCGCAATTTCATTGTTCTCGCTCTAATGGGGGAGGGGAGGGGGGTCAGTGTTCTCTCAAGCAAAAGATGTAGGCCTATATGTGCATAAGTTCATGTCATTGGTGTAATGATAAAGATAATAAAGTTAATGTATTCAAAACGTACGTAGCCGGGATGGAATGCAGTTCGTATGTTACAGTACTCTAACATTAGAATAATCTCATGATATTACAAATGCCAATTTTGCGAAAATGCACACAAATTCATAACTTGATAGACTCTGGGGGATGATGTCGATATAAAAATCGTATCGACCTCGATATGCAATCATGTTTGATACCCGCAAAATCTTTTCCAAAATTAGATGAAGGCCATCCATTCTCTCTCTTTTTAATTTAATCATAATCTATGTATTTCAGGATCATGATATGAAAACATTTTATAACAAACATGATAAAGGAAAAACGCGTCTCATGTTATACATGGTTCATTGCCGCAAAAATATACCAATCATCTTCATTTGTTATCATTTAATCATCAACATTATCACTTATATTATTATTCGTATTATCATGTCCGTTAATATCACTTCAAAGTTATAATTATCATTATCATCATCACTGTTATCATCATCACCATCATCATTCATTCATTGTCTATTTCCAATCGTTGTCCAATATCAATTTTATATTTTACATACCGGTAATTAAGAATATATGAAAGATAATAGTAATGATTATGATGATGCTGGTAATCATGAACATTAGATCCGTTTTGTGAGATAATTTATGCGATTTTACATGCTAATCGCTACTCGATGATGGTGAAAGAAAGAAGTCGGGACTGCAGTTACTGTATACACGCACTTTCATACACTATAGTACAAAAGATTCCCCACCGGACGGGCCAACGGTCTTTTGAAGTAGGTTCATCTATTGAAATTATGACAATAATCACGACAGCGGATATGGGGAACTATTCTCTGAGCGCCTCTCCCATTCATTGTTGTCTGTGGCGAACCCGCTGAGCACGCCATTGTCAATGATTCTCTACACGGGTGAGTGATCTTGCTTTTTCATGATCATAGGCCTGGGCAATGACTAAGAACATTTCGATGAGTATCAATGCCAAGTAATCCTGAAAGGTCAATAATGTTCAATTCTCTTGCTGGAGAAGACTATATCATCATTGCTTTTGCTGTAGGCCAGTTGTGTACAACCTGATATAGATGATAAATAATAATCATCTTTCATCTATTTTAGAGTAATGATCTAATGTTAATATCATTCTACATAATCACCCTGAAGCTTACGGCCCCATATCTTTACCCGTGAAGTATTGAAATTTGAAGTTTAAATTATTGAACATCATGGCATCCTAGTATTGTACTGATTTTTACTATCACTGCAATATAGATAAAAACATAGAGTTAATTCTACTCACATTGATTTTACTTTAGAACAAATTCAACCCCCTCCCTTCCCTTCCCGCTACAACCTTTCTTTCATTCCCTTTCATTATTTCCTTACCAAAATGATCCTAATTTCAATAACTATGATAATGACATAGATGATTTGCTGTTGACGATAATGATACTGCTGATGATAGTGATGATAATCAACACTGATGATGATGATGGTGGTGGTGGCGGTGATGGTGAATGTGGTAGTGGTAGCCTTGGTGATTATGACAAATGAAAATACTGAAAGTTACGAAAGTCACACATTCAATGAATAATACCAAGAAACATACTTTTTGATGAAATAAAAATCACACACAATTTATGCAACTTGTAAGCCTCCAATTTAGTTTATTCTTATTTTTTTAACTGAATTGTGTCCGCTTATATTCCTTCTTGATGATGATTTAAAGCTTTTAAGTTTATAATTATATTGATAAATCGCAGTCAGAAAAGTATTATCTGTTTTCATTAAACACACATCTCGTTCCTAATACTTGCCTAGTATTATCTGTTTTTATTAAACACAAATCTTGTTCCTAATACTTGCCTAGTATTATCTGTTTTTATTAAACACAAATCTCGTTCCTAATACTTGCCTAGTATTATCTGTTTTTATTAAACACAAATCTCGTTCCTAATACTTGCCTAGTATTATCTGTTTTTATTAAACACAAATCTCGTTCCTAATACTTGCCTGGTATTATCTGTTTTTATTAAACACAAATCTCGTTCCTAATACTTGCCTAGTATTATCTGTTTTTATTAAACACAAATCTCGTTCCTAATACTTGCCTAGTATTATCTGTTTTTATTAAACACAAATCTCGTTCCTAATACTTGCCTGGTATTATCTGTTTTTATTAAACACAAATCTCGTTCCTAATACTTGCCTGGTATTATCTGTTTTTATTAAACACACATCTCGTTTCTAATACTTGCCTAGTATTATCTGTTTTTATTAAACACAAATCTCGTTCCTAATACTTGCCTGGTATTATCTGTTTTTATTAAACACACATCTCGTTCCTAATACTTGCCTGGTATTATCTGTTTTTATTAAACACACATCTCGTTCCTAATACTTGCCTGGTATTATCTGTTTTTATTAAACACAAATCTCGTTCCTAATACTTGCCTAGTATTATCTGTTTTTATTAAACACAAATCTCGTTCCTAATACTTGCCTAGTATTATCTGTTTTTATTAAACACAAATCTCGTTCCTAATACTTGCCTAGTATTATCTGTTTTTATTAAACACAAATCTTGTTCCTAATACTTGCCTAGTATTATCTGTTTTTATTAAACACAAATCTCGTTCCTAATACTTGCCTGGTATTATCTGTTTTTATTAAACACACATCTCGTTCCTAATACTTGCCTGGTATTATCTGTTTTTATTCAACACACATCTCATTCCTAATACTTGCCTAGTATTATCTGTTTTTATTAAACACAAATCTCATTCCTAATACTTGCCTGGTATTATCTGTTTTTATTAAACACAAATCTCGTTCCTAGTACTTGCCTAGTATTATCTGTTTTTATTAAACACAAATCTCGTTCCTAATACTTGCCTGGTATTATCTGTTTTTATTAAACACACATCTCGTTCCTAATACTTGCCTGGTATTATCTGCTTTTATTAAACACAAATCTCGTTCCTAATACTTGCCTAGTATTATCTGTTTTTATTAAACACACATCTCGTTCCTAATACTTGCCTAGTATTATCTGTTTTTATTAAACACACATCTCGTTCCTAATACTTGCCTAGTATTATCTGTTTTTATTAAACACAAATCTCCTTCCTAATACTTGCCTAGTATTATCTGTTTTTATTAAACACAAATCTCGTTCCTTATACTTGCCTAGTATTATCTGTTTTTATTAAACACAAATCTCGTTCCTAATACTTGCCTAGTATTATCTGTTTTTATTAAACACAAATCTCGTTCCTAATACTTGCCTAGTATTATCTGTTTTTATTAAACACAAATCTTGTTCCTAATACTTGCCTAGTATTAAACACAAATCTCGTTCACAATGAGTGATTTGGTTGCTATTTATAGCATGTATATTAGGCCAATGGTCGAATATGCCTCACCAGTTTGGTCATCCTCCATAACTGCCCAGCAATCGGATAAGATTGAACGTGTACAAAGGAGGGCCTGTTGTATAATGTTAGGTTATGGTAACTATATTGATTATCTTCATGCCCTTGAGTGTTTGGACATCCCAACCCTTGCTGATAGACGCTTTCAATTACTTACAATGTTTGTCAGGTCTTTTGTACAATCAAGGCATGCACGCATGCTTCCACAGCGTAGAGTTGCCTTGCCAAATTTCCGTCAGTTGAGAAATTCTGATCCTCTTTGCCGTATACCTTGCCGTACTACTAGGTACCAAAATTCATTCCTACCTCAAGCAGTAAAGATAATTAATGATTTGAAGCTTGTTTGATTTCACTTCTAACTTGTATCTTTTGTTGATGAACAGTACTTTTATTTTTCTCTCTCCTCTCTTCTGTCCTCTTTTTTCTATTCTTTTCTGTTCTGTCTTCTGTTATTCTTTCTTTTCTCTCTCCTCTCTTGGATTTCTCTGTCCCCTCCTCCTTGCTTCTCCTCCTTTCTCTTTCTTCTCTCCCCTCCTCTTCCACTCTCTCCCTTTTCCTCCCTCTCTTTCATTTTCCTTTTTTTTTTCTTTCTCTTTTTCCTCTCTTCCCTTCTTTTCTCTCTCCTCTCTTGGAATTCTCTGCTCCTCTTTGCTTCTTCCCCTTTTGTCTTTCCTCTCTCTCCTTTCTCCCCTCCTCTCCTTCATCTTTCTTTTTCCCTCTCTTTCTCCCCTTCCTCTTCTTTCTGCCTTTTCTCTCCTACCTTTCCTCAGGAAATATATATATATATTTTTTTTTTTGGTACTGTTTCAGGTTTTGAATTTTAGATGGTTTGCAATTTATCTACTCATGTGCAATATCAACACTGCTTCGACTTCCTTCGGGAGTCTACATGTATTTCCTCAGCTCTACTTTTCCGCTTTTTTTGTGCTCGTTTCAATGCAACTACTACTTTATTTACTTGTTACCATTGTTAAATGTCTTGTATTGCATAATTAGTTTTTTTTTTCTGAAGGTTGCCTCCTATTCTCTTTCAAATTCCACCTCTTGCTTTCCCTTCTCTTTGTCTTATCCCAATTTCTTTCCCTTCTCCCGCCTCTCTTCTCTTCTCTCTCTTTCATAATCTTTCATTCCTCTTTTTTCTTCCTTGGTGACACTTTGTAGTACTAATGGCCTTTTGTATTTATTTATGATACATTTCTTTTTCATTTGTATGAATTTGTATTGTATTTGATATTTATTTATAATGTTTACATTATATTTTGTTATGATTCTATTTGTATGTAAACATTCACTTATTTCAGTCTTTGACTGCTTGTGATTGTATTTTGATAGTTTTTATTGCAATAAAATCCAATATATATTTTCTGTTTTTATTAAACACAAATCTTGTTCCTAATACTTGCCTGGTATTATCTGTTTTTATTAAACACAAATCTCGTTCCTAATACTTGCCTGGTATTATCTGTTTTTATTCAACACAAATGTCGTTCCTAATACTTGCCTGGCATTATCTGTTTTTATTAAACACACATCTCGTTCCTAATACTTGCCTAGTATTATCTGTTTTTATTAAACACAAATCTCGTTCCTAATACTTGCCTAGTATTATCTGTTTTTATTAAACACAAATCTCGTTCCTAATACTTGCCTAGTATTATCTGTTTTTATTAAACACAAATCCTGTTCCTAATACTTGCCTAGTATTATCTGTTTTTATTAAACACAAATCTCGTTCCTAATACTTGCCTGGTATTATCTGTTTTTATTCAACACAAATGTCGTTCCTAATACTTGCCTGGCATTATCTGTTTTTATTAAACACAAATCTCGTTCCTAATACTTGCCTAGTATTATCTGTTTTTATTAAACACAAATCTCATTCCTAATACTTGCCTAGTATTATCTGTTTTTATTAAACACAAATCTCGTTCCTAATACTTGCCTAGTATTATCTGTTTTTATTAAACACAAATCTTGTTCCTAATACTTGCCTAGTATTATCTGTTTTTATTAAACACAAATCTCGTTCCTAATACTTGCCTGGTATTATCTGTTTTTATTCAACACAAATCTCGTTCCTAATACTTGCCTAGTATTATCTGTTTTTATTTAACTCAAATCTCGTTCCTAATACTTGCCTGGTATTATCTGTTTGTATTAAACACAAATCTCGTTCCTAATACTTGCCTGGTATTATCTGTTTTTATTCAACACAAATCTCCTTCCTAATACTTGCCTGGCATTATCTGTTTTTATTAAACACACATCTCGTTCCTAATACTTGCCTGGTATTATCTGTTTTTATTAAACACAAATCTCGTTCCTAATACTTGCCTAGATTTATCTGTTTTTATTAAACACACATCTCGTTCCTAATACTTGCCTAGTATTATCTGTTTTTATTAAACACAAATCTCGTTCCTAATACTTGCCTAGTATTATCTGTTTTTATTAAACACAAATCTCGTTCCTCATACTTGCCTAGTATTATCTGTTTTTATTAAACACAAATCTCGTTCCTAATACTTGCCTAGTATTATCTGTTTTTATTATAAAAAAATCTCGTTCCTAATACTTGCCTAGTATTATCTGTTTTTATTAAACACACATCTCGTTCCTAATACTTGCCTAGTATTATCTGTTTTTATTAAACACACATCTCGTGCCTAATACTTGCCTAGTATTATCTGTTTTTATTAAACACAAATCTCGTTCCTAATACTTGCCGAGTATTATCTGTTTTTTATTAAACACACATCTCGTTCCTAATACTTGCCTAGTATTATCTGTTTTTATTAAACACAAATCTTGTTCCTAATACTTGCCTAGTATTATCTGTTTTTATTAAACACACATCTCGTGCCTAATACTTGCCTAGTATTATCTGTTTTTATTAAACACAAATCTTGTTCCTAATACTTGCCGAGTATTATCTGTTTTTATTAAACACACATCTCGTTCCTAATACTTGCCTAGTATTATCTGTTTTTATTAAACACAAATCTTGTTCCTAATACTTGCCTAGTATTATCTGTTTTTATTAAACACAAATCTGGTTCCTAATACTTGCCTAGTATTATCTGTTTTTATTAAACACAAATCTCGTTCCTAATACTTGCCTAGTATTATCTGTTTTTATTAAACACAAATCTCGTTCCTAATACTTGCCTGGTATTATCTGTTTTTATTCAACACAAATGTCGTTCCTAATACTTGCCTGGCATTATCTGTTTTTATTAAACACACATCTCGTTCCTAATACTTGCCTAGTATTATCTGTTTTTATTAAACACAAATCTCGTTCCTAATACTTGCCTAGTATTATCTGTTTTTATTAAACACAAATCTCGTTCCTAATACTTGCCTAGTATTATCTGTTTTTATTAAACACAAATCCTGTTCCTAATACTTGCCTAGTATTATCTGTTTTTATTAAACACAAATCTCGTTCCTAATACTTGCCTGGTATTATCTGTTTTTATTCAACACAAATGTCGTTCCTAATACTTGCCTGGCATTATCTGTTTTTATTAAACACAAATCTCGTTCCTAATACTTGCCTAGTATTATCTGTTTTTATTAAACACAAATCTCATTCCTAATACTTGCCTAGTATTATCTGTTTTTATTAAACACAAATCTCGTTCCTAATACTTGCCTAGTATTATCTGTTTTTATTAAACACAAATCTTGTTCCTAATACTTGCCTAGTATTATCTGTTTTTATTAAACACAAATCTCGTTCCTAATACTTGCCTGGTATTATCTGTTTTTATTCAACACAAATCTCGTTCCTAATACTTGCCTAGTATTATCTGTTTTTATTTAACTCAAATCTCGTTCCTAATACTTGCCTGGTATTATCTGTTTGTATTAAACACAAATCTCGTTCCTAATACTTGCCTGGTATTATCTGTTTTTATTCAACACAAATCTCCTTCCTAATACTTGCCTGGCATTATCTGTTTTTATTAAACACACATCTCGTTCCTAATACTTGCCTGGTATTATCTGTTTTTATTAAACACAAATCTCGTTCCTAATACTTGCCTAGATTTATCTGTTTTTATTAAACACACATCTCGTTCCTAATACTTGCCTAGTATTATCTGTTTTTATTAAACACAAATCTCGTTCCTAATACTTGCCTAGTATTATCTGTTTTTATTAAACACAAATCTCGTTCCTCATACTTGCCTAGTATTATCTGTTTTTATTAAACACAAATCTCGTTCCTAATACTTGCCTAGTATTATCTGTTTTTATTATAAAAAAATCTCGTTCCTAATACTTGCCTAGTATTATCTGTTTTTATTAAACACACATCTCGTTCCTAATACTTGCCTAGTATTATCTGTTTTTATTAAACACACATCTCGTGCCTAATACTTGCCTAGTATTATCTGTTTTTATTAAACACAAATCTCGTTCCTAATACTTGCCGAGTATTATCTGTTTTTTATTAAACACACATCTCGTTCCTAATACTTGCCTAGTATTATCTGTTTTTATTAAACACAAATCTTGTTCCTAATACTTGCCTAGTATTATCTGTTTTTATTAAACACACATCTCGTGCCTAATACTTGCCTAGTATTATCTGTTTTTATTAAACACAAATCTTGTTCCTAATACTTGCCGAGTATTATCTGTTTTTATTAAACACACATCTCGTTCCTAATACTTGCCTAGTATTATCTGTTTTTATTAAACACAAATCTTGTTCCTAATACTTGCCTAGTATTATCTGTTTTTATTAAACACAAATCTCGTTCCTAATACTTGCCTAGTATTATCTGTTTTTATTAAACACAAATCTCGTTCCTAATACTTGCCTAGTATTATCTGTTTTTATTAAACACAAATCTCGTTCCTAATACTTGCCTGGTATTATCTGTTTTTATTAAACACAAATCTCGTTCCTAATACTTGCCCAGTATTATCTGTTTTTATTAAACACACATCTTGTTCCTAATACTTGCCTAGTATTATCTGTTTTTATTAAACACAAATCTCGTTCCTAATACTTGCCTAGTATTATCTGTTTTTATTAAACACAAATCTTGTTCCTAATACTTGCCTGGTATTATCTGTTTTTATTAAACACAAATCTCGTTCCTAATACTTGCCTGGTATTATCTGTTTTTATTAAACACACATCTCGTTTCTAATACTTGCCTGGTATTATCTGTTTTTATTAAACACAAATCTTGTTCCAAATACTTGCCTGGTATTATCTGTTTTTATTAAACACAAATCTCGTTCCTAATACTTGCCTAGTATTATCTGTTTTTATTAAACACACATCTCGTTCCCAATACATGCCTGGTATTATCTGTTTTTATGTTGAATACAGCATTATCCATGTCTGTGAAAGCGAATTTTTATAAAATAATATTCTAAATGGTCAAATTAGCAGCCATTTTGTTTATGCAAATTAGGTGGTCAAAACATGTGAAATCGGCTTGGAAACTGGTCTTATCAGATTCAGCACATTGAAATTGTGTGAAATAGACTAGTTCCCAATTTTTACCCCCAAAATGCCTCTAGAAATCCCATTTTCCCCATATGGGTCTTGTCTGCAAAAGGAGCTATGACTACAATGTACATGATTTGATTGAATTGGAAAGCACGACAAAGCAAAAAATTAAAATAGAGATCATACCTCTTGATGTTGAAGAGAAACCGTGTGCTGATATGTTCAGTCAAAACGATGTCTCTTTCCTGGATTGTTGGGAGCATAGACGGACCAGTGCACTGAAAAATTAAAGGGATAATTCTCACATTATAGATTTGAAAAGTTTCTAAAGGGGAAGTTAAAGCAAGATAAAGTTGATGATAAATGGAGTAAAATGGAAAAATTCAGTAGTCCAATGCAATATTCTTTGAGGGGTAACAAAGATACTCTTTTTTGTGCACTTTAGTAAAAATTAGTGAGGTAAATGCAGCTGTCGAGAGCCTATAGCAATAATAAAGTTGTCTTAAAGCTACCAGGGTCCTAAAGCTCTTGCATCACTCATTGCTCATAATTTCGGTAGAAACCCCCCATTGCCACAGGTAATTAGCATCTCTAATCAAGTCATCGAAAATTCAAATCATGTAAAACTGTTGGGTGTCTTAATCCAAAATGACTTGAAGTGGAGTCTTCACATCACTGACATCGTATCCAGAGCAAGTAAAAAACTGTACATGATTCGTAGTCTGAAAAAGTTCAACCTCTCTAGAAAAGACCTGCTAACTATCTTTACATGCTATCTACGACCCATACTAGAGTACTGTGCACCTGTGTGGCACTCGTCCATAACAGCCAATGAATCAAAACAAATAGAATCTATCCAGAAAAGAGCATTGCGTATCATTTTTGGCAAAGATTATTACTCATATGAAAATGCACTTTCGACTTCTGGCCTTACAACCTTATATGACAGACGTGTCACTTTGTGTATGAAATTTGCACTGTCCCTTGAAAAGTTCTTTCCTCATTGGCTACCCCCCAAACAATCTGAATTTAGAGCCCTCCGAAATAGCGAGAAATATAGACTGACGAAGTGCCGCACAGAACGATACAAGAAAAGTACCATGCCCTATATAATCAGGCTTTTAAATGATAGATGAGTAACACATGATGTTTCTATGAAGCTTAAACGTGCTACGTATTTCCCCAAATGAACCTATCTCATAATGTATTAATTACCCTTTTTTTGTCCATGTTGAATATAATCAATTCCCTATGTACATGTATGTTCAAGGAATTATATTTTCGTTATATTCCAAACACCAGATGAACGAAACAATGGCCAGTTTTACCAATTATGCCTTTATCCTATTTTGTAAGAATGCCCCATTTATTTTGAAACTTTAATAATAATTTGCTGAAAGATAGTTTTGTACCCCCCTTCCATATATCTTTATTCCCATTATCTGATTATGTTGAACCTTTTCGATTTTTTGTTCAGCAGGACCGTTTTTTCCTCTTTATATTCTACTTGTAAACGCTTCCTTACACACACACTCAACTTATCATTTCTCTTATTTTGGTATCATTATTGTTCATTGAAATTATTATGGTTAATCGAAATTAGTATTGTAAATTAGAATCATTATTTTTGTAAATTTGAATTATCACTGTATATTTGAATTAATATGGTTAAATTGAATTAAGATTGTTATTGTAATTGAGATTTTATTCATGTTTATGTGCAATTTATATGTTTTTTATTGTAAATTCAATGTCAATTCAGCCTTCGTAGCTGCTAAATTGAATAAAATATATCTTGAATCTTGAATTCAATGGCAAAATGTTTTTGTTTTTTTAAGAATGTTTTGTTTTTAATGAAATGATGATTATCTCTATTTATTATTTGGTACTTGCTGCATCCGTACCACATACTGAATTCTATTTCAACGATTGATATATCTTGAGTATGCGAGCCCCCCCCCTGAGGTCTCAGCCACCGACCGCAAAAATTGCGCTGAAAATTGGCACCAAGTAGTTTGGGTTGTAAGCTACAGGTTCATTTCATGCAAATTGTTATTGATTATGCTAACTTATGCATAATTAGTATGCAAAATCATACTCTTTCATCTAACTCCCTAAATAAAGCTCCACATGTCCTGATTTTGGTGTAGAAACTCTTTGTGGTGTTCTTAGTATAGTGTCTACAAGAATTATTTGTACACTACATACAGCAATGCACAATGAGAAGATGAACTATGTTGAAATAAAAAATTCTAAGTTAGCCATCATAAAATATAATGAATTATACAGTGCGTATCAAAAAAAAGTTTACACCTAGACAAAATCCTGTAAAATAATGTTTGTAATATCCTGAAGAATTTTTCCACATTTTAAGATTGGTACAGATCCATTTAAGCAGATGACGATAAAACTGTCAAAAAATATTTCCGCTGAGTGAGCACCACTGACTTTTGGAAAGTTAGTGAAAAATGATTTGCGCAGAACTTTGAAATAGTTAGGCGAATAAAAGTAGACCTTAATCATGAAGAACACATGGAATTTAGCTAGTAAAACTGATTTGAAGATATCTTTTACTTTTTTAAACTTGTTTTCTTGCCCAAAACACTTTGAAGAGTGCATTGCGCCCACCCCACTCCCCCACACACCAAGGCCATTGTGATGATATTTGCTTTACAATGAGCTGTGATTTACATGAAATGGCTTCATTTTGTTAATCATCGTCAAGCTTGGAAAAAGTGTGGAGAAACAAGTATTAAATGAAAAATGAAATGTAAACCCACTCTAAATGATAAAACTTAGTAAAAAAAGCTGGAGATGTCTGATATAAACTTTTGTTCAGATTCAGTTATGTCCTCAGATCCAGCTGGCACAAAAAAGTAAAGGTTGTGCTTACTAAGTGTTGAAATTTCAATTTGGGTGGCAAAATTGTTACAAAATGTTTGAATGTATCCGTTTTATTTCAATTGACTAAAAAAGCAAGGGAAATGTATGAGAAATGTTTTGCAGGGTAAGTTTGATATCGCCCTTTCCCCTTGACAAAGTGTGAAAACGAGCATTTCTGCGCAAACAGATTTCTGCAAGCTTTACAAAAATGGACAGAGCTCACTCAAGTGTAACATTCTGTCAAAACTTTTACTTTCATTGGATAGATGAGACCCAAACCAAAGATTTTATGTGAAAAAATTACCCTCATGTTGTATGTTTTTTAATTCTCAAGGCGTTTTCAAAGTGTAAACTTTTTTTTATACGACTGTATATCATATGAAAGAGGGAAGTATATTGTTTTACACGTAGCTGGAAACTGTGATTGGTCACGCATGAATAATTATGAATTATAAAATGCAAATAATGCACATTTTCAGACATTGCTGTGATTATTATTGAAGCGTAGCACGCAACGCTTCATTGATCATGACATATTTCCTACTTTTCCGGGAGATGAGATATGCTTTCATGTGATATACAATTCTTAATATTTCAACTGGTTGTACAGATTTCGTTAAGGATTTCAAATAAATCAATGTCTGACTGCTGTTGCCTCATTGACTTTTGTAAGTAGGTGTTATTAGACTAATATTTAATATTTCATTTGTCAAAATGAATATAAAAATGGAAAAGAAAGTATAGCCTTCGTTTTGCAACTACTTCCAAAGAGTGATCAGTCATGCATGAATGATTATGAATTGTTATGCAAAAATGCATATTTTCAGGCCTTGTTGTGATTATAGAAGCGTAGCGCACACCGCACAACAGTTCATTGATTATGACTTATTTCCTTTTTTTCTCGAGAGATGAGATATGTTTTCATTCAATATACAGTTCTTAATATTTCAGCCGGTATTAAAGATTTCACAAACGATTAAACGAATCGATGCCTGACTGCTGTTACCCAGGGCTCGACACTAGCGGCGGTCCGACGGTCCCAGACCGGTAAAAATCGCTGTCGGACCAGTAGATTTTCAGAAATAGGAAGATTTACTATTCCGACATGACCAGTAAAAAATATCATTGTCGGGCCAGTAATTTTTCCAAAAATAGCAAGATTTAAGGGTCCGACATGACCAGTAATAAAATCCATTGTTGGGCCAATAACTTTTCCAGAAATGGTCAAATTTCACTGCAAACCATTTCCCCCCGTTAAATTCTGTCATTCACACACAGAATACACACACTCGAGTAGCATACAGTGTACATGTAGCCAGCTACACAACCCACGTGGTAAATTCTCTACTGGCTGCGCGAACGAAGCTTGGCTAAACTCTGGCAGAAATCTCTCATAGAACTGTCAAAATTCACGGTTCATACTCATGAAAGGCTCTTATAATGTCCA
Source organism: Lytechinus pictus (assembly GCF_037042905.1). Taxonomy (NCBI): domain Eukaryota; kingdom Metazoa; phylum Echinodermata; class Echinoidea; order Temnopleuroida; family Toxopneustidae; genus Lytechinus; species Lytechinus pictus. The sequence goes on along the minus strand of NW_026974147.1, from coordinate 410,487 downwards.
TATTTCCTAAAAATTGGAGTAACTCTGTCATTTGTAAGTAGTAAAAGGAGAAATTTTCACTTCTGTTTTGGTTCAAACAGATCGGGTTTCGGGTGATAGCGTCTGAATACATAATAGCCCCACATATGCATTTATGTGTGTGTTGATACACTTGGTTTCTGACTTTCTTTCGTAGCTATTTTAATTGAGCCAAAAAGAAACTGATAAATTATTTGATGATAGTTTTAGCTCTCTTCCTCTGTTTTCTTCCTATCTTTCTTTCCTTCTTTCTTTTCAATCTTTCTTTGTTTCTTCCCTCTCTTCTTTCATTTTTTTGTTACTGTCTTTCTTTTTTTAATTTCCTTTTTTCTTTAATTTGTTCTTTCTTTCTTTCCTTTAAAAAAATATTTTTCTCTATTTCTTTTTTCTCTTTCTTTCTTTCTTTCTTCCTTCTTTCCTCCCTCCCTCCCTTCCTTTCTCTCTTTCGTTCTTTCTTTCTTCCTTCCTTTCTTTCTTTTTGATATTTTTTTCCTTTAATTCTTGAGTCCATCCATCCTATATTCATCTCTTCTCTCATTCCTTTCTTTCCTTCCTTCTTTTTACCCTTTTCTTTCCTTCATTCTTTGTTACTTTCTTTGTTTCTTTCTTCCTTCCATCCATCATTTATTTACCCTTTCTTGTTTTTTATTTCTTCCTTCTTCCAGCCCTTTCTCGCTTTCTTACATTCATTCCTTCCTTTCTTCTATCTGTCTTGTTCTTTAATTCCTTTTCCCTTTGTTAAATCTATCCTTTTACCTTTCCTTTTTTGACTGCTTGCTTCCTTTCTCTCCTTTATTCTTTCATTCCTTCCTTTCTTTGTCTCTCAGTCTTTCTTTTATTTCTTCCTTTCATCTATTCTTTTACCTTTTCTTTTTTTTATATTGCTTGCTTCTTTCTTTCCTTCCCTTCCTTTATTTATTTCCTTCTATCTATCATTTTACCTTTCCTTTATTCCTTCCTTAATTCCTTTCTTCCTTCTTTCAATCCTTCCTTCCTCTCTTTCTTTCTTTTGTCCTTTCCATCTCTCCTTTTGTCCTTTCTTTTTTATTGCTTCTTCTTTCTTTCCTTTACTACTTACTAGATTTGTTCTTTCTTTCTGTATTGCTTCATTTCTTTCCTTCATTTCTTTTTTTCATTTCTTTCTTTATTTTTGTTCCTTCTTTATTCCTTCCTTTCTTTCATTCTTTAGTTCTTTCTTTATTTCCTTCCTTCACATCTATCCTTTCTTTACCATTTCTTTTTTTCTTCCTTCCTTTCTTTTATTCTTTTTCTTTACTTTCTTTCTTTCTTCTTTCTTTCTTCCTTTCTGTCTTGCTTTCTTTTTGTCCTTCATTCCTTCATTTTATGGGGGGGGGGGAACGAAAGGCTAGAAAAATAAACTTGCGCCTTTTTTTTAATGTTTTCTTTATTTTTTGGGGACCAGTAGATTTTAGGTTCGGAACAGTAAAAATTTGAAAAACTGGGTATCTACTGGTCCGACATGAATAGGTTGGACCAATAGAAAAAATGGGTAAGTACAGGACTGTAATAAGATTCATTTTTGTCTCTCCCACCAGAGGTGAAGGCGAGACTTAGGGATCCAAATTTCGTCCGTCCGTCACAAATCTAATCACACATAACTCAACAACCGTAAATTGCTTTTACACCAAACTTGGATGGTAGATGGACTTGGGGAACCTGCATGTTATGCTGCAGTCGGAGGTCACATGGTAAGGTCAAAGGTCATTTTCAGGTCAACGTTAAAGTTTACATGCAGGTCAACGTTAAAGTTTACATGCAAGACTCTCTTATGACACCTAACTCCGCAAGCGTAAGTCACTTTTCAACCAAACTTGGATGGTAGATGGACTTGAGAGACTTGCATGTTATGCTGAAGTTGGAGGTCACATGATAAGGTCAAAGGTCATTTTCAGGTCAACGTTAAAGTTTACATGCAAGACTCTCTTATGACACCTAACTTGGATGGTAGATGGACTTGGGGGACCTGCATGTTATGCTGCAGTTCGAGGTCACATGATAAGGTCAAAGGTCATTTTCAGGTCAACATTAAAGTTTACATGCAAGACTCTCTTATGACACCCAACTCCGCAACCGTAGTTCGCTTTTCAACCAAACTTGGATGGTAGATGGACTTGGGGGACCTGCATGTTATGCTGCAGTCGGAGGTCACATGATAAGGTCATTTTTAGGTCAACGTTAAAAATTACATGCAAGACTCTTTTGACACCTAACTCCGCAACCGTAAGTCACTTTTCAACCAAACTTGAATGGTAGATGGACTTGGGGGACCTGCATGTTAGGCTGCAGTCGGAGGTCACATGGTAAGGTCAAAGGTCATTTCCAGGTCAACGTTAAAGTTTACATGCAAGACTCTCTTACGACACCTAACTCCGCAACCGTAAGTCACTTTTCAACAAAACTTGGATGGTAGATGTACTTAGGGGACCTGCATGTTTTGTTGCAGTGGGAGGTCACATGGTAGGGTCAAAGGTCATTTTCAGGTCAACATTAAAGTTTACATGCTCTCTTATGACAAGTTTTATTCCATCCCAGTCATTTCACAATGAAGTATCGATACAATTCTGTTGCATGCCCTCGTAAATCACAATATTTCTGGTTATTTTCATAAGTGGGCGAGACACAAAATCGCTTTTGCCTTGTTAATATTGCATTTCCTTTCAAAATAAATAAAACAGGTGAAAAGGATCTGAATTCTATATGACATGAAAGCATGTCATCTCATATCTCAGAAAAAATAAGAAATAAGAAATGATAATTGAAGCATTACAAGTTATGATTCAATGATCACAAAATATATTAATACGCATTATCACACTTAATTATAATCATTCATGCGTGATCGATAATAATTTGCAACTAGACGGAAAACTATACTTTTCTCTTTCATATGATAATAATAAAGGTAATAGGCATTTATATAGCGCCATCTATCTCGAAATATTCTATTCCAAGCACGTTATTATTATTATTATTACCCCAGCTTTAGCTCAAGCTGCCTTTCAGTGATATGATAGATAATTCATTAGAGTAGGCTATATGAGAGCCAGATTACAAATATTTGATTTATATCATAGTCCATCGACTAATTTATCAGTGTTTTTAATGTACGTGTACATTGTACAAATAATTCTTGTAGACACTGTTTGTACATGAAAAAATTGCGATATCAGATAAAGTTTGTAAATATTATATTAGTTTTTGCAATTTTAATACGCATTTCTTTGTTTTTTTTACCTTTTATTTTTCATTGCTCTTTTGATGAACTTTGTTGGAGACTCTTTTGAGATCATAAACATAAGATAAATCCATTTAGATCAGCAAGACTAAAAATAATCATACATTTATTATTTTTGGTTGAAAACACAATTAGTATTGACTTTTGTAAAGTATGAAATCAGGTTTTTGTTGAGCAAATTTGGGTCTGACATGCGCTTACAAAATATTGCATGATTTTGAACCATGTATCTGGGCGCCAGTATTTTGGTCTCAAAAGATGCGCAAGAATTGAAAGTAAAAAGTCATCAAGCAGTGCGGTAAAAAACTTCTGCCAAACAAAAACATTGCGCGAATCAATGAGGGGGGCCACAGAAGCCCTCCCCCCTAAAATAGGGTTACATACCCCATAAGTTTTGTTTTATTGAGCATTGTGATATTTTCTTCTTGGGTAATGATCTTAAGAATATTTACCATAAATAAGAGTAAGAAAATCTGTTAAAATTTTCAAGTTGTAATTAGTGTTTAGTCCATTTGTAAACAATGTAGCTTTAAGTTCAAGAATAGTTTCTACACTCTAGTACTTGGTAAGAATCAGTGGCAGCCGCACAGAAGTGATGTTAGCGTAATATAACGCTAACAGTAGGGCCAGTCACATCTTTCACGGATGACCACCGCCTTGACGCATTGTTTTCACTCACAGAGCACTAAAAGTAGACCTACCGGTATTGATAAACTCACAGAAGCTTAGCCGAATTCCTAATAATCTAACAATAAAAGGCCCAGCAGAAGCCAACAGTGGTGCTAATGTTAAATACAATTCGCTAACAGTGCCAAGGGTACCAATAGTGATGACGTTAGTGAATAATTTCTCCCTTTAAAACTTGTCTCCCTTTCTTATACTAAGTAATTTAAAATAGACCTCAACCAAATTAAAGGGGTATTCCGGGCCCACACAACAATATATGAATAAACGGAGTAAAATTAGCAAACTACTGAAAAATTTCATCAAAATCTAATATCTAATCTAAACTAGCACATCAATGATGTGGAGCTCAGTTGACACTGTAGTGAATAATATTGGTGACATAAAATTGAGGATATAGAATTGAAATTGATGAAGAAATGACAGAAGCATTTTTTTGTGATCTATGAATAAATTTCATATAAAGTAAGCATGAATAATTTTCTAGTAAAAAATTGTTAACTCTGTGTAGAACCTTGGTGAACCTCATGTAGCTCTCCGATGGAACAAAAATAATCAAAATTAATCAACAAATAAATAAGTATTTTTTATGAGTTTAGAAAATATATGAATAAATTAGCATATTTAATGAGTTTCAAAATTCTGTGATGAATTTTTTTATCACCACCGCAAGCTATCATATAAAGCAAACAAAATTGAAATTGATCAACAAATGATTTATGAATAAAGTTTGCATAAATTAGCATTAATAATTTTCTAGACAATATTTCAAATATTTTGTGTACAAGTTTGGTGAACCTCATGCAGCTCTACCAGATGGAAGAAAAAAAAATCAAAATCTGTCAACAAATAAAGAAGAGGCATTTTCTGTGATTTATGAATAAATATCGCTTAAATTAGCATAAATAATTTTCTACTAAAAATTTCAAAATTCCGTGTAAAGATTTGATGAACCTCATCAAGTTCTACCAGATGGAAGAAAAAAAAATCAAAATCAGTCAACAATTAAAGAAGCATTTTATGTGAATTTTTAAAAATATGAATAAATTTAGCATATTTAATGAGTTTCAAAAACTATGTAGAAGTTTTGAATCCCCCACCTAATGCTATCATATAAAGCAAACAGAATTGAAATCAGGCTTGAAGTGATGAAGAAGCATTTTGAAATTCAGTCAACAAATAAAGAGGCATTTTCTGTGACTTATGAATTTCGCATAAATTAGCATACATAATTTTCTACTCCAAATTTAAAAATTCTGTGTGGACATTTGGTGAACCTTATGAAGCTCTACCAGATGGAAGAAAAAAAATCAAAATCGGTCAACAAATAAAGAAGAAGAAGCATTTTATGTAAATTCTTTAAAATATGCATAAATCAATTTCGCATAAATTAGCATAATTTCAAAATTCTGTGTAGAAGTTTGGTGAACCTCAAAAAGCTCTACCAGATGGAAGCAAAAAATTCAAATTGGTCAACAAATAAAGAAGCATTTTTTGTGAATTTTGAAAAATGCGCATAAATTAGCATATATAATATATTATAAATTTCAAAATTCTGTTAGTCCGGGTTATAATTGAGCAAGGTGCCACTCAGAGAAGGAGAAATTTTCATACAGTGCCTCTAGACCAGTTTTTTACGCTGAATATGAATATATGAGGTAAACAGGCTGTATCCTGAAAATTAACATGTGAGGGCGCTTTTTTCAAAATGGCCGCCAAATTTTCATAAAATTTGAATATTCCTACATAGATTTTGACATAAGCATTCAATTGCCATAAAATTAGTGTCATATGAAAGCCAAATAAATTCCCTACAATTTGGTATTATTTGTAGGGGATTAGTAGGTCATTTGGCTGAGATTTTAATTAGAAAACTGCATTTTTTGTATTTTTTCCCTAAAAATTGAAAATTTTGCAAATACATTTTACCTAATTCGAATAAAAATAAATCAATTACCTTGAAATGTTCCAGAAAACGTAATTGATATACTTTTATTATGTGGATGAAATTCTAGCTCTGTATCATTCTTTTTAGCAAATTTATAAAGTATCAAACTTGAATACTTCAATTTCAGAAATGTCGCTTTTTGTATGCATTTCCATAGATTAATATGTATAACATGCATGTACATGTATGTATAATGTATAGTTACAACTTAAATGCAATTATCTCCACTAGTTAATCACTTGCAGAGTTATACCATGGTCACATTTGTTCTACGGCGGCCGTACGGCGAGTCGAAAAAGCCGTTTTAACATTTTTTGTCCAACTACATACAGGTGGTTTGAATCAAAATTAATAAAACGGCTGTTTTCGACTCGCCGTACGGCCGCCGTAGAGCAAATGTGACCAAGGTATTAAGAGTAGGCTTTTCTCTATCAGCTACATAAAACAAAATGTTGGCACATCAAAGCCTAACATTCTCAGCAGGGGGTGTCAAAGTCCCCCCCCCCTTGGCTATATCATGTTGTTGTATATTGCCTATTTATTGAAAAATCACTATTTTTAAGCACCTATTAAGGCAAAAGGCATTTCTGTTAAACAGTACAGCCACTTTAATTACTTTAAACCACTTGGAGAAGAAAAGAGTAGGCTTTGTTCTACCAGCTACATTAAACATGTCAAAAGAAGTAGCACATCGAAGCCTACCCCTCTCGGGGGGGGGGGGGGTGGAAGTCATCCCTCGTTCTACCATCTACATAAATAAGCGCAAGCACATCGAACCCTAGCCCTCTCAGGTGCTGTCTAAGTCCCCCCCCCTCTATATTATGTATATTGCCTATTTATTGGAAATTTCACCATTTTGGATCACCCATGGAGGCATAAGGGTATTTCTACTATACAGTGCGTATCAAAAAACAGTTTACACTTAGAAAAAATCCTGTAAAATTATACATTTGTAATATTCTGAAGATTTTTCCACATTTTAACATTGGTACAGATCCATTTAAGCAAATGACGATATAACTGTCAAAAATATTTCCGCTTGAGTGAGCACCACTTACTTTTGAAAAGTTAGTGAAAAATGATTTACGCAGAACCTTGAAATAGTTATGCGGATAAAAGTAGACCTTACTCATGAAGAACACGTGGAATTTAGCTAGTAAAATTGATTTGAAGATATCTTTTACCTTTTTTAACTTGTTTCCTTGCCCAAAACACTTCGAAGAATGCATTGCGCCCCACCCCACTCACCGAGGCCATCGTGACGGTACTTGCTTTACACTGAGCTGTGATTTACATGAAAAGGCTTAGGCTTGATTTTTATTTTGTTAGTCATTGTCAAGCTTGGGAAAAGTGTGGAGAAACAAGTATTACATGAAAAATGAAATGTAAACCCACTTTAAATGATAATAATAATAATAATAATAATACTCAACATTTATAACGCGCTTTTCCCACATGGCCCAAAGCGCTCACAATTTCATTTAACTTATTTATACAAACAAAAATCAGAATGACATATTAAATGAAGGCAGTTGCCTAGAACAAAAGGGTTTTAAGAGATTTCTTGAAGGACTCAATAGTTGGGGATTGTCTTATTGTGAGAGGGAGTTTGTTCCATTCCATTGAGGATGCAACGGTGAATGTTCTATCTCCGGTCTGTTTTCTTTTTGTTGGATATGTTAATTTAAGTGGGTCTTCAGAGGATCTAGTTTTTCTACCTGGGACATAAATTTCTAAACAATCAGACAAGTATTTTGGGGCTAGGTTATAGAGAGATTTGTATACAAAGAGAAGTAATGATAAAAACTTAATGAAAAAATGCTGGATATGTCTGATATAAACTTTTGTTCAGAATCAGTTATGTCCTCAGATCCAGCTGGCACAAAAAGGGTAAAGGTTGTGCTTACTAAGTGTTGAAATTTCAATTTGGGTAGCAAAATTGTTACAAAATGCTTGAATGTATCCATTTTATTTCAATTGACTAAAAGTGCAAGGGAAATGTATGATAAATATTTTGCAGGGTAAGTTTGATTTCGCCCTTCCCCCTTGACACAGCGTGAAAACGAGCATTTCTGCGAGCTTTACAAAAATGGGCAGTGCTCACTCAAGTGTAACATTCTGTCATAACTTTTACTTTCATTGGATAGATGAGACCCAAACCCAAGAATATATGTGAAAAAATTACCCATATGGTGTATATTTTTAGTTCCCAGGGCTTTTTCAAAGTGTAAACTTTTTTTTGATACACACTGTATATCATACTTCCAATTTTATTTTCTTGCTATTACTTGGAGAGGAAAGCGTGGACTTTGGTCTATCAGCTACATATTATTAAGAAGCGCTTGCACATTGAAACCTACCCCTCTCAGGGGCTGTCTTAGTCAACCTCTCCCCCTCTATATTATGTTTATTGCCTATTGTCACATGGGCGGACTCCAAATAAAATTCAAGTAAAACTCAATGTGTACCAAATCACAATTTACAATTTATTTCAGTATACAAAACTCCAATATCAAAACATCTCTCTTCGAAGTTCAATATTGTCCAACGTATGAAGTTTAAAAGGGAAATAAAACTAACACCTCTAAATGATAAAGTATTCTGAAAAGTACTCTAATTCAAAAGTTTACAATCAAAGGATCCTGCATTGATCCAAGCTATAACATTCAACTCTCGATCTGTCTCTAACTCCAATATAACTGAAGAGATCCTGCACTGATCTAATCAACAACTTCAACGTTCAGTGTATTACATTTTCACCTGCAAAATTACCTCCAAAAATATCAATTAAACCTTTAACTTTGTTTCATTTTGTTTTCACAATAACGACTACCAAAAATTCCTATGAAAGGACCCTGCATTAATCCACCTTCATAGAATTCCTTTCTCACCACTTTGTATCTCTTATCACAACATTTTTGTGATTACATTTCAAAATCCTTCTAACTCCTGAACTTGAGCTTTAAAAAAATTATGCACCTAAATTCTAGCTCAAAACTCTGTTAATCGACATCATATCTTACACGGATTCAAACTCGAATAAACTCTTCTCACTATCAAACTGTTCATGTTCGGTCATCTTCATAATCACTGTCTATTTTCTGAAATGTCAATTTGCAAGACTTCCTGGTATTTAGAAAGCTAGTTTCAAATTTAACGGACGTCTCCTGCTTTCTCTCTCACTGCTATTTACAAATTATCTGTCAGGTGACATGTTGACCGAAAACCTTCAGAGTCAGCGCTTTATAATGTTCAGCTTAAAACAATTCACCAGTCTTCAAAGCGACCCGGTCTTGGGAAATGTCCCGATCCTGGAAATTATCCGGTCTTGGAATATATCCCGATCTTAGAACCATCTAAAATTAAAGACAAAACCAAGAATCTCTCTACGATATATCCTAACAGTAACATCAACTGGAGGTTATTTTCATGTCATACTATAATTAATAAAAACTTGTTTGAACATTTACTCTGAGGGTCAAATCACATTCAAGAATATTAGTCTATAAAGTATGAATTCACTGTCACATAAACTTGTAGAATGACATCCTTTTATGATACTTATATTCTTCCTCACAAGTGTTTAACTATTTCATAAGGTTTATAAAGATTAACATCTACATTTCAAATCATCTCTGAAGTCTTTCAATCTTTTTGTTTTTGTTTTTTTTGTTTTTATAAAAGAATTAAGAAGAAATCACAGATTAACTTACCGATGGCTTCTTCAATACAGGCATAAAATAACAGCATAAATTCAGCTAAATCTGACCTCATACAGGTATCTAAAAGTTCCAGCCAATATCAAACAAGAAAGGCTGCTTTTCTGTTTAAAGTTGAAATTCAAAAATTATCAAGATGGCAGCTAAAATGGCGACTGCCCCAAAATTGCATAGGTGTGTGTTACACAAAGTCTCCAAGATGCAATGCCAGAAAAACTAGTGGAAAGCTACTGGGGTCTCCTCCCAATTTTACAATTTCCCCAAAAGTATCTTAAGCAGCTGTTAAAAAGAAAAGGCTCACTGAGCTCACTAAAAGGGACCTATACAAGTCTACCACCCTGGACACAACACACAATAGATATGCAAATTATCTCAATTCAATTCTAGCAAAAAGAATCTCACACACACTTCTTTCATCTCCTACTCACTCTTGCATAAGATCTACTCCTTGTCTCTTAGCAACCTGGCTGAGGAGTGAAACTTAGATAAAATAAGCAAGCTTTGCTGAGGAAAATAAATAAAATAAAATAAATGCATTTTCAATGTGACATTTTACTCCCTTCTTCGAGAAAATGCTCTTACTTTTACTTTTTTTATTTTTTATTTTACAACCTACTCAATACGTCTGCTCCGACATTGTCGCTGCCGCGAATCGCTTCGACGCGAAATCTGTAAGGTTGCAATGCTAAGATCCAGCGCATCAGCCTCCCATTGGCTTGGTTTACACTATTCATGTAGGTTAATGGTTGATGATCAGTTTCGAGCACAAATTGTCTACCATATAAGTATGGCTCGAACTTTCTTACAGCCCAAATTATGGCTAAACACTCACGTTCAATGGTGGAATATGCTTGTTCTCTTCGAAGTAACTTACGACTTGCATATGCTACTGGGAATCGTTCCTCTTCGTGTGTCTGAAGCAGGACTGCTCCAATTCCAACATTTGATGCATCTGTTCTGAGTATGAAATCTGTTGACAAGTCAGGTAGATGAAGGATGGGTGGATTGGTTAGTTTGTCTTTGAGTGTTTTGAAGGCATGTTCCTGATTGGTTTCCCATCTGATTTGATTTGGTTCATCTTTCCGAGTCCTATCTGTCAGTCGAGCGGAAATGGCAGAATAGTTGGGTATGAACTTCCTATAGTAGTTGGTCATGCCGAGAAATGATCGAAGTTCTCGTTTGGTTTGAGGTCTGCTGATTTCTTGGATGGCCTTGAGTTTCTCTGGTCGAGGACTTACTGTTCCATCTTCGATTACGTGTCCCAGAAATTCGACCTTCGATTGTCCCACAAAGCATTTACTGGGTCTGGCTGTCAGTTTTGCTGCTCGTAGCCTGCTAAGCAACTCGGTGAGTGTGGCAAGATGCTGATCCCACATGGTTGAGTGTATCAGGATATCGTCTATATAGTTTACAGCTCCATCAAGTCCTTTTAGTAGTCTTCTCATCATTCGGCTGAAGGAGGCAGGCGCATTCACCAAGCCGAAGGGCATGACTGTAAACTGAAAAAGGCCATCAGGAGTGAGAAAGGCAGTTAGTGGTTTTGATTTGTGTGACATAGGAACTTGCCAATAGCCTTTACTTAAGTCTATCTTAGTAAAGTATTTGGCATGTGCGACTTTTGTGAATAATTCATCTTGATCGGGTATGGGTTCAGCGTCGAATACAGTGACCTTGTTGAGCTTCCTATAATCCACGCAAAAACGGTTACTACCATCAGGCTTTTTGACTAAGACAATTGGGGAAGCTATGGGGCTATCTGAAGGTTCTATAACCCCCATAGACAGCATGGTCTTCACTTCATCTCTGACAGTGTCCCTAAGAGAATGAGGAATGGGGTAAGGTTTACTCTTTAACTGTTTGTGATCACCGACTTTGAGTAAGATGTTGTGTTCGCCAAGTGATGTGCGATTCGGCGGATCTGACATGACGTCTTTGTAGTTGTTGAGAAGTGCATTGACCTGTTCTTTCTGTGAGGGAGAAAGATCTGGATTAATGGTAACATCAGCAAGTGATTCCTTGGCCTGTAATGGAAATGGCTGCAAGAGAGATCTGTTTGTTAGTTGGGGTGGAGATGGTGTGTCTTCATCTTCGGCATTATCCTCGCATTCAATCACTGCGGAGCAAATTGTCTCAGTACCTGAAAGAGAAGGAGATGTGTTATTTCTGTCATGATATTTCTTTAGGAGATTTATGTGGAATACCTTTGGTTTACCATTCAAATCGATTCTGTAGTCCGTTACGCTTACTTTGGAGACAACTTCAAAAGGGCCCTTCCATTGCAGAAGAAGCTTGTTTCGGTCTGTTGGCAGTAGAAGGAGTACTCTGTCTCCAACTTGGAATTCTCTGTGTTTGGCTTTCTGATTGTAGTACCTTGCGTATCTCTCTGAAGATTTCTGTAGTTGAGTATGAGCGTTGCGACAAGTCTCGTCGATTCTGTTCCGAAGATCCAAGATATAGTGGTAGGTAGACTTGGTTTCGGCTGTCTCAGCTTCACCTGTCCAGAGTTCTTTGAGGATGTCGAGGGGTCCACGAACTTTCCTTCCGTAGAGAAGTTCAAATGGGGAAAATCCCATGCTTTCCTGAGGTGCCTCTCTGACTGCAAATAGAAGTGGGGTGATATACCTGTCCCAGTCCTTTGGGTTCTCGGCACACATACGTTTCAGCATCTGCTTTAAGCTTCCATTGAATCTTTCAACAAGACCGTTTGCAGCTGGGTGATATGGTGAGGTCGTGAAGTGGCGTATAGACAGTAGCTTGCTTACTTCTTTCATGAGATCCGATGTAAATTGTGTTCCTTGATCTGTCAACATTTCCTTTGGAATTCCGACCCTGGTGAAGACGCTTACAAGAGCCTCCGCTACCCTCTCCGTTTCGATGCTAGGGAGTGGAATCGCCTCAGGATACCTAGTGGCATAATCAACAATTGTGAGAATGTAATGATTTTTGTTTTCTGTCATGGGATGTATTGGTCCAACGATATCTATAGCTATACGTTCAAAGGGGACTTCAATGATTGGCATCTTTCCTAATGGGACCTTTGTTACTCTGCCTCTAGCTAAAGTGCGTTGACATATGTCACATGATCGGACATATCGGATAATGTCAGAATTCATACCGGGCCAGAAGAAATTGGTAAGAATTTTTTCTGTGGTTTTCTTTGCTCCTTGGTGGCCTCCTAGAAGATTCTCATGAGCTGTCTGCATTACTTGCTTACGGTATTGTTTTGGAACAACAACTTGTGTGATTACTGTATCTGAATCCTTGGAAGAAAGGAAGGATCTGTATAGAATCCCGTCTTTATAGAAGAAGGAAGACTTATTACGATGACGACTTACTTTCTCTGTTCCAGCATCAGCCAGTTCTCTCAGTCGATGTAGAGTCTCATCCTTCTGTTGTGTTTCTTTGAGAACTGATGGGATGACGACTTCTTCCATTGGATGTGGAGTCTTGAGTGGATGAAATGGCTTGCCTTCTCGTTGGACTTGTGCTCTTGTCTGTACTGCGCAGACTGGAATGACGGTCTCTGGTAGTGTCCATTGTGGATCTGGTTGCTCTGCTGGTCTCACACCTGGAATATTTCCTAAGATAAGGTCATAGAGAGGAGTTTTCATACATACAGCACGAACTTTACCTACATAGAAAGGTGTATTGATATCAATCACTGCAATGGGGAGAATTCTAATTGATTGATCAATTAGCAAACAAGTACAAACTTCACTTGTCATTTGACTTTGTTTTACAAGATCTTGTTTGATGATGATACCACTGGATCCGCTGTCTCTGAGAACGGAAATGACATTGTTATTTACAAGTCCCTTGGTAACAGGCATACGTTTGACAAAATTTTCATTTTAGCATGCTGCACTCATTAGGGGCAAACTGTGATCATAACCAAATTTGCAATGATCTGTCATAGATTCAAGGTGAGGGGTATCGTGTGGCATTCGGACCATTATGCATGAAGCTTCAAGTCTGACCTGTGTACTATTACAAGAGAGACAATGACATGGGTTATGGGAGATAGACCCTGGGTTATCAGATTGTAAATAAGTAGGTTCAGCTTCCGGTGAAGGTCTGTCCTCTGATTCCTCTGGTTCTTCCGGGATCACGAATCCTGCAGATTTAACTGGAGAGAAAGGACATGAGTTAGCAAAGTGTCCTGGCCTGTGACAGATAAAACAAGTCTTGGTCATTTGTGGTTTTTGTGATTGTTTTGGACAGTTACGAGAAATGTGTCCTTCTTGATGACAGTTGTAACATGTCTTTGGGAATGACTTAGAATGTATTTGAGGGGTATTTGTTTTACCTTCATGTCTTGTAATGATTCGCTGTGTTTGTCCTGTAGGGATGTTCCTCTGTGGCGGTGGCGCTCTGAATACACCTCCTCGTGCGTCTAGGTATTGCTCTGTGAATTTCATGGCATCCTTTGTAGTCTTTGGCTGTCGTTCTCGTAGGAAGATTGACAAGTCACGATGGCATCCGTTGATGAAGTGCTCTCGAAGAAGAAGATCCTTTAGGTCATCAAAATCATGCTTGACGCCTGAGAGTTCAATCCATCTGTTAAGGTAGTTCTCTAATCTGTTTGAATATTGTGATGCGGTTTCCCCATTAACTGCTTTACCTGTATAAAACTTTGAACGAAATCCTTCTGAGGTAAGTTGAAAAGCTTTCAAAAGAGCAGTTTTCAAAGTCTTATAATCTTTAGCTTCGTCACTGGTTAATCTAGAATGAACATCAAGAGCTTTTCCTGTGAGCAAAGCGCTTAGATTAATTGCCCAATCGGTGCGCGGCCAATTTTGGGTTTCTGCATAACGCTCAAATCGCTGCAAGTAAGCATCAATATTATCTTTGTCCTCATGAAATGGTGGTAGTTTGGGAGTGCGGGCTTTCTGGCCTACAGATTTTGATTCACCTTTTACATTCTTTTCACGCTCTATTTCTAGCTGTATTTCTGCCGTTTCTTTTTCTTGTTTCTTTAACTCCAACAACTCAGCTCTCTCATCTCTTTGCTTTTTCTGTTCATCTGATACAAAATTTTTAAGAGCCTCACCAGTTAACCCAAACTCTTTACCAGCTGCCATAAGACTTGCTAAATCCATGTTTGAAAATAGGGTCTCTATCAATTTGCAAAAACTTACTTCACCCAAATGAGGTCAAATGTACATTACTATTTACACATATATATTTACAAACATCTGCATTAAAGAAATAACTCCATTGTTATTGTCTTGAGTTGTTTTGTTTCTTAATTTCTAATCAATATACCCATGTGACTGCGAGAGGTCCTATAAATTACCTAAGAAAAACCTCGTTGGGACAAGCCCCCAGAAATATGAGAAATATTTTGCAGGGTAAGTTTGATTTCGCCCTTCCCCCTTGACACAGCGTGAAAACAAGCATTTCTGCGAGCTTTACAAAAATGGGCAGTGCTCACTCAAGTGTAACATTCTGTCATAACTTTTACTTTCATTGGATAGATGAGACCCAAACACAAGAATATATGTGAAAAAAATACCCATATGTTGTATATTTTTAATTCCCAGGGCTTTTTCAAAGTGTAAACTTTTTTTTGATACACACTGTATATCATACTTCCAATTTTATTTTCTTGCTATTACCTGGAGAGGAAAGCGTGGACTTTGGTCTATCAGCTACATATTATTAAGAAGCGCTTGCACATTGAAACCTACCCCTCTCAGGGGCTGTCTGAGTCAACCTCTCCCCCTCTATATTATGTTTATTGCCTATGTTTTTTGGAAATTACACCATCATTGAGGCAAAAGGGCATTTCTACTATATAGTATAGCCAATTTTATTTTCTTCAATGACTTGGACAGGAAAGAGTAGGCTTTGCTCTATCAGTTGATCAGCTACATATAAACAAGTGCTGATAAAAGCCTATCCCTCCGGGATGCAGTTGAAATCACCCCATCCCTTTTGCATTATTGCATACTTATTGAAAAATTCACCATTTTGAAGCCCCCATTTAGGCAAAAAGGCATTTCTAATATATATTTTTTTCACTTTTACTGCCTTGAAACCACTTAGGGAGGAAAGAATGGGTTTTGCCTTATCAGCCACATATAAAGAAGTGCTGGCAAATGAAAGCCTACCCTCTCCGAGAGGCTGTCAAAATTACTCCATCCCTTTTGCATTATTGCCTATTATTGAAAAATTCACCATTTTGAAGCCCCCATCGAGGCAAAAACTCATTTCTGATTATAATTCTGCTTTTACTACCTTGAAACCACTTGGAGAGGAAAGAATAGGCTTTGCTCTATCAGCTACATATAAAAATGCGCTGGCAAATATTAAAAAGCCTACTCCTTTCAGGGGACTGTCGAAATTACCCTCCCCCCCTTGAAATTCACCATTTTGGAGCCCCCATTGAAGCAAAAAGGCATTCCTGATATATAGTTCTGCCTTTTTTCACCCTTGTAATCACTTGGAGAGAAAAGTAGGCTTTGCTTTAACAGCTACATATAAAGACATGCTCGAAAATAAAAGCAATTCGACATATATAGCTGAAAGAGGGGAACCCATTCTTTCCTCTACAAGTGGTTTCAAGAAATCGGGTGTTTTATACAGCAGAAGTGCATATTGCCTCAATGGGGGCTCAAATACTGTGAATTTTCAAATAATTAGGCAATAATGCAAAAGGGGTGGGATGGTTTGACAGCCGCCCAGATGGGTAAGCTACAATGTGCCAGCACTTCTTTATAGGTAGCTGATAGAGCAAAGCATATTCTTTCCTCCTTAATTGGTTTCAAGGCAGTAAAAGTGGCAGAACTATATATCAGAGATGCCTTTACCTCTAAGGGGTCTCAAAAATTGTGAATTTTCCAATAAATAGGCAATAATGCAAAGGGGGAGGGGGTGATTTTGACAGCCCCTAGAAGGGGGTAGGCTTTTATTTGCCAGCACATCTTTATAGCGGATAGAGCAAAGCCTATTCTTTCCTCTCTAAGTGGTTTTAAGGCAATAAAAGTGGCAGAACTAAATATCTGAGATGCATTCTTGCTTCAATGGGGGCTCCAAAATGGTGAATTTTCAACAAATAGCCAAATACCGAAAATTAGTGGGGTAACTTTTACAGCCGCCTGAAGGAGAAAGGCTTCGATTTGCCAACACTTCTTTATATGGAGGTAATAGAGCAAAGCCTACTCTTTCCTCTCAAAGTTATTGCAAGAAAATAAAATTTGCTGTACTATTTAGTAGAAACCCCCTTTTGCCTTAATGAATGATCCAAAATTGTGAATGTCCAATAGATAGTCAAATACCGAAAATTGGTAAGGTAAATTCTACAGCCCCCTGAACATTCTAAAGGGGATAGGCTTCGATTTGCCAACACTTCTTTATATGTAGCTGATAGAGCAAAGCCTACTCTTTTATCTCCAAGTCATTGCAAGAAAATAAAATTGGCTGTACTATACAGTGCGTCCCAGAAAAAACGAAACCGAGATTTAGCGATGATTTATCATAACTTAATCATAAATAAAATAGACAAATGACCTACCATTGTAAAGCTTAGAATCCCCTCTTTCATCTGGTATTACTTAGATTATTCCTCATTCACGCATGATTGAGCAAAAACAATTCGAAGAAAGGATGCCAAAAACTCATTTGGCGGGGGGTATCTGAATTTCAAAAAGAAAATCATAAGACTAAAAAGTTCAATATCTTCTCTTTTCTTTGATACCTAAATCACAGAAAATGGTCAAGTAGTAAAAAAGTTATGATCCCTCGAAACAATGCTTGTATTTCCATAATTTCATTAAATAAACGTGTTTTCACCGGTTTTCCACTGAAGCTATCGCACGGTAACAAAAGACTTAATGCATGGCTGATCGTCAACAAAACGGAGTGTCGAGTGAGTTTGAACGCTAGCCTGTAAAACCTCTTCATTTTATGAAATTATTGAAATTCAAGCCTTATTTCAAATAACCATAACTTTGTTATTTCTTGACCATTTTCTGTAATTGAGGTATCGAATTAAAGAGCAGATATTGAACTTTTTTTAAATGTGGTTTCTTTTTTAAAACCCAGATACGGCCCGCCAAGTGACTTTTTGGTATCCCCTTTAAAAATTGTTTTTGCTCACTCATGCGTGAATGAGAAATAATCTAAGTAATTTCAGATGAAAGAGGAGATTCTAAGCTTTAAAATGGTAGGTCATTTGTCTATTGTATTTGCGATTAAGTTATGATAAATCATCGATAAATCTCGGTTTCGTTTTTTGTGGGACGCACTGTATAGTAGATATGTGCTTTTGCCTCAATGGGTGATCCAAAATGGTGAAATATCCCATAAAATAGGCAATATAAATGATATAGAGGGTGGGGTTGACTTAGACAGCCCCTGAGAGGGCTAGGGTTCTACGTGCCAGCGCTTATTTATATGTAGCTGGTAGAACAAACTCTACTTTTTCCTCTCTAAGTGGTTTCAAATCAATAAAATGGGGCATACAACAAAGCACAAACACTCTTTGGCCTCAATGTTGGGTCCAAAATTGTGAATTTTCAAATAAATTGGCAATATTAAGCAAAAGCTCCCCCCCCCCCCCCCCCGAGAGGGGTAGGCTTCGATGTGCCACTTCTTTAGATGTAGTTGGTAGAACAAAGCCTACTTTTTCCTCTCCAAGTGGTTTCAAAGCAATCAAAGTGGCTGTACTGTATAGCAGAAATGCCTGTTTTTGCCTCCATGGGTGCTCCAAAAAACAGTTATTTTTCCAACAAATAGGCAATATACAACAACATGATATAGCAAAGGGCAGGGGGGGGTGGGCGGGTGATTTCCACACCCCTAGCCCCGTGAGAGGGTCAGGCCTTGATGTGCCAACATTTTCTTTATGTACCTGATAGAGAAAAGCCTACTCTGAACTCTCCAAGTGGTTAAAAGCGGAGATAATTGCATTTAATTTTTAACTACCGGTATACATTATACATACATGTATTATACATGTTATACGTATTAGTCTATGGAAATGCATGCCAAAAGCGACATTTCTGATATTGAAGAATTGAAGTTTGATACCTTATAAATTTGCTAAAGAAAATGATACAGAGTTGAAATTTCATCCACATAATGATCGTATATCAATAAAGTTTTCTGGAACATTTCAAGGTAACTGATTCATTTTTCTTAGAATTATGTAAAATCATGTATTTGCAAAATTTTCAATTTTGGGGAAAAAATTACAAAAAAGTGGTTTTCTACTTAAAATCTCAGCCAAATGACCTACTTATCCCCTATAAATAGTATCAAATTGTAGGGAATTTATTTGGCTTTCATATGACACTAATTTTATGGCAATTGAATGCTTATGTCAAAATCTATGTACGAATATTCAAATTTTATGAAAATTTGGTGGCCATTTTGAAAAAAGCGCCCTCACATGTTAATTTTCAGGATACAGCCTGTTTACCTCATATATTCATATTCAGCATAAGAAACTGGTCTAGAAGCACTATATGAACATTTCTCCTTCTCCTGCTCAATAATAACCCAGACTATGTGTAGAAGTTTTGAATCCCCCACCTGTAGTGCTATCATATAAAGCAGTGCTTCTCAACCTTTTTTTACTCCAGGACCACTTTGACTCTCAGATTTTTTTCGAGGCCCACCTACTAAACTTAAAAAAAGGAATATGACTACTTGTCTCGACCCAAAGATTGTCTCGACAATTATAAAGAGCATATTAGTGCATAACTTTATGATCTTCTGCTGCAGTGGCGCAATGAGCCATAAAATATTGAGGGGACTTGATATGGCGTATCGCGTACAATTGATAAAATGTTGCGAGCGAGCATGGGGAGCAAGAAAAAATTTCAACATTTTTATTACAAAAATCCGTTTCTGATAGATTTTGACACAATATTAAAAATATATATTTCACCCTTATCCCTTTTCTTTTCTTTCCTTTTCTCTTTCTTTTCTTGGTCATTAAATATTTTGAAGTAAGAGCCCCCCCCCCCCGCCCCATCTGTATGCAAGTGTTCTGCTGTGAATTAAATCCAGCCTTTTTCCTCTCGAAACACTCATTTGGCTTTCCTGCACTCTTCAGCTTATTAAACATAAGCTGAAGACAACATGCTCTCGTAGGTGACACACACGTATTTTTGAGCTCCCGAACATTGTACCGCTTTAAAGATATGAAATAGATCTGAGATGAGCAACAGGTCCTACAACCTTAGACACCCACCAAGACTTCATCATCACCAGAAAGTGACCAAGAAAGCGAAGAAAAAAATGGATTCTACATCGAATTCTGCTTCAGAAAAAGTACTTGAACCTCAAATTCTTCATACCAATGAGGGTGCCTTAACGCAACTACACGCAAACGCCGACGACCTTGGCGGGAATAGTCACGTGACCGCAGATCCCGCCCAATTCGGATCAACATAAGCAAAGCGACTCAACTGGGAGCAATCTTATCACCGAAATGAAGGGATTATTCACCAAACTTTCTGCCGATATGAGCCAACGCTTCGATTCTGTTTCGGCTGACATTGCTGAGTCTAGGAAGGCGATTGAGGGGCTGAGAGAGTCGGTAGACTTCAATTCGGGTAGGATTGATCAAGTAGAAAAAGAAAAATTGCCTAGGTTGAAAGAGGAGATTGATTCAAAAACTAAACTATTGGAGGAAAAGATAACTCTCTTAGAAATTCACGAAAGAAAGCAAAATCTTTTGGTGTATGGAGTCGGGGAGCGGGGCATTAATGAGAATGTGTATGAAACTGTTTATGACATCTTTGTTCATTTTATGAAAATCTCGAGAACTGAAGCTGTCCGGATTCCCTTCGTAAATGCACATCGTCTGCCTGCCCCCCAACGAGCTAGTAACCAGCCCACGATTCGACCAATTATCATACGATTCGTCAGAATGGCGGATCGCGATCGCTTATTGAACGCGTTTGAGCAGTCTTCAAGGCAACGCCCCAAGCAGGCTGATGACATGCCTTCTACGAGCCAGGACTCTACTCGAAACATCCCCCAGGCCGCGACTACGCCAGGGACGTCCGATCAGATGACCACGCCCGATGAACAATTCGCCCGTGTCACCATCAGAACGGATCTCCCACCCGCCATGAAAAGGGAACGCGGACGCCTCGCTGCAGCTGCATTCAAGCTCCGCAGAGAGGAACGTTTGTCTACAAGAATCCGCATAAACGGAACGAAGATTTTCCTTCAAACGAGGCAACCAGCATCTGGCACATCGACTAGACCCGGAAAGTGGACCAACTTCGAAGTTAAGTAATCTTGTCTTTAATAATTATGTAATAACTTCTTCTCAAATTATTTTTGAAGAATTTCCAGTTTTATATGCCAAACTTTAAACTGCTAAAAATTATTGAAGTTTCTTCACAAATTATTTTCGAAGAAATTCTGTTTTATACTGTATGCCGAACTAGTATACCAACCTGATCAAAGTTATCGAAATCATAAACAGAACACTGGATTTTCAGATCATTATAATGTATTCACTTCTCAGGATTTATAAATTACCTTTTTCAAATTTGATGAAATGACAACCGATCTGAGAGTGTTTGAGTGTCATGTTTTTATATAGGCCTACCAATGTTTCATTTGCTGTACATTCACATTATTATCTACATGGAATTGCAAATGGCCACGATCCCCGAGGAACGCGGACGTCTATCTTGCTGCAGCTGCATTCAAGCTCCACAGCGAGGAAAATCTGTCTACAGGAATCCGCATAAACAGAACAAAGAGATTTCCTTCAAACATGGCAACCACTGCATCTGAACATTGACAAGACCTGGGAAGTGGAAAAACTGTGAAGTCAAGTAATCTGTCTATCATACATAATTTCTCCACAAATTATTTTCGAAGAAATCTCAGTTTTAAATGCCGAACTATTATATTGAACTGGTCAAAACTGTTGAAATCATGAACAGATCAATATAAAAATGTTCAGGTCATTATAATATATTAACTTTTTCAGGATTTCTGAATTACTCTATTCGAAATTCGATGAATTGCCAACATGTAATTCTACCAATGTTTCCATTTGCAGTTCAATTTTACTTTATATTCTATACATGGGATCACAAATTGTCATGATTTAAGGACGTTCCACAGTTAAAGTGAAATTCATGTCATTTTCACCAAACTTTGCACATAGATACTTTAGAACCTTAATATTCGAAATATGCAAAAATTAACATAGGTCCATGTGCTTGATTTTTTGCTATAGAGCTTCAAAGTTCACCCAAATTGATGTTCTTAAGAATTACACATTCAAAAGAATTTGGCATTTTTAGACCGCCCAAGATTACTACAATGAGTTTAAACCTCCATTACTCATTCAAAATACATGAAAAAGTCATCAAATTTCGCAAGAGAGTTAATAATTGTATCGTTAGAATGGAGAATCTATTAATAGTGCTATATGTTTGCAATTTTAAGTTTAACAGCACTGTCAGTGCCAGTGTCGGATCTGCAGTTAAAGTGCAGAAGATGAGAAAAATCAGCTCATACCCGCAGCTAATTAATCACCTGTTCATTCATTGTGACGTCAGCGCGCAGAGTGTAAACTATGCGCAGATCATAATGCGCACAAATATAACTGTGGAACGTCCTTAAGTATTCAATGATGCAGTTTATATGTTTTTTTTTTCAACTATGAGTTGTGTTAATATTTGTTGATCATTCCAATTGACATTCTATGCATGGTCATTTGTTTTCATTTTTTTATTATTTATTTTGTTTCATTTGTTTCCATATGTGTTCAAATACGTCGTGTTAATGCCATTGTTAATGCATGTATCCTAGATATCTTGAAAAGGTTTTGCTTTCCCCGTATTTAGGCAAAAATAAGATTATTATTTGGTTGTTGTCCTCAACCGACCGACCCTCTGAAAAAGGAACTATGAAATATAGCTTTAAAAAACTACTTTGGAAGGTTTTTGATAGTTATTTCTGCCACCCCCCCCCCAAAAAAAAAAGGTTTAAAAATAATAAATATTTTACGAAATTAATTTTTTTCCGACCAAAAATTGCAAATCATTCTCAAATAAAAGCCTTTTTTCCGACTAAAAATTCCACTCATTGGACAACCAAAAAATTGTTCTTATTTCGATTAATTTCGTTGTTTGCTTATTTTCAGTTCATGCAAACAAGGTTCCTCGGTTGAACTCTTTTCGCAAAATGAAATTATAATAAAGATTTGCCGACCTTTGCGGCATACTTTATTTTAGATCCAAAATGTTCTATTACGCTCTTCCTGAATTGATGACGGGTGAAGGAATTGATCTTGTCATTGTTTGCATGTGCAAACCTTTTGATCAGCTTTTCACTGCTCGCAGTGAAAATACTCAAGCTGAATACAAATACTCAAGCAATGACCGTTTGTTAATTCATCCTTTTGGCCTGTTCAAGGTCTAATGATGAGGTCGTACTGAATTATTCTTTCGTTTTTGTTTTTCTCTTCCCACACGTGCTATTACGTAACATTCATTCTCGTTGCATAGAATGACTTCGTAAGTGGTATGCGTTTTGTTGTGCATTTGTTTATTTTGATTAGTTTAATTCTTTGTATGTGTCTGTTACGTTTGTGAATATCCCTTTATTATGGCATGCTCATATACACAGATTTGCTAGGCATTGTGGAACACTTAATACAATTTATTCTCATGTAGGTACGGTTCTTCTTAAATTGATAGCTAGGCAAAGGAGTCTGGCTGCACTTCATGATTTCTTACGATTAAAACTCTTTTGTTTGGCTCTTCGGCTCGTCGTATTTTATTTTTATTCTCATGAGTGTTCCGGAATGGTTGGCATCTCCGGTGCAAACGATCAGGGAGACAAAAATGAATACCTTACTGATTTACCAAGGCAATGACCGTTACCTTACCTTTTGATAATTCATGTTCTATCACAGCTCTAATGACAAGCTTCATAAATGTTGGCAAGTATTCATTATATCGTCACGCCTACTTAATGAAGTATAATTATTGATGTATTTACTCCTATACTCTGAAAGCTGTATGAACCTCCCTATATGCATCTATGTATTTTTATTTTTTTATTTGTTCGCTTATTTATTTATTTCCATCTATTTTCATTTCTTCGTGGCATGCTAAATGCATCTGTTGTATGGCAGATTTGTTGGCCATTACGGAATACTTAATTAGATTTTCATCTAGGTCGCACAAATTAAATGTATTCGTCCTTTATGGATGGCGTAATTGTTTTATTTTTATTTTTTTTTTGTTTTATAATTCCGATGATTAGTCACTTTTCTATTTCAGTTATTATATGAGCCATGCTTTTGCACTAATTTGATTGAAAAAAAAACCCACAAAAATATAAATTTAGCGGGTTGCGTTCTCTTAAGACACTCAGTTTTACTTAGCTGTTTGAAATTATCTTAACCATCCTTATCCTTTTTTTTTCTGTTGATTTCTTTTATAAACAAATCTCGTTTTCAATAAAAAAAAAAATAGAAGAAAACTATCTTTAACAGATCAAATCATTCTTAGATTTTTTTTTTCGACAGTTCTTAGTTGTCGTGATCATTTTTCCAATAATTGTTTGCATGTTATAAAAAATTAACTTTGTTCTTGTTCTATTCTTATGTTCGTAAGAGTCAGTTGATATGAGTATATTGATATTGTATATATTGTAGTTAGTGCAAAGTTGTCATATATTTGTTTCACTATGACGTTGAAGAAGATACAATTTTGTTTTTCCCCTTTCACTTGCAATCTCCTCTCTCTCTCCCCTTCCTTTGTTTCCTACATTAAGTATTAATTCATAATGTGTTTCCTTTACATCAACAAAAATCTCAATTTTTTTCTTTTTTTTTTCTATCTGCTTTATTGAAAATCTATTTCTTAAACTTTGTTTAATACCAGGGAGCTCAAATTTCGTGTTTTTTGTAATGATGTATTACGATTTCTCATACCTGAGTCATGTGTTTTTCAATCCTGCGAAGATCTTTTTTAATTCATATGTTTTTGTAAATGTTATGTGTTTGTATTCCGTTTGTATCTGTTCACATTTACATGTTTTGTTTCGTCTTACCTTTTTCTTTCATACCCTCGCCGGAATAGTAGGTCTATACTCTGAATCACCTCTCCAGGATACTGTGCTTTATCATATTTATTGTATTTTCTACCCGTCACAAAACGCTCGTATTATCAATGGTTAAAATGGATACATTACATAATCATTTA
Organism: Lytechinus pictus; assembly: GCF_037042905.1. Lineage (NCBI taxonomy): Eukaryota > Metazoa > Echinodermata > Echinoidea > Temnopleuroida > Toxopneustidae > Lytechinus > Lytechinus pictus. The sequence goes on along the minus strand of NW_026974147.1, from coordinate 385,662 downwards.
GCGTTTAATTCTCTTCCAGATGATCGATACGACGATGCTATAGCCAATTCCTTAACTGAGTATATTTCTAACGAGCAATTTAAAAACGTTTTGTGCAATAATAACGATAAAAATACATTTTCTTTATTTCATTTGAATATTAGAAGCATTAATAGACACTTTGATGATTTTCAATTGCTCTTAGATAATTCATCTCAATGTCTTCCCTCTGTAATTGGGCTCACTAAGACTTGGTTGTCCACGAATCCTAACCCACCTTTTGCCTTATATGAACACGATTTTATTTTCAATAGTCGGATAGAAAAGTCTGGGGGCGGTGTTGGCCTATACGTTTCAAAAAAATATTCTTTCAATATTTGCAAGGATGTTACTATAATGAATGATATCTTAGAATCCCTTTTTATTGAAATCCAATTGCCAGGCCGGAGAAATATGATAATTGGTGTAATTTACCGCCCTCCAAATAGCAATAACATTGACTTCCTGTCATCCCTCAGGAATATTTTGCATAATCCAGTAATGAATAATAAAGATTGTTGTATAATGGGCGACTTCAATATCAACTTACTAAAATATAATAATGAAAGTTCATGTCATGATTTTTTAGAAACATTTTTATCAAATTCATTCTTTCCTCTTGTTACTAAGCCAACTCGTGTCACTAATGTATCGGCAACATTGATTGATAATATCTTCAGTAACATTATTCCGCATCCCAATTCATATGTCATACTGTCTGATATATCTGATCATTACCCAATTTTCTCTCAGTTTACTCTTTCTAATTTAAGTAGTGGTGGACAGCCTCCCAAATTAAGACGTCAAGCTTCCCCTGAAAACATAGCTAGACTTGGAGCGAGTTTAGAGCACGTAGACTGGTCAAATGTCTACAACACTGATAATGTTAATAGTTCGTACAACATATTTTTAGATATTCTGAATAAAGAACTAGATGCGTGTATTCCCCTTCAAAAATGTCAAACAAATTATAAAATTACTCCTAGACTTCCCTGGATATCGAAATCTCTTTTAAAGTGTATAAATAAAAAGAATAAATTGTACTACAAATACAAATCCGAATTTACAGATAGAACAAAACAAAAATATACTTCATATAAGAATGCTTTAACCAGAATTTTGCGTTTTGAAAAGAAGAAATATTTTACAAGTCGCTTAGAGTTGTATAAACGCGACATGCAGAATACCTGGAAAGTCCTCAAACAAGCTATGAATTTAACCAAAAACAAAAATGAAATTACTAAGATAAAAAGAGATAATGATGTAATCGATAATCCCAACCTAATTGCTAACCTGTTTAATACACATTTTTCCTTAATTGGTGAGAAGTTAGCACAAAAAATACCTACATCAAATAAATCTTTTAAAGATTTTTTAAATCCTCCAAATTCAAGCTCTATTTTCTTTGTTCCAATTCACATGAGTGAGGTAATGGATATTGTTTCTCATTTAAATAACAAAAAGAGTTCTGGTTTTGATAGTATCAACAATGTTATATTAAAGGGGATAATACCTTTTATTGTTGATCCACTCGTACATATATTTAATTTGTCTTTTTTAGATGGGATAGTGCCAAATACGATGAAGATAGCAAAGGTCATTCCATTGTTTAAAAAAGGCGACAATCAAGATGTGAACAATTATCGCCCTATATCTTTATTGTCATCCCTCTCAAAAGTTTTAGAAAAATTGATATATAAAAGAACAATTGCTTTTTTAAAAGATCATGATATTTTTTGTGATAATCAATATGGGTTTAGAGCAAAACATAGTACAAATCATGCGTTATTATCACTTGTTGAAAAGGTAGCCCATGCTCTCGATTCATCTTCTCATATGGTTGGAATACTCCTGGACTTCTCCAAGGCCTTCGACACTATCAACCACAATATTTTACTTCATAAACTTTCACATTATGGTATACGTGGGAAGGCTTTGGAGTGGTTCAGGAGTTATCTTTCCAATAGAAAACAATATATTTTTCTGAATGGCTGTTCCTCTGAATTGCGGGATATTACTTGTGGTGTCCCTCAAGGGAGTTTGTTAGGCCCTCTATTGTTTATTATCTATATCAACGATTTTTATAGATCATCAGATATGGCATCTTTTATATTATTTGCTGACGATACAAACTTGTTTTTCTCTCATTCAAATCCAAACACCCTTGTTGAAATTGTGAATACTGAACTAAAAAACATTACTCAGTGGATTCGAGCAAATAGATTATCTCTAAATTTAGAAAAGACCAAATATATCCTTTTTAGTAATTCAATTGATGCCTTACCAGCTGATATAGTTTTTGATGACACTCCCTTAGAAAAGGTATTATATTCTAAGTTTCTTGGTGTAATAATTGACAATAAGCTTTCATGGAAGATTCATATCGATAATATTTCTAAAAAGATTTCACGCAACATAGGTATACTAAATAGACTAAAGATCCAACTTCTACCTTCTGCCTTACTAACATTATATTTTTCTCTAACATTACCGTATTTGAATTACGGCTTACTTGCTTGGGGCAACGCTCACCAAACTATCTTAGACAAACTTTTATTGTTGCAAAAAAGAGCGGTTAGAATTATTAATCAAGTAGATTTTCGTGCTCATACTGATCCATTTTTCTATGATAGTAGTATTCTGAAAGTAAAAGATTTATATCTGCTTCAATTAGGTCAATTTATGTTTAAGTATACTAACGATTTGTTGCCAAATTCTTTCGATAATATGTTTTTAAGAAATCGCGCAATTCATTATTACCCAACGAGACGATCAGAAGAGTTTCATTTGCCTTTGCTTAGAACTCTCTTCGCTAAAAATACGTTTATATATGAAGGTCCAAACCTCTGGAATTCTTTTTCTGATTACTTAAAAAATTCTCCTTCTTTATATGTATTTAAAAAAAGATTGAAATTATCGTTACTCTTAAAATACAAAGATTAAGTTATTGTTCCTGCTACGCGCGCACCCATACATTATCTGTCCTGATCATCTGAATGATTTTGCATTATCACTCTTGCTTTCTTTTATTATTTATTCCATACGCGCAGTGTTACCATATTTAAATATTTAAATTTTAAAATGTTTTATCTGATGCTATGACAATTTTGTTTCGACAGTAATTCTTCAGGGTATGAAATATTTAATTTTCGTTTAAGTTTTATGCTATAATTTTTTGTTCTTGTTATATGTTTGTGTTTTGTAATTTTGTCTGTCCCATATTCTATTTTACATGTCCGTCTTCGCAGGATTATAGTTACTATAGCATAATAATTGCTATTATAAATATTGTCACCGTTATCATTATTTTTTTTTTCTTTTCTTACAAAATCAAGTATTTTCCAACCAACAAATTTGTTTTTATTTTTTTTTGTTAATGTTGTATAAATAAAAAATGTTATTTCACTGGGTCCTAAGCAATACAAGCTTTGCTTTTAATTTAGGTTCCCCCACTTTTGTTATCTTTTTTGACAAATTATTGTTAATTTTTCGATTTTGTGTAACTATTTCTTGATTGATATGTATTATTGTCATATATGATTTGTTATTGTAAACGAAAGTGGAAAAATAAATTCAAATCTAATCAAATCAAATCAAAACAATAACTTCAGCACATTCAACACATTGCTTTTGGTTTTGCATCACCGCACAGTTATGATAAATCCAAATTTGATGTATTCAGGCTCATATTTTCTTACAGTATAACTTGCTGAGACTTTTCAACAGTAGATTTGTTTCCTCCCTCATCCTTTCGCTTTAAAACATGGTCCATTTTTATGAAAGTAAGTTTCGTGAAATTTGAACATAAAGCTCTTAAGCACATTAGAAGCAATCAGTTTGAGAAATAAATGCATTTGCAAAGGTCCGGTGAATGGGCGATAATTAACTTCATATATACACAATATGCATAGGCCTGAGGTTCACATCAAAGTTTGATCGAAACCATCATACAATGTGTATATCAAAACATGCTACCTATAGACGTGCCTTTACCTTTGTTTGACACACGGAGAGCGATCAAACATACCATTTTTGGACATTAAATAGAACATGTTAAATATACCATAATTTTCCCCCTATTTTTCTTTTCTTCTCTGGAGCTTCTCGCGGCCCACCTTAAAAGAGCTTCGCGGCCCACCAGTTGAGAAGCGCTGATATAAAGCAAACAGAATTGAAATCGGACTTGAAATGGCGAAGAAGTATTTTGAAATTGTGGACGGAGGACAGACGACGGATGACACGCCACAGCATAAGCTCATCGGGCCCTTCAGGCCGGGTGAGATAAAATAACAAAATTATTTTTAAAAATTTAATACTGTATTTTGCAAATGAATTACTGAGCAGCATGTGGCCATGAATATGCAATAAATGGAACGATGATGCCTCTTTCCTCTAGCTCTTTCCCCTTTTTCTGATTTTATTGAAATGAACTCGAAATTGTCTCAAATGTGTGGATGTCTTCCGAGTAGCAAAATTATGATCTTTAAAGCAATATTCTGGGTGGACAAAATTTAAATAAACGTAATTTTGTATGATACAACAGACCCTCATTGCATATTCCTGAACACATGAATATAAATTTCACCGAAATAGGCCTAATGCAAAATTTTAAGATACCATAATTATTTGTATTCATTTCCAATTTTTATCAATTTGTCAGTGTTTTGTTTGTCTCACTTTACGGTTCAAACCGCGTTATTTTCTTCAGCCTGGAGTACCTCTTTAAGAATGGGTATATACATGTAGCAGGGGATGTTGATTAGTGCCAAGATATGATCCTTTTCATCAAGATTTTTTTTCTTCCAAGATATATAATTGTTTAAGTGTTTGAAGACATTTTTAAGAATAGACCCTACATTAGAAAGAAGAACAATAGCTGATGAAATTTATCGCATGATAATCATCAATGGCAAAATACTCTTATCATGAGCATGAGTGAAGTCTGTGAAGAGCATTTTCAAACTAGCACATCAATGATGTGGAGCTCATCCGGCATCTCGCAACAAAATTTAACACAATTTTAATTTCAGCCCAGTTGACACTGTAGTGAATTATATTGGTGACATAAATTGAGGATATAAAATTGAAATTGATGAAGAAATGACATGCATAGAAGCATTTTTTGTGATCTATGGATAAATTTCATATAAACTAAGCATAAATAACTTTCTAGTCAAAATTTCTTAACTCTGTGTAGATCCTTGGTGAACCTCATGGAGCTCTCAGATGGAACAAAAGTAATCAAAATCAATCAACAAATAAATAAGTAATTTTTATAATTTTTATGAGTTTTGAAAATATATGAATAAATTAGCATATTGAATGAATTTCAAAATTCTGTGTTGAAATTTTGTATCACCACCTCAAGCTATCATATAAAGCAAACAAAATTGAAATTGATCAACAAATGAAGAAAAAGCATTTTTTGTGATTTATGAATAAATTTTGCATAAATTTGTGTACAAGTTTGGTGAACCTCATGCAGCTCTACCAGATGGAAGTAAAAAAATCAATATCTGTCAACAAATAAAGAAGATGAGGCATTTTCTGTGATTTAAGTTTTGAATCCCCCACCTAGTGCTATTCATATAAAGCAAACAGAATTGAAATCGGACTTGAAATGGCGAAGTAGCATTTTGAAATTGTGGGATGTGGGATTGAAAGTTTTTTGGTACAGAATCTCCCTCGTAATATCATGATAGGCTAATTTTCTTAATCTTTTCAAGCTTATTCAATATTGTTTTTAAAATTAAATTAGTAAATATATATTTACTTCTTTCTGTCATTTCATGTTTACAATGTTATAGGAAATTTTTGTAGGCCTATATAATAATGATTTACATTCCTCTTCCCTTTCCTAGACAAGATTTTAAACTTATAGGATGTGCAAATAATCATAACTAAATCTCAAGTTAAATCTAGATCACTACTCACAAATTAAACAAACTCAAATCCCAACAACACTCGCGCCTAACGGCACCTTGACAGTGCTTTCTGTGCGGTCATTCTACCCATGTTGTTAGTAGCTGATTTGTTAATGAATAATGGTATACAGATTGTGATGTCAAGCGTTGATCCCAGATGTAAATAATGCATTACTTTGACATTAGCCATCGCAGCGACATTACAGGTTGTAACAGGGCCCTTTGTTAGCGCAAATGTTACGCTAACAGCGTTTCTGTGCGGCCGATACAGAGTGATAATAGTCTAGATGATGCAAAATATAGCATGAATTGTTCAGATTATGGTACAAGCATGAAATTTGGCTGACAGGTAGAGTAAATAGTGCTGAACATTTTTAGCAGGGGGTGCCAACCTGATTTCTCCTCATATAGCAACAGTTGCTAGGTACCATATTTACTTTAGCAACCACCATTTTGGGGGCGTTATCTACATTTGATGAGGTTGGTTGCAAAAGGGGTTAGGTCCATATTTGACTTTTCCAAGAAAAATCATGTTTTTTATTCTCACTTATTGCAATATTCTTATGAGAAACTAAATTGTCATGATGTACTACATGTACCCTATCATGTGAACATAAAATTGGGTATACAAATAATCTGTCTTCAATTTTATTTCTATATACTTTTTCAAAAGTTACCATTGTGGACCTAACCCCTTTTGCAAGCAAACTAAAATGAATCCTATCTCTTTTGAATAAAAAAGTGATTTTTCTTTGCCTACTTTTATTTACGTTTTAATGTGAATTTCAAATTTTCTTTGGTATCATCAGACCGACTAAAAATCTATGGGTTTGGAGACAGAAAACAATACAATTTATAAAAAATGGACCTAACCCCTTTTGACAAATAAGCTCTTCAGAAGAGTTTGGTTCAGGGAAAAAAATACTTTTTTTTTTACAGGAGCCATTTTTCTCACTGGTCACAAATTTATGGGAGCCAATTTTCAATTTCCAAGAGCCATTTTTTAATTTGCTAGAGCCATTTTTAAAATAAAAAAAGGAAACATATCATTTGTAATTATCATTTTAGACATGTTAAATTTGAAGTATTGTTTGTTGTATTTTAATGTGCCATCCGTACTATTTCTTTATTTCTTTTACCAACAAAAGTAATGATTGCAATAATGCCATTTGATTTAATGTGCCATCTCTACTATTTTTTTAATAATAAAAGTAATGAATGATTTACTTAGATATATATTGCCATTTGTCTTTATTCAGTGCTATTGTAGAAAAATCTGATTATCAAATTTTTAATGCGGCTGTGTGAGTGATCCTGAAACTTTGAAAGAGATAAAGAGAGGTTACTCTACAACTGTAAAATAATACATGAAAGGCTGGTATTCAATATGTTTTGTACAGTATCCAATAGAATAGAGTACACTTCTCATGGATTTTGATTAGTAAATGAGCATAATTTAGTGTGCAGTTTCCTTAGGAACAAATGCTTAATGCTCATAATAAATGAGGCACGTGGTATGCCTCATAGCTGAATGCTTTTTCACGTGACTAGAGCCTAAAATGAACTGATCACCAAAGCTCACAACTACCCCTTTCTGATGTGGACCGGAGCGAGCAGCATACGCACGACAGGCCTGGCAGTAGACCAAAAGCTTCAGTCTCTGTATTTTGGTTGTTCCGCTGAACTGCGTTGGCTCACTCACCAATACATACATGTAGACCATGCATAGACTGAAGACCTTGGAGGCCCGAACGTACAGACAACGTATTAGCAGTAACGTTAGATCTAATATTCGGAAACCCGATTTTTCGATCGTTTTTTTGTACATAAAATGTCACATTATGAAAAAGAAATCACATCCATATTTACGAAAAAATTTATAAAATTCAGAAGTATCGTACCTTAGACCGCAGTTACCGCTAATTCCTTTCAAATGATATCGAAACATCGTCATCTTCGATCCTTTTGTTGGTCAACGTAAGTTGCCATCTTGGATGACGTCATCATCTTTACTAGACGTATTTACCAGTCGCTATATATCGCGATTTGTGCCGCTGCTTTGCACTTGTAATCTACGTGCGTGCGTTCAGAACTTGTCGCTCGCATTGATTCGCCAGGATATCGAATATTCTAATCGGAAAGCCTTGATAAAAGCCGCTGATCTCGAGATCAGTGATAAAAGCACACCTCATTGAACGTAGAGGGCAGCAACACACGGCTGCCATTTTTTCATCTACCGTACGTACCGTACTAGTGCGCTCACTGCGCTGAGCTTTGTGAATGTGAACAAAGATTCTTTGATGTGAATGGTACATTACGTGCACGTTATAACCCATGCACGAAGGGAAGACAGCGGACGTATGGCCGAGCTAGTTACTGTACACAAGATCACGGGAGCGATTTTTTTTTTTCCCGATCGCTCTCTCTACTGGGTTTGCAAGTGCGATTTCAAAGCTTACGAGAGCAAAATCGCTCAGCGCTCCCGTGTATTTTTTTCACTGGTTTTGTTGCAAAAGTGGTTAGATCAACTCGAAGAAAATCATTTTTTTTTATTCTCCCATATTGCAATATTCTTATGCGTGCGAAACTTAATTTTCATGATACCCTACCAGGTGAACGTAAAATTGGGTACAAAAGAAATCTACCTGTCTTAATTTTTGTTAACATTCATAAAAAAAAAATTTGTGGACCTAACCCCTTTTGCAACCAAACAGAAATTGATAGAATCCCTTTAGAAAACAAGTGTAGTGCCTCGGGCAGTCTCACCTGCATCACGCGATTCAATATAAGCAGCAGTGCTGACTTTGAAAATTACTATAAAATAATTATTCACAAAGGATACCATTCATATATAATGATACAATACTACGTTCAATGACAATGACGTTTGACCTTGATCATGTGACCTAAGACTTATCAGTGATACTTGATTACCCCTATATCCACATTATATAAACTATGTAAACCAGGGTAGGAATTACACGGGGGCGATGGGCGATTTTGCCCCCATGACAGCCCAAATCGCCCCTAAAAATTCTCAAAACCCAATGCTTTGGGGCGACTTTTTATTTCAGAATCGCCCCAATAAAATACCATCGACAATGTAAAAAATACTTCACATAATTACGTTCTCCGGCGGCGGAGCAAGCGCATCTTTTATATCGCCCTTGCCAGCTTTAAGTTGAACGGTCGATGAGCAATATCCGAACCTTCCGTAACACCGGAAGCTTCGCGATTGTAAAATAAACGCGCAATGCAATATGGGATGCGGAGTACGCATAGTCTTTAGCACGGGGTTTTTAGAATTATTGACGCACTTGCCGCATGGCTTATGTACATGTACGCGTGCACGATTAGACTGCACAGCTGGTAACGAGACCACGTGCATCGTACGGTATATTATGTGTACTAGGCATGCACAGAATTGTATGCGATCAGCTGGTGATTGTGACAGCGCTGATTATCGACATCGTCGAGTCGGAGTGCGAGATGGATAAGTTTCTAATTCGAGTTCAACCTGGCTCTGCCAAACGGCCAGCGCCAGAAGCCTCTCTAAATCGAGATACTGTTGAGAAGGATAAGCCAAAAAAGAAACAGAAAACAGTACTGTACAGAGACAATCGACAATAAAGTCTTGGCCTTGGGGCCTCGATTGGCTCGAATCTGAAGTGTGTGAAGCTCTGGTGCACTAGCGTACCTACGGGGCCGGGGGGGGGGGGAGTCTGCCCCCCTGACGAGTCACAACCCATGCACTTTTTTTTTTTTTTTTTTTTTTTTTAATGCTTGTCAATTTTTTTCTGGTACGAAATCTTATATTTGTGGTTGAAGACTTGTTTATATTTTTTGCTTGTCACATTTTTGGGCGGACGAATTTGCCCCCCCTGTGAAAAATCCTAGGTACGCCACTGCTCTGGTGGGATCACTGTTGTTTATTGTAAGGCCTGTAGCCTACAGTAATAACACTTATAAATGTTCTGAGCTTTCAGGCATCTCATTGAGTCTCGGAATGTCAAAAGGTAATTGCTGATATGCGATAAAAAAAGTAGCCCCATGAATTAGAAAATAGCCCCAAGATATTCAGTGGTAGCCCCAATGTAAAAAAAAAAGTAGCCCCTAAAATAAAAAAATTAATTCCTACCCTGATGTAAACTTTGCAAGTTATGACAGCAATCTAATATTGACTTCTAAAATGTTCAAAGTCCATTGACCCTTGGTGATGTAACCAGAAACTCGCACAGGATGTTTAGAGATAGTTGATTACTCTCATGTCCAAGTTTCATGAATCAGATCCATAAACATTATAAGTTATGGTAATTCAACAGATACCCCAAACATGGCCAAAGTTCATTGACCTTGGTCATGTGATCTGAAATTCGCACAGGATGTTCATTGATACTTGATTGCTCTTATGACCAAGTTTCATGAAGTAGACCAATAAACTTTCAAAGTTATGATGGTAATTCAACAAATACCCCAAAGTTGGCCGAAGTTCATTTACCTTAAATGACCTCTGACCTTGGTCATGTGATTTGAAACTCAGGTAGGTTGATTACCCTTATGTCCAGATTTCATGAACTAGGTCCATATACTTTTTAAGTTATGATGACAATTCAAAAACTTAACATGAGGTTAAGATTTCGATATTGACTCCCCCAACATGGTCTCAGTTCATTGAGCCTAAATGACCTTTGACCTTGATCATGAGACCTGAAACCCGCACAGGATGTTCAGTGATACTTGATTACTCTTCTGTTTAAGTTTCATGAATCAGCTCCATAAACTTTGAAAGTTATTATGGTAATTCAACAGATACCCCAACTTGGATAAAGTTCATTGACCTAAATGACCTTTGACCTTGATCATGTGACCTGAAACTTGCAAAGGATGTTAAGTGATACTTGATTACTCTTATGTCCAATTTCATGAAACTGATCCATAAACATTCAACGTTATGATGGTAATTCAACAGATACCTCCAACATGGCCAAAGTTCATTGACCTTGGTCATGTGACCTGAAATTCGCACAGGATATGCAGTGATACTTGATTACTCTTATGTCCAAGTTTCATGAATCAGATTCATAAACTTTCAAAGTTATGATGGTAACTCAACAAATACCCCCAATTTGGCCAAAGATCATGGACCCTAAATGACCTTTGACCTTGGTCATGTGACTTGAAACTCAGGCAGGATGTTCGGTACTACGGTACTACTTCATTAACCTATGTCCAAATTTCATGAACTAGGTCCAATTTTTTTCAAGTTATGATGACATTTCAAAAACTTAACCTTAGATTAAGATTTTGATGTTGATTCCCCCAACATGGTCTAAGTTGATAGACCCTAAATGACCTCTGACCTTGGTCATGTGACCTGAAACTCAGGCAGGATATTCAGTAATACCTGATACAAACCATATGGCCAAGTTTCATGAACTAGGTCCATATACTTTTTAAGTTATGCTAATATTTCAAAAACTTAACCTTCGATTAAGATTTGGTGTTGACGACGTCGCCGTCGCCGGAAAAGCAGCGCCTGTAGTCTCACTCTGCTATGCAGGTGAAACAAAAAATTATTTTTCTTTGCCAATTTTGTTCATTCTTTAATGGGAATCTCAACATTTCTTTGGTATCATCTTATAGAGCTACTAAAAATCTATACATGTACATTGAGACAAAAAAATTCAATTTGATGAAAAATGGACCTAGAACCCGTTTGCAATCTGAGCTCTTCATTTTAACAAGTGGAATGCCTCTGGCGGTCTCACCTGCATCACGCGATTCAATATAGCAGCAGTGCTGACTTTGAAAAACAACCTTTTAATAATTATTCACAAAAATCACCATTCATATGATACAATACTACGTTCATTGACATTTGACCTTGATAATGTGACCTAAAACTTGTCAGTGATGCTTGATTACCACTATATCTATAAACTTTGAAAGTTATGAAAGCAATCTAATAATTACCTCTAAAATGGCCAAAGTTCAATGACCTTAAATGACCTTTGACTTTGGTCATGTGACCTGAAACTCACATGGATGTTCAGTGATAATTGATGACTCTTATGTCCAAGTTTTATGAACTAAACCAATACACTTACAGAGTTATGATGGTAATTCAACAAATCCCCCCAACATGGCCAATATCCATTGACCTTTGACCTTGGTCATGTAACCTGAAACTCGCAAAAGATGTTCAGTGATTCAATATTTTCACTAAACACAGACAAGTCCGTTCTTTCCACAATATGAAATGTAGTTCTAGCAAATATTCCAACTCCTCCACCACGGGATGGTCGCCCTTTTCCATGAAATTCATAGTCAGTTAGAGACAAGAGACAATCTGGACCTTCTGAAAGCCATGTTTCGCTGACCACTATAAAATCGAATTTACACTTTATCAGATCTAGGAATTCAGACATAGAGTGAAAGTTTTTTTGTAAACTTCGACAATTGATGTGCATCAGAGATATGTATTGTTCATCCAGTAACAGTACTTCATTATTAAATTGATCAGGTAAAAAATATTTTGTTTCTGTATTTACCATATTATGAGGTCTGCGCTAAAATTTTCAGTATTACCATCATCATACAATTCTAGTAAATTCTTCAAGTCTGAATTAAAAGCATGTAATTCAAATGACATCACAAAAGGAACTTATTGATACAAAATGTAAAAAACAAAGAAAATCAAAATTTTGAACACACATACACTAAAAAGAAATAAGGGCATAGTACAAAGTCTTCTTCGATTATGTGAATAAAATCAATCTCTAACTCTAAAAGACCAGATCGATCGAAGTACAGTTCATACAGCTATATTGACCTATTATGTTATCTGTTCACTCAACTTGGAAATTTTAAAGAAGTCAATGTCAATGAAGTGCTGTACGCTTGACGTATATTAGCCGCATAACTATATACTTATCTAGAGTCCATTATAAGTGAATGATTGCTTTGACAATGCATAAAACGGAATAGTCATGCAAAACACATACTGTTTTTTAAAAGAGCACCAAAAATAGCAGTCAATTTGCTGTGACATCTTGGGATTGCTACGCAATTGTTCTGAACGTTAGATTGAAGTGACAATTCGCGAAGTCAATGAACTGTATGTAGTAAGATAGAATCTCATGATCTCCGTGAGTTGCAATGTTTTGATACTCAAGAGAATAGCGACCAATCTTTAAATCACCTATTGAGTAAATAAGAAGAGGCTAAACTTGATCCAATCTTTCCATTGGAATCCTGGAAGATCAACTAATCCGAAGACTGAAGTTTACTCATGTGAGACCTCTTTGTTAATGTGAAGCGATGACCTCCATTGGTTATCACACGTATCCGACAATCTTGTGTCCAGATGCTTTTATATTTGCCTTTTTGTTTAGACTTGACCTCTTTGAAGAGTTCAGATCTTAACCTCGTTAAGCTCTCTTGAATGAAGATTGGGTCACCAGATTGCTCCCTCAATTGTCTCCGTGCTTGATATACTCGGTTTCTGGCGTCGTAATTGGTGAACCGTATGATGATACCACGTGATCTACCACTTTTCGCGCCAAGGCGATGCGTCCTATCAATGTCGCCATCTTGAGGAATGATTCCAAGCTTTTCCTCACACACCTCTTTCACTATTCTAGTAGTATTTTCATTTTCATTCTCCTTAAGACCATGAAAAATAAGGCAGTTTCTCCTGGAATATTGCTCAGATTCATCTTGTTGTTCTTTTAAGCTCACAATTTCACTTTCCAAAGCGGTGATTCTCTTTAATATCTCTTGAGGATAACTCAAAATCAATTGATTCTTTCAAGTCTTTTCCGACTTTCTGAGTTATGACAGCAGTTAAATCATCAATAAGAATTTCTTTTATTTTACTTACAAGAGTGTCGATTATTGAGCTAGCCTCTAGGGCTTTCCGAACTTCATCTTGTATGTTGTCCTTTGAGTGGTCATCTGCACCACGTCTCGATCTCCTCTCCATTGCGAAGTTATCACAGTAAATCAAAATATCAAGCACTAAATGACATATAATGAAGAATAAAATCCAGGTAGCATGTATGTTCACAAAGATAGTTAAGATCGCTGACGATAAATAAAGATGAGCAAACTGATGTTACAGCTGTAATTCTGCACTCAAATCAATCAACGGACGAGCTAAAATCGCACACGTCCGTCCATGGCGGCGTCAACATATATATCTGACCTTTGACCTTGGTCATGTGACGTGAAACTCATGCAGGATGTTCAGTAATACTTGATTAACCTTATGGCCAAGGTTCATGAACTAGGTCCATATACTTTCTAAGTTATGCTGTCATTTCAAAAACTTAACCTTCGGTTAAGATTTGGTGTTGACGCCGCCGCCGCCGTCAGAAAAGCGGCGCCTATAGTCTCACTCTGCTATGCAGGTGAGACAAAAACTATATTTTGAATTCTAAGTGCCTATTTTACAATCACATATCAAGAAACATTCCAACAATGTATGGCAACAGTTGCTAAGCAACATATTTTCCATAGCAACTATATATAATATTCCTGAATACAACATCTGGACATAATGTTTGAATGAAAGTGGTAAGAAAATTGGTCTAAGTATGAAACGTGGGATTAAAGTATATCTCATATGCCTGAAAAGTTCAAATAATTACAATAATGTCTGCATAAAAAAATCATACCTACATGTACAGTAGGTAACAAACCTAATTTTGATGTACATAATTTTATTTTCTTCATACTTGTTACTCAAACATGTACATGGTACATCTAACACACAGACAAAACACATCACTGGGTCATTGAATGTGCTTATCATTTAATAATTATATAGGATCTCTCCTGTTGTGAAACTGAGAGAAGGTATTGTAGTGGATGTAGCATGAAACACTGGGAAAGACATTGAACTTTCATCATCATCATCCGTTAATAAAGTACAGTCCACCAGGTTGGTGTATCATCGTACTTGTACATTTGTGCAGAAGTATGTACAGTGCTGTGGAAGATTTATTCTAAGTGCGGTTAAAAAGAATCAGTGCAGTCTTAGCGCAATTGGATTTTCTGCACCTCAGCCTTGAAGCTGGCTACTGAAGTGCAGTTAACTGTAATGGCAGGGAGAATATTCCACAGTCTAATGGCATCAGGAATAAAAGTTTTTTGAGAAGTAACAGTGCGAGCATGTGGGACGTGTAACCTCATCTGATGACCACGAAGTGAGGTGGAAGTAGCAGCCTGGTTGAAGTACTGTACCATTGGTAAATCAGCAATTGCGTTTACCAAGCGATAAACCATCACCACCTTGAACTGGGCTCTTCTCTCTTTAAGGGTGGGCCACTGTAGCTGTCGTAGCATATCGGTGACACTACTGGTGCGATGATGGTCTCCCATGGTGAATCTAGCATATAGCGCTGCATGATCTCCAGCTTCCGGGTGTTGTCCTTGGTGAAGTATTCCCACACTTTACATCCATATTCCAGGACAGGTCTGAGGAGAGATTTGTAACATAGAACCTTGACGTTTGTTGGGCATGAGTGTAGGTTACGTTGCAAGAAGGCACGTGTAGAGTTAACCTTCTTGGTGATCATGCTAATATGGTGGTTCCACTTCATGTTCTGATGATTATGAACACCAAGGTATTTAGCAGAGCTGACATTTTGTAAAGGTTGATCATGAATTGAGTATGTCTTGTTTAAGTGGTTTCCGCTTGATGGTTACTGACATAGTTTGACACTTCTGAGGATTGAATTTCATAAGCCAGTCTGACTCCTACTTCTGCAAGAAGTCAGGATCCTCTTGGAGTTTGTCGACATCATCCTGAGATTGGATCTTGCGGTAGAGTAGGCAGTCATCAGCAAACTGTTTGGTTGTCGTCTGAGATGAAATGCAATCAGGCAGATCATTGATGTAGAGTAGAAACAGGAGAGGGCCGAGGACACTGCCTTGCGGCAGGCCTGATGAGACTGGGATAGTATTTGAGGTACATCCATGGACGACTACCCTTTGAGTTCTGTTGTGGAGGAAGTCTTGAATCCAGCGCAGGGAAGTAACACAAATGCCATAGAACTTCAGTTTATATAAGAGTCGGTGGTGAGAGACTTTATCAAAAGCCTTTGAAAAATCCACAAGGATCATGTCGGGCTGTTCGCCTTTGTCAAGACATTTGTCAAGGTCGTCACAGGTGAAAATGAGTTGGGTGATACAAGAATGTCGCTTACGGAATCCATAATGAGCATCTGTTATAATGTTATTACTATACAGGTGATCCATAATAGAGCTGCAGAGAACATGTTCTAGAACTTTGCATGAGATAGATGTCAGAGATATGGGTCTGTAGTTCTCTGGATTACTCCTATCTCCTTTCTTGAACACGGGAGCAACATTTGCCATTCTCCAGTCATCTGGGATAATGCCTTGATGGATAGAAGCTTTAAAGAGTATTGTAAGCGCTGGGGTGATCTCATCAGCAAGTGTTTTCAGTAATCTGGCAGAAATTCCATCTGGGCCTGCTGCTTTATGAGGATCAAGTTCGGATAACAGCTTATTGACACCAGTTGGAGAAATGTCAATTTCACCCATGGATGGATGAGGACTATCGCCTTTATCAGGGATGTTGGTGAGACACTCATCCTTCGTAAAGACTGAAGCAAACTGTTGATTCAGAGTGTTTGACTTCGAGGTGCAGTCAGTTTGGATGATTCCATCTGATGACTTCAATGGAGCAACACCAGTTGTATCACACTTCTTACTCTTGATAAATGACTAGAATCGTTTTGGGTTGCTCGAGTCGGGAGATATGATATTCCTGATGTAGTCATTATATGCCTGTTTACATGCAGATCTTGACTCTTTCTTTAGGGCTCTGTATTTCTTGAAATCTTCCTTGGTACCTGTTTGGCTCTTTTCCCTTGCATACTGGCGCTTCTTTCTTGACAAGCGCTTCACGTAAGTGTTTATCCAAGGCTGGTTGGAGCGCACAGATTACATTTTTGTTGGCACATGCTGATCTTGGATATCAAGAAGATTACATTCTATGGACAACCACACATCAGAAACAGAGCTGTCAGAAGTAAATCTGGATGTGAAGGACTGGCTAAAAGATATTCATTTCTCTTTCATGTGGCAGACTTCTGCTCATTTCCAGAGGTAAATCTTTTGCTTATCTGGTTTAGTCTGTTGAGGTGTGATGCAGGAATTGACCATTACGGTATCATGGTCACCTAGACCAGGGAGTGGTTGGCATTCAGATACCAAGGAAGGCTGATTAGTCATGAAGAGATCGAGTATGTTCTCATTCCTTTTTGTAAAATCAACCATCTGTTGGAGGTTACAACTATGAATCATTTCAATGAAGTGTCCACTCAGCTGTGCAGGGATCCATTGACTGTCTGAAGTTAAGGTTTCCCAGTCAATTCCTGGTAAGTTAAGATCTCTACCGATCCATATGATAGAGTTTTTATTTTGCTCATAAATGCGCTCAACGAGAGAGCAAACTGCTTCTAAGTACGAAGTATCACTTAAGGAGATCGATACAGGGCACCAATCACCAGAGATTTGCGTCCACTCAGTGATACAGAATGAAGACATTCTCAGATTGGACATTTCTAGAAAGTTGTTGAAATGGAAGGCGGCCCTTTATCGCAATGAGAACACCACCACCAGGCCTTTCTTGACGGTCCCTTCTGATGACATTGTATCCCACTGGGAATATTTCAGAACTGTGCACTTCTGACGTTAACCATGTCTCTGTTCCAATTATGATGTCCAGATCGGCAGAATCTATCCGTGCTCCACCTTCCTCTTTCTTGTTCTTAATGCTTTGGAAGTTGATTGTTAATGCTGAAAAGACAGTTTTCTCCCTTTCCTTGTGGCTTCTGCATTTGTTTTTGGCAGGAGATGATGTGGTGAGGGGAGACCCAGGTTCAGATAGGTGCTCACTAGAGAGACAAGAGTCGGAGGATGACAAAGATGATAGGGCGTCAAATGCATTACTTGATGTCAAGTGAGTTGCACGGTTAAACAGGCTCAAAAAAAAATTGAGGTAATCCACATTTCACACAGTCCACATGGTACCACTGTAAGCAATCATCACAGGCAACTGCTCTATGTTTCCATTTGACAGTTCGATTGCAGATCTGGCATGGGTGCTTTTGTGCACGAGGACCAGGATTGACCTCAGTATCTGCCGATTTAGCTAGAAGTAGCACACTCAGGAACAGAAGTGCCTTGGGTTTCATCAAAGGTAGAGGGTGGAAACAACGAAGCTTTCTCTCCATTGAAGTTGCATGCAGGCTTCCATGGAATTGACAAAAAACATTGATGCGCTCAAGTTCAAATCAGATATAGATATACTCTGCTTGTATTGATTCCAAGTCAAATCATGTAGTATGTTATGAGACACGGTGACAAATACAACCCACATCAGGCTACATGACAAAATCCTAGCGGTAGAGGCCATACCTGCACTGCCAATGTTGAAGGCTCAATCACTTGCTCTACGTGCTGTGTGTAGACTTTGGAGTTATAATAAGGGTGTACATGGATACACTGTACATTGTAGGTGCACATGCACTTATCAGATATCAAATTCACAATTAAACCATATAAAAATCATTAAAATATCCCTGACAATAAAACTTAAATACAATGCTATAGTTGAAGAAGGCTGGGGTGCATCAGCTCAGTATGGATCCAGT
Source organism: Lytechinus pictus (assembly GCF_037042905.1). Taxonomy (NCBI): domain Eukaryota; kingdom Metazoa; phylum Echinodermata; class Echinoidea; order Temnopleuroida; family Toxopneustidae; genus Lytechinus; species Lytechinus pictus. Next base: position 367,031 of record NW_026974147.1, on the reverse strand, counting down.
CATGTGAATGAAGGAGGCTGGACAAGTGGCACATCAGCAGACTCAGAATCCAGTATGTGGGACCATGGTGGAAATTTCTGACTTCTGGGTAAAAAGTGGCTAGAAACAATGTTCATCAAAATTCTTCTTTCAAGAAGTAGAAATTACAGAACAAATGAATCCATAGACATACTTAGTATTCTTAAGTCATGATCAAAAGTAGAAAATCCCAGATTTGAAGTAAAATGCTAGACGAAAGTGATTTTTTGGGAGCACCAAAATGTATCTTCCACACTATACACCTACTCTGAGGGCAAAGGAAAGGTGAAATTTTATTGATATGAACTAATCGCTCCCAATTAAATGACAAAGCTTCATTGGGAAGTAATGCCACATACTTGCTTTTCTTGAGTAGCATGTACAGTAGGCCTGAAACAGCCTCAAGCATAATTGACTGTACATGTATGTGCACTGTGTAGCACGGACAGTCGACCTGAAACAGTCTCAAGCATAATTGACTGTACATGTATGTGCACTGTATAGCATGGACAGTCGACCTGAAACAGCCTCAAGCATAATTGACTGTACATGTATGTGCACTGTATAGCATGGACAGTCGACCTGAAACAGTCTCAAGCATAATTGACTGTACATGTATGTGCACTGTATAGCATGGACAGTCGACCTGAAACAGCCTCAAGCATTGTTGACTGTACATGTATGTGCACTGTATAGCATGGACAGTCGACCTGAAACAGCCTCAAGCATAATTGACTGTACATGTATGTGCACTGTATAGCATGGACAGTCGACCTGAAACAGTCTCAAGCATAATTGACTGTACATGTATGTGCACTGTATAGCATGGACAGTCGACCTGAAACAGTCTCAAGCATAATTGACTGTACATGTATGTGCACTGTATAGCATGGACAGTCGACCTGAAACAGCCTCAAGCATAATTGACTGTACATGTGTGTGCACTGTATAGCATGGACAGTCGACCTGAAACAGCCTCAAGCATAATTGACTGTACATGTATGTGCACTGTATAGCATGGACAGTCGACCTGAAACAGCCTCAAGCATAATTGACTGTACATGTATGTGCACTGTATAGCATGGACAGTCGACCTGAAACAGCCTCAAGCATAATTGACTGTACATGTATGTGCACTGTATAGCATGGACAGTCGACCTGAAACAGTCTCAAGCATAATTGACTGTACATGTATGTGCACTGTATAGCATGGACAGTCGACCTGAAACAGTCTCAAGCATAATTGACTGTACATGTATGTGCACTGTATAGCATGGACAGTCGACCTGAAACGGTCTCAAGCATAATTGACTGTACATGTATGTGCACTGTATAGCATGGACAGTCGACCTGAAACAGCCTCAAGCATAATTGACTGTACATGTATGTGCACTGTATAGCATGGACAGTCGACCTGAAACAGTCTCAAGCATAATTGACTGTACATGTATGTGCACTGTATAGCATGGACAGTCGACCTGAAACAGCCTCAAGCATAATTGACTGTACATGTATGTGCACTGTATAGCATGGACAGTCGACCTGAAACAGTCTCAAGCATAATTGACTGTACATGTATGTGCACTGTATAGCATGGACAGTCGACCTGAAACAGTCTCAAGCATAATTGACTGTACATGTATGTGCACTGTATAGCATGGACAGTCGACCTGAAACAGTCTCAAGCATAATTGACTGTACATGTATGTGCACTGTATAGCATGGACAGTCGACCTGAAACAGTCTCAAGCATAATTGACTGTACATGTATGTGCACTGTATAGCATGGACAGTCGACCTGAAACAGTCTCAAGCATAATTGACTGTACATCAGGGACTCGGTTTTATAATTATAAGGGGAGCAATAAAAAGCTCTCCTAGAACTTTTAAGGAGAGCGGTAGAGGAGCACTTCAAAAAGCTCTTCTTCAACATACAAGGGGAGCTTTTTGCCCAATTAACAAAATGGATGGAGGAAATGTATGTACTATAAAATTACAATCAACAACCAAAGGAAGTATTTATAATTGTTTTACAATGTATTGTAATTAGATTGTGTGTTGTAGAACCTGTTTTAGTTAGGTTTTGACTTTGGCTAAAAGTTAAGTCACTGACAATTTTTTTTTTTTTTTCGGGGGCTCCATTTTAATTTTTTTGTCAAATTTCGGGGGCTCTTTTTAAATGCTACTTTTTTGTATTTTGAGGAATACCTGTTCACTTATTAAGGAATTATTACTTTTTGTTTAATATTGTATGATTTTTAAAGTTATTTATCATGTTTAGAATCTTGGATGTGGGTGTGTGTGTGTGGGTTTGTGAGTGTGTGTGTGACTGTAAGTTGGACTTGGATATAAATGAATTCAATATCTAATTTCTACTCCATTTATTCCAGTACAATACCCTAGTCAGCCATGTACATGTAATAAAGGCCCACAAACCCTAACTTTTCCTGAAGTTCTTTGAAAACGCAGATCTCCATGAAAATTTAATTTCTCTATGGGGGAGTCTAAATTTGGTGAGAATGTATTCATTAAGAACTTAAATATACATGACAATGAAGAAATCATCAAACTTTATTGGCAGTTTTGAATAATATTCCTGAAATGTAAACTCTGTCTGAAACAGAAAATCACCATCATTGAGGCCTTTACTGAGCGAATTGTCCCCCAGAGCTCTGGCAGAGAGACAGAGCTCCAACTGGCTAGCTAGTAAAAGCGCCAATGCGTGAGCCTGCCGCCGTCCTTGTAAAAAAGATGGAGCTTTGTTTGATGATTTATTGTCTGATATAATACCTCATCCCCTAGAAAAAGAAAACAAATGATTTTTTAGTTATAATTGATAAATTAGATAACTTATTTTGGAAGTTAATAAGCCGTTTTGAAAAGCAAAGCCGAATGACAACTCACCAATGGTAGGTTACTAGACTCTGGGATTTATTTCCTGTGTAATTCGAATTATTTTATCACAGAATTGTGATATCTGTAGGGGAAACATGTGCATTCGAAATGGCACACGATGGTAGTCATAATGGACCCCTATACATGCAACTCTTTCCCGACCGTTGCGTTGATTTTTTTTTTCCATACCTGGTATACCATGTGTATGGAAATACGTGGTACAGAAAAAATAACGCAACTTCGGAATTTGAAACTGCGCTACTCGCTACTTTTAAGGCTTATTCGTGATTTTGAGGGTGGATTTTGGATGGTTTTTAAATGGTAAGCGGAGCTCGAGCATATGGCACTAGTGGGCCGTTGAGTTGTTATCACTCGGCAATAATTTCGGGGGCGACATTCAGATTTTATGTCGTTCCCGAAAGCATGATTTTGGGTGATTTCGAGGGCGACTTTAGGCATTTTCGCGCAGGTCAGCTATCGCGAGGCGCGCTATTAATCGCGCTACCAAAAATGGATTAAGGCGCGCATGTAGCGCGCGATCGCTCTCGCGCGCCTTAAAATCGAGTCCCTGTGTACATGTATGTGCACTGTATAGCATGGACAGTCGACCTGAAACAGTCTCAAGCATAATTGACTGTACATGTATGTGCACTGTATAGCATGGACAGTCGACCTGAAACAGCCTCAAGCATAATTGACTGTACATGTATGTGCACTGTATAGCATGGACAGTCGACCTGAAACAGCCTCAAGCATAATTGACTGTACATGTATGTGCACTGTATAGCATGGACAGTCGACCTGAAACAGTCTCAAGCATAATTGACTGTACATGTATGTGCACTGTATAGCATGGACAGTCGACCTGAAACAGCCTCAAGCATAATTGACTGTACATGTATGTGCACTGTATAGCATGGACAGTCGACCTGAAACAGTCTCAAGCATAATTGACTGTACATGTATGTGCACTGTATAGCATGGACAGTCGACCTGAAACAGTCTCAAGCATAATTGACTGTACATGTATGTGCACTGTATAGCATGGACAGTCGACCTGAAACAGCCTCAAGCAATGTTGACTGTACGTACACTACTTGTGAATATGTAACCGAGCAGTACACTTGGTGATTACCGGGTATACAACAAAATCTTTCTCAAGAAATGGTTATATCTGTAATTGACACTAATCATTAACGCCGCATCCTACAAATCATTGAAGATGAAGCAGTAGACTGCAAGATTGTATGTTGTACCAGGTCATTAAAATGTATGGTTGGAAAATAGAAAGCAATGTAAAGGTGTTGGTATACATGTAGCTTCCAACCTGCTTGAGATGACCTCTTTCATAATTTTTTGCCCATTATATTTAAGCATCTTTTTAAAAAACAAATGATTCTAATCCCAAGTTTACTTAAAGGTCAAGTCCATCCCAGAAAAATGAAGATTTGAATAGATAGAGAAACATCAAACTAGCATAACGCTGAAAATTTCATCAAAATCCGATGTAAAATAAGAAAGTTATGACATTTTAAAGTTTCGCTTATTTTTCACAAAACAGTAACTGGTCTGATGATATGCACAACTGATTGACATGCAAATGAGACAGTCGATGATGTCCCTCACTCACTATTTCTTTTGTTTTTTATTGTTTGAATTATACAATATTTCATTTTTTACAGATTTGACAATAAGGACCAACTTGATTGAACCATATAATAATAAACAATGCTAATTCCACACGTTCAGGGAGGAATTAGTCTTTGTTTCACTTGACAATGGGGAGAAATTAGAATATGTCATATTTCACATAATAAAATACAAAAGAAATAGTGAGTGGATGACGTCATCAGTCTCCTCATTTACATGCCGACCAGGATGTGCATATAACTATTTTGTGAAATTAAGCGAAACTTTAAAATGCCATAAATTTCTTATTTTACATCCGATTTTGATGAAATTTTCAGTGTTATGTTTTTTGAATTTTTCTCTTTTTATTCAAATCAACTTTTTGTTGGGGTGGACTTGTCCTTTAAGATTTAGAATTGCCACTGTATGTATCTTATTCATTTTATTATAATGCTCAGCAGTAATGACTCAGTAATGCTGAGTCATTTACAAAATTTTCTAATATTTTGCAATATTTTCTAGATAATGAAGAAAAATTAATCATTTACTTTTGTACCACTGTACAGTTTCCAATAGCTTAGGACTTTGGGTACAATTATAGTGAATGAATCGAACATACATTTTGTGTCGCACATGCCTTCTGGAAAAATGTTACCTAGCAACCGTTGTTATGGTGCTCAATGGGTCTACATATGGAAACATTCATCACATGAGGAATCTATGGGCCAGATTTAATTTCTGATCTATTCTGATTAAATTATATTGATCTGAACTATGATAAACAATTTCTGCTATTTAAAAAGGGTCCCTTGGCAAGCTTTAGATTATGTAAATTTATGTGACATATCGCTCGTGAAAAAAAATACTCAAGCCCAAATTATGCTAAGTTACCAAGGTAAATATGTTACGTAGCAACCATTGAGCATATATTTGGTAAACTCAAGTTGGCACCCCTGCTAAAAATGCTTTAATATTAAACTTACTCTAGCTTTGTGCCAATTTTCATGCTTGTACCATTTTCTGAACATTTTTTTACCAATCCCCGAGACTAATAATTTTTTTATCAGTATCAGGAATTGTGAAAGAAATGTAGTTTCAAGGAGCATTAGCAAGAATCTTGCAATTGATTACGAATCACTTTTCAATCAATTATCACGATACTGCATCAAATAACAATGAAAATTTAGTTTTAAATTTGGTTTCCTTTTCTTTTATTACAGGAAATATATCAAACATACACTTAACAAAACAAAAATAAACAATGTTCTTACATCTCTTGAAGTGTAAAAAGTTCCGAAAGGTACAATTCTATTCATTGCAAAAAAATATGCCCCCCTAATATGGTGTGTTTTTTTACCAATGTGAAATCAAAGATGTATTCCGAGACACAATATGCTCCACAGTAGCAGAGAGCCGAGTATTTGATAAGCTGACCAGCTAGAATAGCAGACTTGTTAGACATCTCAACAGGTGGCTTTGCAGTCTGCAAAAATAAAATCAAAAGGACAATTTCATGTCATGATACCATCAAATGAAGAAATTTAAGAAAAAGATTTTTTAAAATAGAATTGCACACATGAATTTAGAATAAGAGACAAGAATCAAACAATTATTCTAATAGTTTTTGATAGGCCTGCATGTATTACTTTATCTCTTTTTTTATGAAACATCATGAGGATATTTTCTGTCTCCCCATTATTACCAAATGCTGACAATGATAATGATTCTAAAGGCATATCTAATCATATTTTTTAATTACTTCAAGGAATGGAACAGTTACTGTGTATGTTATGAATTTGATACCATATCTATCCCCTTTTGCATGGTCTTTTTGTTTCTTCATGAAGTAAAATACAGACTTGTGAGTGCAAATAGGACAGGAATAATTTTCAACATCAGTACATAAAACGTTACCCTTAAAATACATACACAACAACAAATACCATAGAGATATGATTCACTATGGCACAGACTATAAACCACACTTATTCCTTGGCGAGCAAGAGCCACAGGTCGGGTTGCGGTTTATCCACGATGATACATGTAGCAACAGCGTAGCCAGGATTTAATTTTGGAGGGGGCGGTAAGTGCATGCAAAGCATGCCAACACTTACAGAGCGCAAAGCGCGCTCCCTAGGGGGGAGGGTGCAGGGAGGAATTCCCCCCTCCCTCGTGGAGCGCGAAGTTTTTGATATCTCATCAAATTCAAATCAAAAGGTGTCTCTTGCATCTCTAGTACCCTTATCAACTCGAATATTGACTTGCTCTGATTAAGAAAAATAGTTTTCTAAAGAAATTATGAGCGCCCGAAAAATGGGAAAAGATTGAAGAATTTGAAATAATTCCTCTTACTGCGCGACGCCGCTAAGTGCAGAAGCTTAAACGTTTTATAAAAATAGAGAACCGAAATGATAGGCCACAATTGTGCCTACCTTGGTCACATCAGATTTGATTGTAAAAAGTTTTAATTTTGTTAACTCCAGTCGCAAAACAGAGCAGAAGATGAGTATGTAAAGAAAGGAAATAGGCTCTATTCCTTCCCACGAATGGCATTGAAGCTCTGAACTTAACAAATTTCTCTGAAACTTTAACCTGCTCTAAGTTTGATATTTCTTGGATTATATATAACTTGATTAAGAAGAAAAGCGAGCTCAAAATGTGAAACGGATGGTGCAAGCTAGAAGAGGGACTTTTCCTTTCACATGCTCGCAAAGTACGGAAACCTGTGTGATTTATTTTGGAAAAAAAAAATTGTGTAATTTTGCTCATATTATGCGCTTCCTTTTGTTTAAGAAACTTCAGTGATAATCAATATGTCAAATCAATGGCGCAAAACAAGACAGGAGATGGATGTGCAGCGATATAGAATAAAGTTTAATATCAAACATACTTTTGCATATAGCACGGCACAAATCTTTACCAAAAATTACTTGCTGAAAAGCGGAAGGAAATAGTTTTGGGGAATTCGGGGAATGATGGCAATGTTTACCTGCTCCGAACAAAAGAGCAAAATTTTGTGTTAATGCAATATGAAAAAAAATTCATACTCTTTACACCCATGTATACTTTATAACTTCTGGCAAGAATATACTATTCCCACAGCCGGGAAGGGTAAAAACGGAGAAGAAAAAAGTTGTGAGAAACAAAAGGGAATGGCAATTTAGTTTTTCCGTGTGGAGGGCAGAAGCAAAATTTTGTATGAAGAGAGAAGAACATCTCACTTATGTTTTTATTCTTTTGACCAAAAAAGAAAAAAAAAAGCAAAGCTATACCTTTCTTCCCTTTCCTTCTTTCCCTTTTTCTTTTTCTCCTTTTCCCCTTGTTTTTTTTCTTTTTGGGGGCATTTTTTTTTTTTTGGGGGGGGGCCCCTGGCTACACGCCTGACATGTTGGTACAACTCACTCATCTCAAACTCTGTCCTCAGTTAGGACTCCCTGTGTGGTGAAATAAGGTTGTCAATGTTTGGCTTATTTTCTCTTGCTCTTGAATTCTTACTATTATTTCTCTAATTAAAAAGAGAGTTTGTTTGGTCACAACACACAAAATGTGCTCAAAATTAAAGCTTTTGAGCGCTCTGGTGAACAAAAATAATCCCCAATCTAATAACAAAAAATAAATAAATAACTGAATGACACCGAGTGTGTTTGGTGATACACATGTTCTAGTGCTGCAACATCACGGTTATTTTCAATTCCGATTAACCGGGAGTCAAAACCGAACGGTTATCGGATAAACCAAAAACATCACACCTTTGCCAAAGTTGCCAAATTATTGCACAACTGATGTAATGGTCAATGAATGTTTTTCTAATACGGTAATTGTTGCTATCAGTGAAAAGTTGCAGAGACGAAGACAAGTACAGCATTTTCTCTCCCGGAGCCATTCTTTTATACATGCTAAAGGTATCAATCATTTTTAATTATCAATTTAAAGAGTGTACTTTTGCTGCACATCAAAAGTACATGCACAAATACATCTGTGGGCTATTCCTGATCTTCAAATTGGCCTCGAAAGCTCTGCTCATGGTACTTTATGCAGAATGTATATATTTTTGTGTTGGCTGTCGGGCGATCACAAGCCAGTAAACAAATCAAGAGCACTCGAACCAGCACCACGACACATACGAGTGACGTGAGGGACCAAAATAGTGAGCTTATCAATGATTAGCTGACGTAGTAAAGGAACTTTGTGTTAAGAAAGATCACTAGTAAGAGTAAAGACACAGCATTGTAAATCTTGGAATAAATTTATGACAATTAAATCAGAAATACTTGAAATATTACAAGTAGCAACACAAACAATGTGTAATCCCTAGCTGACAGTAAATCCCCGTTTATCCGAAACCGTCAAATTGAAAGCGATTTAGTGGCATGGGCGGTCGTTAACCGAATGGAAAAATGTTTGACTACAGCACTAACATATAACGTGAGTAAAAAAAAACTTGACACCTCACAAATCCCTAATTCAAGGAAAAAAATTGTCATGAAAACATATTATTGTATGGCCTGGAAGAGTATTCTCCCAATAATTTGATCCCATATTTATGTGGTACGTGTTAACACTTCGGAGCCAGAAGGAATTCTTTGCAGCGATGTAACTTCTGATTTGCGCCAAATTACGACATGACTGCAATGAATGAATCCAGATGTCATATACCTACAAGGGTTGCATTAAAATCCATTTCAACACACTATTTCAGTAATTTACTCACAATTATGATTGTTTAATAAACAGTTTATTACTAATTCTCAAGTAAATCTTAATGAAAATGGATTGGCAAATATTTCTCAGGTGGAAAAACAGGGTTGGGAAACAATAGAGAACTTCAGTATTGTCATATAACCGCGCGCAGCACGGAAGTAAAATTCATATATAAATTTAGAGCAAGAGTGAAGGAGTTTCTCTTTTGAGAAAAAAAATAATAATAAAAAAAAAACACAAAGCTACCTTTCTCCCTTCCCTTTTCCTTTTCTCCTCTTTTTTTTCTTTTTGGGGATGTTTTTTTTGGGGGGGCAACCGCCCCCCCCCCTGGCTACGCGCCTGCTCAAGTTCCACAGAATAAAAACGAAAGTTCAGTTGAAAGGTAGGTATATGTGTAGTGTAAATAGTGCAAAATGTTGGGTGACATCAAAATTAAGAGACTTGCTGTTGTATTACAAATAAATACAAATAAATTGCAAATGATAAAAAATAAATTGTAAGACGAACCCCCGACCCCCGGGAATGGTGCGTCATGGTAGGTTCATTTACCAACAAATTAGGGACGCAGGGTACTGTCATGAAACATTTGGTCCGTCACAGTTTGAGGATTGGGGTGCGTCAATGTCAGTCATTTTACCTGGGTGCGTCATGATGCCTCAGTGATACAAAAATTAAAATTTATTTTATATATCTTTTGTTATGAACTCCCGTTCTCCCAGAAGAAATATAATTGACGAATTATTCCGTCAACATCGGAAAGGAAAATAAAACAGAATTGAAGTTGGTAACATCTCAGATTAGTTGGGGACAACGTTCTCGCTACCACGCGTCACGGTTGGCGGGCGCCGACAACCCTGAAAATTTTCAGGGCAAATCCGCCAACCGTGAACTTCCCCGACAACCGTGGCCGACAACTGTAAACCAGGCCTAAATCTACACAAAAAACTGAATAATATATTTAGAAAAAAACAATCTGCTTTTCAGATCCTAAAATAAAGTTGTCGATTATTTCGTCCACGATTTCTTCCCGGAATTTCTTTGACTCGCTACTGCGCTGTATACGATACGACGTCGACTCGAGGCCCAATTTAACTCTCTTTCTCTTATGTAGGAAGCGCGAAGATGTTTACCTCGCAATTGCGTATCGCATTGCTCACATTATTAACGCCTTTAAAATGGTAGTAAATACGCTCAAAAATAAAGTGAGAGAGGGGTACCGTGGGTTACTGGGTTGGGCAATGTAATTTAGATGTTACGAATTTCAGTTGATATTGTCACTTATTTTGTCAAAAGTAAAGTGTGTCAAAAATAATATAAAAATTCGATCGAAATTTAGTTTCATCTCGTCCCAGGCCCCAGCCTCATATAGCGAATGCATTTCTGATGACACTGCCCTAGAGCGAATTGAGAAAATTATTAAAAGATCACGTTAATAATGACAAAGCCACAGGAATGGATTGATATAATGTCCAACTCATTTACTTACAGCAAAATGATTTATTCACATTTATATTCCGATTTTACTCCATAATTTCCAAAGTCTTGATCTCTACATTGATCTTTTGAAAGTGTTGATTAATTTCGCGACGGTGTATCTACCAAGTTCTGTGTCACTGCACTCGCGCTCGCCACGGCCACATACAGAATACAAATCGCACATGGCATCAAAATCCTTGATCCGCGGGGATTCGAGTCTTCCAAAATTAGATGGGATATCCAAAACTGATTTAATTTGAATGTTTTTTTTTATTTTCAGATATTCATTGAATCTGTAATAATTTTCATAAGTAATAATCTTTATTAATATTATTCACGCTTTTTATCATATTACGACTCATTTTTTAATGTGAGTAATACGTACAGTGTATTTTCATTTGTATCGTTCTTTTTTTTATTATTTTTTTTTATTTATGTTTATTACTCTTTGCCTGCCAATTAAATAATGAACGCTCCTGTCACGGTCCTGAGAAATGTTTTTAGTCATCACAGTGAATGCTTCGTGAATTTGTTGTACAATTGCTTAACAACTCCCGGTAACAACTACGATTTAAAATAAAATATTATTTGAAATTAATTTGTGTAGAGAAAGAGAATAATGGGAGGTGGTCGTGGGCAATGTAAATGAAAATGATGGGATGTTTGTGACTTTGTGGGGATTGGCGAAAAGAAATCCATGTTCGGAGCGAATGAAATTAATATTCATTTATGGATGTGTCTACTGTGATTGTGGCTGCATAATCTGTATGGCGATTGGAAAATCAACCCTTGGTAGGGAGGGGTACGTGATTCAATAGATTTCGATAGAAGTACACATTCAACAAAGTGGAATTGACAATTCATTCACAGATATTCATTTCAGGGGCCGCGGAAACAGGGGGGGGGGCTGGGTGGGCTTCAGCCCCCCACTTTTTTTCTCCAAAACCGTGTACAAAGACATAAAATGGACCACCGGATTGTGTTTTTTGCATGGTCAGCCCCCCCCCCCCCCCCCACTTTCAAGACCTTTCCGCGGCCCCTGCACTTTAAGTACGAATTATTGAAGTTGATATGTGTGAACGTTATAGAGGATATGTATTTCGTTTGTTCACGCCCACATAATTAATTTGAATATCGTTGGATGAATTTTTCAATTTCACTTATGTCTTTATATGTTTTATATCGGAATTGTGTTTTATATAGAGTTATCTTTACAACGTCGTTAGCCTAATTACTGCGAGTGGATGATATTTATGAAATGAGTTGGAATGTGAACGAGACGCCCCAAAGCCGATGGCACGTGATCTAATTAGTATTCACTTTCTGGGTTGAGCCAATCATTGTACTTGAAAACGGGATTCCCCGAATTCCTGCCCTTGGAATGTGTGCCATGTGCGTGACCTGTTAACCTATTGTTTGAATGCGAATCAGCTGGTTTCGTGACCTCAAATATTCTTCATGTTGTTTACGCTGGATGGGGGCTATAAAATTAAGATCTTTCTATTTTTTTTTTTTTTTAATAATCTGTTCGTGAATTTCTGTAACTTAAAAACTGATGCAATTTATTGAATCACGTACCTCGATCTTCCCACTCATGGTGCAAGAAAAATTGTTAAAATTTAAAATCGCCATAATATACATGTAAAGATTATTCAGCCGTCATCATCAGTAGACATGTCTATAAATATGCATCTATAAATATGCATTCGCTTCGAATATTGACTTCTTCACCAATCCCACACACACGTACGATCTCAACATCCCCTTTTCATTGTCGAAGCCACGACCCTTCCCCTTTCGATCTCTCCCTTCGACCATCCTAGCTACAACCCCCCCCCCTCCCTCTTCCTCTCTTTCACACACGCTGTATTTGTAGGCCTATACATAGTGCATTATTTAAAAATAGAAATCTGCTTTCCTGTCAATTTAGCTTTACTTTCAAAACATTTTAAATCGCAATTAATTATAATAAGAACAAAATCGTAATATTAAAGTATTATGAATGACTAAAAATATTTCTCCCGCTCATGATGGGCACATTCATTATTTTATAGGTGAGTATAGAACAATACAAAATTAATGAACATAGCAATAATTGACAGTGATAAACGAATCTTGATTGGATATTATTAGTATAAACATCATCAACAGAAGTCTTATGAGAGTTATAGTTTCAGTGAGTATCTGAAAACAAAACAAACAAACATGCAAATTATATAAGCTGGGGACCCCGTCTCACGAATACCGATGCCCATTATTTGGAAGCCTCGGAAGAAAACTTCAGAGGCTTCCAAATAAAGTCAGAACAATCTTTGGATTTAGTAAGGGCGTGGCGCGGCGCGGCGCAAGCTAAAAGGGCCACGCATGCGGTCTGTAGATGTAGTCGGTCATTGACACGCATTCACAAAATTAATCGCACTTTCCAAGGACGTAGCGATCTAGACATTGGAAAGTATGGAGTACATTTATCGATGTCATCGATGTGAATAAATCTATAAACTGTAAGTATAATATGAGATTGAATTTGAATCATTGCCTTTGACTTTTTTCTTCAGTACTTGCCTTTCTGCTTCAATCGCAATTCGCGCAACCGTTACGGCTGTGTGGCCGGAGAAGCATTAAATAGACATAAAATGTGGTGCATTTAGCAGCAATCTAAGCTCTTCGGTATTGATATTTTCGATAGCTACCGCGCTTTCTAAGGATGTAGCAATCTAAACATTAGAAAGCATGGAGTTAATTTATCGATGCCATCGATGTGAATAAATCTAAAAACTGTAAGTATAAAATGAGGATTGACTTCAAATCATTTCCCAAGACAAGTTGACCCCCTCCCGAACCCTCCCCCCGTGCGTGCAAAGCGCGGCTTGCGTCGCTTCGCGCCGCCATGTGTCAGAATGAACCTGGCGAGAACGTTGGTTGGGGATCTATCAGGATATGTTTTAAAATTGTTTTGAGGAGCTAATGAGTTAAAATATATTTCATATACCTTTCGTTATGACCCCTTTTTCTCTGTTAAATATTAAAGATGCATGTTTTCGTTACTGTTAGAAATGTAAATGAAACAAAATAGAAGTTGGAAACATCTTAGATTAGTTGGCGATCATCAGGACATGTTTTAAAATTGTTTTGAGGGGTTAACGAGTTTGAATATACATGTATTTTATATATCTTTCGTTATGAACTCCCGTTCTCTCAGAAGAAATATAATTGACGAATTATTCCAACAACGTAGGAAAGGAAAATAAAACAGAATAGAAGTCACAAACATCTCAGATTAATGAACGAATGATTGGGAAATGTTTTAAAATTGCTTTGAGGTGCTAACAAGTTAAAATATATATTATGAACTTTTTCGTATGAACCCTTGATTTCCGAGAAGAAATGTAAATGGCGCATATTCCCGACATCGTCAGAAAGGAAAGTGTTCCCTTTAAGAGTTCGCCTCGGCCTCCTCTATCACCACGAGATTGAAGAGAAAACATCGTCAGAGACTATAGCGAAATACATGTATTGCATTTAGCTTGATTATGCGCCACGCAGCACTTGCACGCACGAGACATCACACTTCCGAGTCTAGTCCAAATCTGACTTTTTACTCTGACGAAGGTGCATCAGGGAGACTGTCATGGTTGGTCAAAATCTTGAACTGGTGCGTCACTTTTTTCTTTCTTGGCAGGGTCATTGTGAGTAAAGGTGCGTCATTGTTAAGACACACATGTGCGTCATGGTACCATAAAATCTGACTCATGTTTGACAAGTGACACACCATTCCCGGGGGTCGGGGGGTGCGCCATACAATTGATAGGTATGCACCTATCAATTGTAGCATATTTTTCGGTACGCCCTCTATTGGTGGAAAGTAATATGGCAAGAAAATTTTCATTTTTCAAGCTCTATTTTTAATAAAGAAAAAATAATTTAAAGAATCAAATTTACTTAAGAGCCAAATTATATAATGAAAAGCTGTAATGGAAACTGACAGTGTAAAAAAATCAAGCATTTGTCCAAAAGAAAAAGAGAAAATAATCCAAACATTGTCAACCTTATTTTATCACACATAGAGATGTAACTGAGAACAAGGTTAGGCCCTATACTACTTATATTAGGGAGGCCACTCGTGCGCCGAGAAATTCCTGCCAGTGCGCGCTGCCGATGGTTATCCTCACAGGTTCTTGGCAGGAATGATGAAGTTCTTCAAAATGCAAAAAAAAATACACATATAACAACAACAAGTGGAATGCCTCTGGCCGTCTCACCTGCATCACGCGATTCAATATAGCAGCAGTGCTGATTTTGAAAACTACTATAACTCGCACAAGATGTTCAGTGATACTTGGTTACTCTTATTTCCACGTTTTATGAACTAGACCAATACACTTATAGAGATATGATGGCAATTCAACAAATACCCCCATTATGGCCAAAGTTCATTGACCTTACATGACCTTTGACCTTGATCATGTGACATGAAACTCGCACAGGATGTTCAGTGATACTTGATTAGTCTTATGTCCAAGTTTCAAGAGTCAGATCCATCAACTTTCAAAGTTATGATGGTAATTCAACAGATACCCCCATTATGGCCAAAGTTCATTGACCTTTGACCTTGGTCATGTGACCTAAAATGTGCACAGGATGTTCAGTGATACTTGATTACTCTTATGTCCAAGTTTTATGAACTAGACCAACACACTTTCAAAGTTATGGCTGTAATTCAACAAATACCCCAATTTGGCCAAAGTTCATTGACCCTAAATGACCTTTGACCTTGATCATGTGACCTGAAACTTGCACAGGATGTTCAGTAATACTTGATTACTATTATGTCCAAGTTTCATGAATAAGATCCATAAACTTTCAAAGTTATGATGGTAATTCAACAGATACCCCCAATTCGGCCAAAGTTCATTGACCCTAAATGACCTTTGACCTTGGTCATGTGACGTGAAACTCATGCAGGATGTTCAGTGATACTTGATTAACCTTATGTATAAGTTTCATGAACTAGGTCCATATATTTTCTACGTTATGATGACATTTCAAAAACTTAACCTTAGGTTAAGATTTTGATGTTGATTCCCCCCAACATGGTCTAAGTTCATTGACCCTAAATGACCTTTGACCTTGGTCATGTGACATGAAACTCAGGCAGGATGTTCAGTAATACTTGATTAACCTTATGGCCAAGTTTCATGAACTAGGTCCATATACTTTCTAAGTTATGCTGTCATTTCAAAAACTTAACCTCAGGTTAAGATTTGGTGTTGACGCCGCCGCCGTCGGAAAAGCGGCGCCTATAGTCTCACTCTGCTACTGTATGCAGGTGAGACAAAAACAATGATACTCACATTAACCTGAAGAAAAACTCTTTCAAGTTCTTAAATTTTCATACCCACTGCTGACACATATTTCAACTACGACTTCGATGAAATCCTAGCATAATCAACCCATTCATACGTAAGATCAGCTGATTCCCATTGATCAAGATTTCCGGACCGAAGAATTTGATCTTAAGCGGGGGGCGATCGTGATGCGAAGGGTATTTTGAAACTCTATTTGCGACGTGATCATATTGCCCAATTTCATTTTTTATACCCCCATGTCAAAGTGGAAGATTCCGAGTTCACTTCCTTGACAACATGGAAAATCCCCAGGGCAGGCAATCTGACTCATGGAAGACCAGAACAACGTCTATCGTTGGTAAGTTGATTAGAATAAGATTTCCGGAATGTCTAAAGAAACTTTCGTCAAACCAGCTTGTGATTGCACAATCCTTATTTCATGATGATCTGATAACGTTTTCACTCCGCGATTTGAGATAGAAACCAGGTATGCCGATTTCACTTTCTCAGTAACCGAGTCGGCACATTCTCTAGTATGAGCCCGTGTGTTATAGTGAATGACTTCCGGGAAAAATGGCGACCCGATTTGGCTCGCGGAAGTGTCAATTTTTTGTGACGACATGTTTCCAAAATCCATTAACATCGCGAAATCGACGAAAAATCCACTTTTTAGACCCCATATTTCTTAATTATGATGTTAAGGAAATGCAATTGTGACATTTTTAGTGCGAGATGCGGTCATTTAGATAAGAAAATTTCACTTTTGTTCGAGATTTTGCCCAAGTCATTGGATGATTTTGTTGTGATAGGGAGCTTGTGAATTCGTGGGGTGCATGTATTGTATTGAGTTTGTGGCTGTGTTCAGTGGTATTTTGCAAAGTATGCTGAACGTTTTATTTTGCATACGACAATTGCGAGTGTTGAGCTGTGTTTTCTTGAGTTGATTTATCAATTTTTTTATATTCTTATTTGAGGAAAAGAAACGTTCCAAGTCCAACTTCCAAGGCTTAACAGCAAGGGCGAGGCCGGGGGTATGTGTGAAGTACATTGCACTGTATGTTATAAATGATACCACGTACCCCCGCTCAATGATTTTTATACTGCGCGTGCGCACTTACGTTAATCTGCCGATCCATTTATTGTATTTACACCCGAGTAGTGTGAAATGTTATTGAATTTTTTTTAATGAAGTATTCAATAATGAGTGATATAAAAAAGTTTTTAGTATGGATTGGAAGTTACATCAATATGAGATTAATATCAAATTTCCTAGTCTTAAGGACCTCTTAGTCTTAATAAATAATATATTGTATTAAACATTGGCTTCTGCCATTTTATTCAGTTATAACTTTAATTAGGCAATTTCCCATTCATTATGTACAAATGAATATTCATTTATTACCTAATTTGCATATTATTATATTTTTGGTCCCAAGAACAACAGATATGAAGTAAACTTAAGAACTCTGCACCTCTGTGAAATTTGGTGATTATTTGCCTATCTCTGTTCAAGTTATATCATTTTCGCATATTAATTAGGCAACTTTCCCATTCGTTATGTACAAATGAATATTGAATTACTACCTCATTTGCATATTATTGTATGAATGCTCACAAGAACAACATATATGAATAAAAATTACAAACACTACATCTCTGTGAAATTTTGTGATTAATTGCCCATCCACTTTCAAATTAAGCCATTTTCGCATATTAATTAGCTAGACTTAAGTCATTTTTTGCCAATTTCCTCTGGTGCCATAGGCGAAAATTTGTGTTTTCCCCATTTTTTGAACTCCGTTAATATGAAAACGATAAGTAGTTTGGACCCAATTTTTCAGGTACTTGGTGGTGGTTAACATGTTAGGTGCCCCAAGAAAAAGTAACCTCTATACTTCATCAAGTTTTAAAATAGGTAGCTTTAAAAATGGCAAAAAACACAATTTTGCCATTTTGGCCACTTTTTGGCAGAAAATCAGCCTTTTTCAGAATTTGAATTGGCCGTATCTCGGCAACCCCTGGTCCAATTTTGATGATCTTGGTGTCATTTTACTCATGCTTCAAAGCTTATTCCAGTTTTGCCCCGGGGACCTCGACACGTCTTTAGACAGTGTCGAGGTCCAGAATGCTACCACTCATTATCACCAGAGTACAAAACTTCGCGATGTTTGGCATTAGAAAAGCGATGATCATAATCAATTAAAAATCTAATGATAAGGATCAATCTTAACCCTAAACAAACTGTTCCTAAGCCAGGATATCTTTGAAATATATATGATGTATATAATTCCATTAAATTCTTCAAAAGAGCATCAATTTTCGGACTTTTGTCCCAATTGCGAGATCGCCATGTTTGAGATAACGTAAAAAAAGGTTCTACGCATGCGCATATGAATATTTATAAGATGTCGTCACTGCATGCCTTTACAGCACAGTTTAATAAATATGCATGTAAGAAGAGTGAAAACTTTCGGCAAGTCGTCTCGATTCAATTAAATCGTGATTTAGGCATATAATTCAATACCATTTTTTCATTTTAATTTGGAAAAAATAGATCTATATTTATGAAAAAAATATTTATTTCATACAACGTTCTCGCCAGGTTCACTCTGACGCTTGGCGGCGCGAAGCGACGCAAGCCGCGCAGCGGCCTCGGTGCGTGCGAAGCACGCACGGGGGGAGGGTTCGGGAGGGGGGTGTCCCCCCCCCTGCGCAAAGCGCGGTAGCTATCGAAAATATCAATATCGACAAGCTTAGATTGCTGCTAAATGCACCACATTTTATGTCGATTTAATGCTTCTCCAGCCACACAGCCGTAACGGTTGCGCGAATTGCGATTGAAGCAGAAAGGCAATTACTGATAACTTAAAAATTGAAGTCAATCTCATTTTATACTTACAGTTTATAGACTATTTACATCGATAAATTAACTCCATACTTTCCAATGTTCAGATCGATATCGCTACATCCTTAGAAAGTGCGATTAATTTTGTGAATGCGTGTTGTTTCTTATGTCAATGACCCACTGCATCTACGGACCGCATGCGTAGCCCTTTGAGCTTGCGCTGCGTCACGCCCTTACTAAATCCAAAGATGTTCCGACTTTATACCTCGGTCACATTCGTTCTACGGCGGCCGTACGGCGAGTCGAAAACAGCCGTTTTAACATTTTTTGTACCAGCTGAATATACATGTAGGTGGTTACCGTGGTTTGAATAAAAATGAATAAAACAGCTGTTTTCGACTCGCCTTAGAGCAAATGTGACCGAGGTATTATTTGGAAGCCTCGGAAGTTTTCTTCCGAGGCTTCCAAATAATGGGCATCGGTATTCATAAGACGGGGTCCCCAACTTATATAATTTGCATGGTTTTTTGTTTGGTTTATACGATACTCACTGAAACTATAACTCTCATAAGACTTCTGTTGATGATGTATATACTAATAATTTCCAATCGAGATTCTTTTATCACTGTCAATTATTGCTGTGTTCCTTTGTATTGTTCGTTACTCACCTATAAAATAATGTGCTGTGCTCATCACGAGCGTGAGAAATATTTTAAGTCATTCATTATACTCTAATATTACGAATTTGTTTTTCTTAACTGCGATTTAAAATGTTTTGAAAGTATAGGTTAATTGACAGGAAATAAGATTTCTATTTTTACATAATACATTATGTAGGCCTACAAATACAGCGTGTGTGAAAGAGAGGAAGAGGGGTGGGGTTGTAGGATGGTCGAAGGGAGAGAGCGATATGGGAGGGGTCGTGGCGTGGACAATGACAAGGGGATGTTGAGATCGTGTGTGTGGGATTGGTGAAGAAGTCAATATTCGAAGCGAATACATTTTTATAGACGTGTCTATACTTCTACCGATGATGACGGCCGAATAATCTTTCTTACATGTATATTTAGGTGAATTAAAAAAATATTTTCTTGCACCATGAGTGGGATGATCGAGGTACGTGATTCAATAAATTGCATCACAATATCACTATAGGTGTAGTTTGAAAATCACGAACAGTTTATTAAAAATGAATAAAAGAGAAAGATCTTCTTAATTTTATAGCCCCCATCCAGCGTAAACACCATGAAGAGTTTTTGAGGTCACGAAATCAGCTGATTCGCACTCAAACAACAGGTTAACAGGTCACACACGTGGGACACATTCCAAGGGCGGGAATTCGGGGAAACCCGTTTTCAAGCACAATGATTGGCTCAACCCAGAAAGTGAATACTAATTAGATCACGTGCCATCGGCTTTGGGGCGTCTCGTTCACATTTCAACTCATTTCATAAATATCATCCACTCGCAGTATAATTAGGCTAACGACGTTGCCAAGATATAACTCATACATGTATATTAAAAGCACAATTCCGATATAAAACATAAAGACATAAGTGAACTTGAAAAATTCATCCAACGATATTCAAATTATATTAGCAATTAATTGTGGGCGTGAAAAAACGATATACATATCCGATATTCTCTAAAACGTTCACACATATCAACTTCAATAATTCGTACTTGAAACGAATATCTGTGAATGAATTGCCAATTCCACTTTGTTAAATGTGTACTTCTATCGAAATCTATTGAATCACGTACCTCTCCCGACCCAAGGTGGATTTTCCAATCGCCATAAAGATTATGCAGCCACAATCACAGTAGACACATCTATAAATGAATATTAATTTCATTCGCTACGAACTTAATCCCCTCCCCACAAAGTCACAAACATCCCATCATTTTCATCTACATTGCCCACGGCCACCCCCCATTCTCTTTTTTTCCTTTACACAAATTAATTTCAAATGATATTTTATTTTAAATCGTAGTTAAGCAATTGTACAACATATTCATAAAGCATTCACTGTGATGACTAAAAACATTTCTCAGGCCCGTGACAGGTGCGCTCATTATTTAATTGGCAGGCAAAGAGTAATAAAGAACAATACAAATGAAAATACACTGTACGTATAACTCACATAAAAAAAATTAGTCGTAATGATAAAAAATGTGAATAATATTAATAAAGATTATTAATTATGAAAATTATAACAGATTCAATGAATATATGAAAAAATCAAATTAAATTAGTTTTGGATCCCATCTAATTTTGGAAGACTATCGGATCCCCGGATCAAGGATTTTGATGCCATGTGCGATTTGTATTATGAATGTGACCGTTGCGAGCGCGAGTGCAGTGGCACAGAACTTGGTAGACACGCCGTCGCGAAATTAATCAACAGTTTCAAAAGATCGATGTAGAGATCAAGACTTTGGAAATAATGGAGTAAAATCGGAATTTAAATGTGAATAAATCATTTTGATGTAAGTAAATGAGTTGGACATTATATCAATCCATTCCATTGGCTTTGTCATTATTAACGTGATCTTTGAATAGTTTTTCTCAATTCACTCTACGGCAGTGTCATCAGAAATGCATTCAATGAATTAATGTAGATGTACGTAGCTATGGGACGAGATGAAACTATATTTCGATCGAATTTTGATAGTAATTTTGACACACTTTATTTTTGACATAATAAGTGACAATATCAACTGAAATTCGTAATAATCTAAATTACATTGCCCAAGCCAGTAACCCACGATACCCCTCTCCCCTCACTTGTTTTTGAGCGTATTTACTACCATTTTAAAGACGTAAATGTGAGCAATGCGATACGCAAATGCGAGGTAAACATCTTAAGAGATTGGGCCTCGAGTCGAGGTCGTATCGTATATTGCGCACTAGTAGTAGTGAGTGAGTCAAAGAAATCCCGGGAAGAAATCGTGGACGAAATAATCGACAAGTTTATTTTAGGATCTGAAAAGCAGATTATTTTTTTTATATATTATTCAGTTTTTGTGTATATCTAGGCCTGCTTTACAGTTGTCGGCCACGGTTGTCGGGGAAGTTCACGGTTGGCGGATTTGCCCTGAAAATTTTCAGGCTTGGCGGCGCCCGCCAACCGTGACGCGTGGTAGCGAGAACGTTGATTTCATATATATTTTTATTTTTTTACACATTGTGTTTTTTATGATAAGTTTTTTTTGTCATTTGTTATATTCTTTCTTTCTCCTTTCATTTTTGTTAATGCTTTGTTTATGGGAAAGGGGGGGGGGTAAAGCATGACTGTGTTCGCTTGGTGTGTGTTTTTTCATATAAATTCCTCAAATTATTTTGATTAAATGATACTAAAAGTGAACAAAATATTTATCAATAGTGTGCTTGTGTTTTATAATTATATTCAGAGATTTCTAAATCAGAAATTTTAGTCTGTATTATCATTATTCCCTTTGTGATTATGAAATATCATAGAAATATTTACAAATGGATTCTAATTTTACATTTAGAATAACCAATTTACGATTTTCTTAAATATGAATTCTGATTCAATAATGTAAATGATTTCATGTTGTTTATCTTTTTCACATGTTATAACAATGAGGAAGGAATGAATATGATTTTAAAACAAAAGGAAATACTTAAAAACAATTTTGCCTGCTTTGAAGGGGAATCCAACCCATATAAAAACTTGTTTTTATAGGGAAAAGAAAAATCAGACAAGTTGATAGGTGAAACTTTGAACAATATTGGACAAACAACAAGAAAGTTATGAATTTTTTAAAGTTGTAAATATTGGTAATCACTATACTCATGGAGACTTCAAATTGGCCGCATATGGGATGTCATAGTGATGTAAGGCAAGGACTACTCTTCCATGTACTCCTATACATATTATGGCTAAAATGTCATTTTTCCCAAAAGTTTTATTTCAAATTACATTTTTCTCTCATGAGGACATAAAACAATATACTACCCGAATTATATTTAGATTACTGCCCCAGGGGAGTGGGTACTAAGGAGAAAACCACAAATCCCTGATAATAAAGTACATGGCCTATGGGAAAGTTGTCCTTGCCCCTTGTCATAATTTTCTTACCCAGTTGCCAATTTGAAATCTACATAGTATTAGTGATCTCAATTCTAAAGCAGCTATAACTTTCTTATTGCTTGTCCGATTTCTTTCAAACTTTCACCATTCTGTTTAATTTATTTTTCTCCTTCCCAACACAACATTTTATGGCCAAGGCTGAATTCCCCTTTAAAAAGAAATATCAAGATAATGTTAATAGATAGTTATAATTTTAAAAAATTTCTGCCGCTTTGATAATCTCCAATCACCATTTGTTGTTTAATTCACCGCATGGCAGTAGCATTATCAACCCCTCACCTGCCCCCCCCCCTCTAAAAAAATTGGTACGAAACGACCTCCAATTTTGTGTTAAAGACCTTTTTTTTGCTTGTCAAACTCAAAACATTGAACTCACTGCGGGATCCGTGGGGGGGGGGCAAAGCTGGCTCGTGCTCGCCCCCCCTCCCCCCCTTTGAGAACAAAATGAAAATTTGTATTGTAAAAATGGTGTTAAAACCAAACTGTGCCCTCCCATTTCACAGTGAAGACCTTTTTTTTTTTGGATTCTCTATATTTTCGGGGACGAAATATCCTTAAAGGACAAGTCCACCCCAACAAAAACTTGATTTGAATAAAAAGAGAAAAATTCAACAAGCATAACACTGAAAATTTCATCAAAATCGGATGTAAAATAAGAGAGTTATGGCATTTTAAAGTTTAGCTTCATTTCACAAAACAGTTATATGCACATCTCGGTCGGTATGCAAATGAGGAACTGATGACATCACTCACTCACTATTTCTTTTGTATTTTATTATATGAAATATGAAATATTTTTATTTTCTCGTCATTGTCATGTGAAATGAAGTTGCATTCCTCCCTGAACACGTGGAATTCCATTATTTTAACATTTTGTGCTTCAGGCTAGGAGGTCCTAATCGTCAAATTCGTAAAAATTGAAATATTGTATAATTCAAACAATAAAAAACAAAAGAAATAGTGAGTGAATGACATCATCTACTCTCTCATTTGGATGTAACTGGCTCGTCAATATAAATATTTTGTTAAAAATAAGCGAAACTTTGAAATGTCATAACTTTCTTATTTTACATCCGATTTTGATGAAATTTTCAGCATTGTGCTTGTCTGATTTTTCTCTATTGATTCAAATCAACATTTTTCTGAGGTGGACTTGACCTTTAATTTTTTGTTGAAAAACTTTTTTTTTGTTGCTTGTCAAATTTTTCATTGGAAAAATGTGCCCCCCTTTTGGAAAATCATGGATCCGCCCCTGATTGAACTCATTTATATGAAGCGCTTCTACACTGTCAAAAACAACGCTGTTTACTTGAGAATTGCACAGTAGTTGTTTAAACATTTTAAACAAGTGTTTAAAATCTTAAACAATCATGTTTTAATTATTGATAATTTAATGTTTGATTTTAATTATTGATAATTAAATATTTGAATTTAAACTGTGTTTTTTTAGATTTTGAACACTTGTTTAAACAATTACTGTGTGATTCGCATCGTAAACAGCGTTTTTAAATTCATTTTAACAGTGTATTTGAATGATTAGGAACTTAAGTGACATGCTAAATATCAAATTAATGGCGCAAAAATAGGCGACAGGAGATTGATGACATGAACTTCCATATAATTCTATAGTAATTAGGCCTGACTTGAAACGGATATTTCAATATTCGGATACCCGACACTGAAAACCGGACGGCGGACAGGTATCCGAAATTTTACCCTGAAATATAAAAAATAATATCCATTTGCACTTATTTGAGTTATATTTAAGATTTTCAGTTATATTTGAGTTTTGAACCTATCTGATGATGGCGAGAGTCAGCGTGCGCTAATTAAAATATTTCTGAAAACCATGAAATTACGAGAAGCTGAATATTTTGGGTTGAATCTGTTTTGCAATCGGATTTGACTATTAAATGTGAGTTAGCGTGAGGCTAAGGCTACAAATGTAGATCGTATGACTGTGTAAGCTATTAGTAAATGACTATTATTTGACTTATACAAGTCGGGCCTAGTTACGATCCCATTTAATGGTTGCGAGAGTATGTGTGTTTATTTTTTAGTTCCGATCGAATGAAATGAGATGCAATGAATTTGGCCGAGGCGAGTGTAAGTGCGAGTCTACTATTACTAAAAGTCTAAAACCAGACAGGCCTACATCATTCAGCTCACGCACGTGCTGTCCTGTCTGGACGTGTCTGGAGTGAATCGTCCGATATATATTTGGTCACATTACACTCGCTACACCTTCAAATGGGATCGTACTTGGAATATTTTCATTTTCATACATGTCGGGTTTCTCCCCATTCCCCAAATTATAGCCAAGCTTCTCATTTCTCAACTTCTGAAACATAATCACACTTCTAACAAAGATTCAAGACAAGATTTAAATCACAGTAACTAACAGTAACTAATCACTCACATTCATCACCAGTAAGTTTTACTGCAAAACACGTCGATTCACAACCGACCACATACTCGGCGGGCGCACATCATAAACCTTTCTGGCACGATACTGCCTTTGAAGTATTGTTGTTTACGTGATGATTGATATCAAAATTTATATTGGATATGCCATTTAAACTGAAATAAAGGAAAATGTGTGTTTTGTAATTTATATATTAAATATTAATTCATGAAAGAGATTTTCTATTGACACTTATCATTCATATCGAAAGTTGATGTGAGAAAAAAGTACTGAAAATGAATATTTCTTTACGCATTTCAATTTAAATAAATTACAAAAAACAACATGACACACGCAGCCAACATTCATTCGACGTTTTCATAGTTTCAAAAATAATAATCATCTTCATTTGTAACGAAAGTTGCCATGAGAAAAAGTAGAATTCATTTTGTATTTGATGAATCACAAAAACAACATGACACACGCAATCAACATTTATTCGACGTTTTCAACTTTTCATAGTTTCAAAAATAATCATCTTCATTTGTAACCAAAGCTGCTGTGAGAAAAAGTAGAATTCATTTTGCATTTGATGAATAAATTACAAGAAACAACATGACACACCCGAGTAACCCGATCAACATTCATTTGACGCTTAAATGGTTTCAAATTATCTTCATTCTTCACTCGCATTGAAAGTCGAGGTAAGAAAATATACGATGAGTTACGCATTTGAAATCATCAAAACATAAGACGGGAAAGAAAAACGATCTTAAGCGACACCATAGTAAAATCGCCATCGTTGTCAGAACGGAACTTTACTCCATTCACGGACGATCATGCTCCAAAACTGATATAAGGTCATGTTTCAAAACTGATATAAAAACAATGATTTTCGGCGGGAATATATTACTGAAGAAGATTAATTGATATTGGTGATTATATTGGCGACTAAAACTTATAAATTTTGTTGGTGAGTCTTACTAAATTTAATGAGTTTTTGTGACAGGAAAGTGGTGAATCAGTGTCCACGGATACCCGAACCCGAAGAATGAAAACCGTCCACGCGGGCAGAAACCGTTCGGATATCCGTTTGGTGGCAGCACTAATAGTAATATTGTACTTTCTTTTTTTATATATAAGGTACGGCACAATTTTGATAACTGCCCCTTTTAAATGAGGAACAGGCCATCCGCGTTCCCCAAATAAATTATGACTGACTAGTAAAGAGCTGAAAAACGGAAGAAGTAGCCTTTGTAGGTAATTGACGGCATTATTATTATAGAGTTTACCACCCTGACCTATAAGGATCGGGAATGTTGTGTGATCAATTTGAAGAAAATATGACTTCATATACTTTGACCTATAATCTTAAAACTAATTCCGTTCCCAAATATTATTCTTTAATACTTGATGCCGCCACGAAACAAAGAAGCAATATAGCCGAGATGAAAAAACGGGGTAGTATAGAAAGGTAAACAAGGGAGAATAACAATGATTTTCTTGCAAACATGCGCGGAAGCAAATATTTAGAGAGAATGAGAAAGAAAATCCTGCAAAGCTATCTTTTTCGCCATTGTTTCCCCCTTCGCTATCACCGTTTCTCCTCTCTCTTTTTTTTTTTTGGGGGGGGGGCGTTAGGGTGGGGAAGATCATCCCACCGCCTCCTTGCTACGTACTTGTTATTGAAAAAAAGGAAAAGGTGCATGATAAAGGCCTATTGGGATGTAATGACAAAATCTATCACAAAATTTGATTTCTGCGTCAATTCTTCAATGGTATAGTAGTAGAAGTATACATGTAGATAAGCTGATTTAGTGTCACCATGATTATTCATTAATTCTTAAGGCCCCCATTCCACAGAACGAAGACTATTGAAAGACCAATGAAAGACTTAAAATTGATGAGGTCTTACAGTGGTCTTCCAGATCACTGAAATTTGTCATCTCTGTGGAATGGCTCAGAAAGACCCCTCAAAGAACTTTGAAAGACTGATGGATATTTCTTGTCTTCCTGGTCTTAGACTAGTCCTATAGAGATCTTTCAATGGTCTTCCAGAGATCTGTTATGCAAGAAGTGATCTTTCAAAATTCTTTCCATGGACTTTGCTTGGTCTTTCAATGATCTCTCATGAGTCTTACAGTGATCTCCGCAAAAATCTTGAGAGACTGCCGAAAGATCATTGAAAGACTATGAAGACCTTTGAAAGTTCATCGAAAGACCGCTGAAAGATGGCTGAAGACCACTAAAAGACAATTTTCCTGTTGACCATTGTAAGACTGTTTTGAACAGTTTCAAAAAGTTTTGGAGCCCATGAAGACCACTGAAAGATTGGTCAGGACTCGTGTAAGACCTCAAAGACCATTGTAGGTTCATTGAGAGACCTCTGAAAGATCAATCAAAATTCATGGTCTTTCAAAGGTCTTGTTCTCTGTGGAATAGGGGTTTAAGCAAAAACAATATAAAGAATGGGATGTCTTTAGAAAAAAAAAACTCTTGGACGCCAGGAAAACAATCAGACAAGCAGGATTCGCGGTGACTTTATGCATCCTATAATGAGCATTTCAATTCTTAGTAATTATAGGCCTATACTTATCCCGCTGAGATTTATATACCCAATGATTGAAGCTTAAAAAATGCCAACAAGATGAAAGATAACATTAATCTATAAACAAACATATATAAATTATAATCACACTTCATGATTCTATACTCTATCTTACGATCTCCGTTCAAACATAATACAAATTAATAGGCATCAATTGTAGGAAAATGGTTGTTGGATGATAATGAGATTTGCATATATTTTCATTTTATTTATTTATTTTAAATTCTCATTAAAACATACAATTGAAATTGAAACTAAGGATACATGCACAGTATACAAAATAAACAAAATGGGAAACATAACAAGAGAGAAAAAAAAAAAATGTGGGAGCCAGCATTGGACTCCGCGATGGTATTTTAAAAATAATTTTACATCACGGCAACGTTCTCGCCAGGTTCACTCTGACGCTTGACGGCGCGAAGCGACGCAAGCCGCGCAGCGGCCTCGGTGCGCGCGCACGGGGGGAGGGTTCGGGAGGGGGGTGTCCCCTATCGAAAATATTAATATCGACGAGCTTAGATTGCTGCTAAATGCACCACATTTTATATCTATTCAATGCTTCTCCGGCCACACAGCCGTAACGGTTGCGCGAATTGCGATTGAAGCAGAAAGGCAATTACTGACAACTTAAAAAGGTCAACTTGTCTTGGGAAATGATTTGAAGTCAATCCTCATTTTATACTTACAGTTTTTAGATTTATTCACATCGATGGCATCGATAAAGTAACTCCATGCTTTCCAATGTTTAGATCGCTACATCCTTAGAAAATGCGATTAATTTGGTGAATGCGTGTTGTTTCTTATGTCAATGACCGACTACATCTACGGACCGCATGCGTAGCCCTTTGAGCTTGCGCCGCGTCGCGTCCTTACTAAATCCAAAGATTGTTCCGACTTTATACCTCGGTCACATTTGTTCTACGGCGGTGTACGGCGAGTCGAAAACAGCCGTTTAAAAAAATTTTGTACCAGCTGAATATAGGTGGTTTGAATAAAAATGAATAAAAAGGCTGTTTTCGACTCGCCGTACGGCCACCGTAGAGCAAATGTGACCGAGGTATTTGGAAGCCTCGGAAGTTTTCTTCCGCGGCTTCCAAATAATGGGCATCGGTATTCATGAGACAGGTCCCCGACTTATATAATTTGCATGGTTTTTTGTTTTGTTTATTCGATACTCACTGAAACTATAACTCTCATAAGACTTCTGTTGATGATGTTTATACTATAATATCCAATCAAGATTCTTTTATCACTGTCAATTATTGCTATGTTCATTTGTATTGTTCGTTACCTATAAAATAATGAATGTGCTCATCACGAGCGTGATAAATATTTTTAGTCATTCATAATACTTTAATATTACGAATTTGTTGTTCTTAATTGCGATTTAAAATGTTTTGAAAGTATAGGTTAATTGACAGGAAAGCAGATTTCTATTTTTACATAATACATCATGTAGGCCTACAAATACAGCGTGTGTGAAAGAGAGGAAGAGGGAGGGGGGGTTGTAGCTAGGATGGTCGAAGGGAGAGAGCGATAGGGGAGGGGTCGTGGTGTGGACAATGACTAGGGGATGTTGAGATTGTGTGTGTGGGATTGGTGAAGAAGTCAATATTCGAAGCGAATACATTTTTATAGATGTGTATATACTTCTACTGATGATGACGGCTGAATAATCTTTCTTTACATTTATATTTTGGTGAATTTAAATTTAAAAAATATTTTCTTGCACCATGAGTGGGAAGATCAAGGTACATGATTCAATAAATTGCATCACAATATCACTATAGGTTTAGTTGTAAATTTACAGAAATTCACAAACAGTTTATTAAAAATGAAAAAAGAGAAAGATCTTCTTAATTTTATAGCCCCCATCCAGCGTAAACAACATGAAGAATATTTGAGGTCACGAAATCAGCTGATTCGCACTCAACAACAGGTTAACAGGTCACACACGTGGGACACATTCCAAGGGCGGGAATTCGGGAAACCCGTTTTCAAGCACAATGATTGGCTCAACCAAGAAAGTGAATACTAATTAGATCACGTGCCATCGGCTTTGGGGCGTCTCGTTCACATTCCAACTCACTTCATAAATATCATCCACTCGCAGTATAATTAGGCTAACGACATTGTAAAGATAACTCCATATTAAAAGCACAATTCCGATATAAAACATAAAGACATAAGTGAACTTGAAAAATTCATCCAACGATATTCAAATTATACTAGCATCTCATGTGGGCGTGAACAAATGAAATACATATCCTCTAAAACGTTCACACATATCAACTTCAATTATTGGTACTTGAAATGAATTGCCAATTCCACTTTGTTGAATGTGTACTTCTATCGAAATCTATTGTCACGTACCCCTCCCTACCCGTGGTGGATTTTCCAATCGCCATAAAGATTATGCAGCCACAATCACAGTAGACACATCCATAAATGAATATTAATTTCATTCGCTACGAACATTTACTTCTTTTCGCCAATCCCCTCCCCACAAAGTCACAAACATCCCATCATTTTCATCTACATTGCCCACGACCACCCCCCATTATTCTCTCTTTCTCCTTTACACAAATTAATTTTAAATATTTTATTTTAAATCGTAGTTGTTAAGCAATTGTACAACAAATTCATAAAGCATTCACTGTGATGACTAAAACATTTCTCAGGCCCGTGACAGGTGCGCTCATTATTTAATTGGCAGGCAAAGAGTAATAAAACAATACAAATGAAAATACACTACGTATAACTCACTTTCAAAAATGAATCGTAATGATAAACAAGTGGAACGCCTCTGGCAGTCTCGCCTGCATTACGCAATTTAATATAGCAGCAGTGCTAACTTTGAAAACTACTATTAAATAATCATTCACAAAAACACCATTCATATAATGACATAATACCACGTTCATTGACCATAGATGACATTTGAACGGTGACTTAAAGAGGAATCCAGCCTTGGCCATAAAATGTTGTGTTGGGAAGGAGAAAAATAAATTAAACAGAATGGTGAAAGTTTGAAAGAAATCGGACAAGCAATAAGAAAGTTATAGCTGCTTTAAAATTGAGATCACTAATACTATGTAGATTTCAAATTGGCAACAGGGTAAGTAAATTATGACAAGGGCAAGGACAACTTTCCCATAGGCCATGTACTTTATTATCAGGGATTTGTGGTTTTCTCCTAAGTACCATTTCCCCCGGGGCAGTAATCTAAATATAACCCAGGTAGTATATTGTCTTATGTCCTCATGAAAGAAAAATATAATTTGAAATAAAACTTTTGGGAAAAATGACATTTTAGCCATAATATGTATTGGAGTACATGGAAGAGTAGTCCTTGCCTTACATCACTATGACATCCCATATGCGGCAAACTTGAAGTCTCCATGGTTATAGTGATTACCAATATTTACAACATTAAAAAATTCATAACTTTCTTGTTTTTTGTCCAATATTGTTCAAACTTTCACCTATCAACTTGTCTGATTTTTCTTTTCCTTATAAAAACAAGTTTTCATTTGGGTTGGATTCCCCTTTAAGACTTGTCAAATACACCCATGTCCACATTTCATTCACTCTATCCATAAACTTTCAAAGTTATGATGGCAATTCAACAATTACCCCAACATGGCCTAAGTTTATTGACCTTAACTGACCTTTGACCTTGGTTTTGTGACCTGAAACTCACAGGGGATGTTTAGTCATACTTGATTACTCTTATATCCCAAGTTTTATGAAATAGATCCATAAACTTCAGAGTTAGGATGGTAATTCAACAAATACCCCCAACACGGCCAAAGTTCATTGACCTTAAATGACCTTTGACCATGGTCATGTGACCTGAAACTCGTACAGGATGTTCAGTGATACTCGATTACTCCTATGTCCAAGTTTTATGAACTAGATCCATAAACCTTCAGAGTTAGGATGGTAATTCAACAAATACCCCCAACACGGCCAAAGTTCATTGACCCTAAATGACCTTTGACCTTGACCATGTGACCTGAAACTCAGGAAAGATGTTCACTAATACTTGATTAACCTTATGTCCAAGTTTCATGAACTAGATCCATAAATTTTCAAAGTTATGATAGTAATTCAACAAATATCCCCAACTTGACCAAAGTTCATTGACCCTAAATGACCTTTGACCTTGGTCATGTGACCTGAAACTCAAGCAGGATTTTCACTAATACTTGATTAACCTTATGCCCAAGTTTCATGAACTAGGTCCATATACTTTCTAAGTTATGATGTCATTTCAAAAACTTAACCTTCGGTTAAGATTTTGAAAATAATTCTCCCAACATGGTCTAAGTTCATTGACCCTAAATGACCTTTGACCTTAGTCATGTGACCTGAAACTCAAGCAGGATGTTCAGTAATACTTGATTAACCTTATGTCCAAGTTTCATGAACTAGGTCCATATACTTTCTAAGTTATGATGTCATTTAAAAAACTTAACCTTAGGTTAAGATTTGATGTTGACGCCGCCGCCGTCGGAAAAGCGGCGCCTATAGTCTCGCTCTGCTATGCAGGCGAGACAAAAATGCGAATAAATAAAGATTATTACTTATGAAAATTATAACAGATTCGATGAATATATTAAAAAAAACATTCAAATTAAATTAGTTTTGGATCCCATCTAATTTTGGAAGACTCGGATCCCCGCGGATCAAGGATTTTGATGCCATGTGCGATTTGTGCAGTGGCACAGAATTTGGTAGACATGCCGTCGCCAAATTAATCAACACTTTCAAAAGATCGATGTAGAGATCAAGACTTTGGAAATTATGGAGTAAAATCGGAATTTAAATGTGAATAAATCATTTTGCTGTAAGTAAATGAGTTGGACATTATATCAATCCATTCCTTTGGCTTTGTCATTATTAACGTGATCTTGGAATAATATTCTCAATTCGCTCTACGGCAGTGTCATCAGACAAGCATTCATTGAATTCATGTAGTCGATGTAGCTAAGTGGGACGAGATGAAATTAAATTTCGATCGAATTTTCATATTATTTTTGACACACTTTATTTTTGACAAAATAAGTGAAAATATCAACTGAAATTCGTAATAATCTAAATTACATTGCCCAACCCAGTAACCCACGATAGCCGTCTCCCCTCACTTGTTTTTGAGCGCATTTACTACCATTTTAAAGACGAAAATAATGTGAGCAATGCGATACGCAAATGCGAGGTAAACACGGGGCTAAACATCTTCGCGCTTCCCACAAAAGAGATTGGGCCTCGAGTCGAGGTCGTATCGTATATAGCGTACTAGTAGTGAGTCAAAGAAATCCCGGGAAGAAATCGTGGACGAAATAATCGACAAGTTTATTTTAGGACCTGAAAAGCACATTGTTTTTTAATATATTATTCAGTTTTTATGTAGATCTAGGCCTGTTTTACAGTTGTCGGCCACGGTTGTCGGATTTGCCCTGAAAATTTTCAGGGTTGTCGGCGCCCGCCAACCGTGACGTGTGGTAGCGAGAACGTTGCATCACGGAGTCCTCTAGGCTAAGCCAGCATAAGCCTGTCAGAGGCTGGGTTCCAGAAAATAGGCATCAATATCTTAAAGAGATGGTCTGCTGATCACTCAATAATTTTGATCAACGAATATATTCCTTTAATATATGAGTGTTCATTTATTTCTTCACTTGTTTATTAACATATATCTATACAGTTTCCAATAATAATAATAATATAAAAAAAACTTGTAGTACGATACCATGTGCATAATCTCTCGAAAACAATGAAGAAACAAAGAAGAAAAAGAGAGGATAAAGACAAGAAAAAATTAGAGACAAAAAAAGAAAAGAAGAAAAATGACGAAGAAAAAAAGGAAAAGAGAAAAAAGAGCAAAAGGCAAAAGAGAAGAATAAAAAAGGGAAGAAAGAAAAAAAAAACAGACCAAAAAAATGAAAATAAGGTAGAGGAACAAATAAAAAAGGGGGAAAAGAAAATAAAACAGAACAAAAGAAAAGAATGGAGGAGAAAGAAAGAAAAACAAATAATTCAAACGAAAATACAGAACAAAAGAAAAGAATGGAGGAGAAAGAAAGAAAAACAAATAATTCAAACGAAAATACAGAACAAAAGAAAAGAATGGAGGAGAAAGAAAGAAAAACAAATAATTCAAACGAAAATATGTTATTTCTTTCAAAGAAAAAACCAAAGCCGTAGCTAAAATAGTTGCCAGGCAAAAGGGAGAAGCAAGAATTTACGGAACTAGACTCATGAATATTCATAACAATCTCTCCGACGCATCAAATGATAGCCTTTTGTCGGGGCCTTCTGTTGTATTTTCTATAGTGGTATTGGCAGGATCTGATGATAATACGAACTTACTAAAATCACATATTCAATTATTATTTTATTTTTAAAGTATTTTTTTCTCTTTTATCGTTTGTTTTTGTTTTTTTGCCCGTTTGGTGATAAAAATCAATTTATCTCGTTGCCTCATCAAAAGGCTATATCGATCCTCCATTGCTTCCTGTACGAACGACTTTTAATGCACACCGGCAAATATTTCCGTTTTTGCTTCATTTTGGGGAATTATTTCAAAGTTTTGAGGGCCGCCCATATTGCGGCTTAAATTGTATGTATTGTCTTTCCTTTGTAATAGTTTTGTGCAAGTTTATGTATTTTTGATTGATTCGTGATGCTCACTTGGTTTCATCTAGTGAGTCAGGGTGAAACACCACGCAGCCCGAACACAGTGTACTGTGTTCGGGCTGCGCAGTAAATCCCAGTTAAATTATTTAAAACTAGATTTACACCATTTCAATTTTTGGGATGGCATCTCTACTTATATCATAACCTTGTTAATTGAATGAGTGGAGTCATCCATATAATCGTGGTAAGTGCATAATTCTGTTTTCACAATTTTCTTTCCAAGTTATTGTGACCACAATCTACCCTAGTCCCGTGAGTATGAGTAAATGCACGGTGAGCTCCTGTCCAGGGGCCCGTTTCTCAACACCTGGACAAAATAGTCATATCTTTATCCACCAACCACGGAGATAGCTCCAATCTTACTAAACCTGTTTCTCGAAAGGCTTCCTAACTAGAATACCTTGATATTGATACTATCGGTAAAAGAGCAGACGAGACGTAGCATTAGTCACAAGATATATTTTTCAAAAAGAAAAATTATGACAAAATTGCAAATATTGTGATGAATTGGGAAATACATCTTTTCAAAATAATAGCACATGTAAATTATGCATCATATATACTTAGACCATGAAGATCGGGGCATTCAATTGCTGAGAAAATTAAATTATGAATAAATCATTTCATGACTAGAAAATCACATGTGGGCGTTGAGATGGGTACCCCCGGGACATCTAATTTTAATAGTTTACGAAAGTAAACCATAACATTTTTTTTTTAAATGATGATAATTATACGCCCTTCTACGATTCCAAACATCATCAAAATATAGTTTAACAAAAGCAAAAATAAATCTTTCAAACTGAAACATACAATTTGACAAATTCTATGCATAAATTAGAGATAGAATTTATCCAAATGTTAATAGGGGTCTGAAAACAACAAATACGAGTCCAGTTATGGATGGCCTGACGTGGTAGAATCTTTATCGATTAAATCATCTTACTATTTCAAGCTGAATGGTTTTGTGGCGTTTTACCAACAGTTTTTTAGATTCTTTTTATTAAAATTATCATTGAATGCATTATCCCACTTGTTATGTGATGTAATTTCAACCTCTATGATTGATTACCGGTTACGTAAGATTATTATTTTCAAATATCTATCACCTCGATGTCGTTCGAATCCTCAGACATCACTTCGCGGATCGCTTGGATTCGCCGTGCGCCGTAATGTTGATATGGACTGTAGTTAGCAACCAAATCATGCGAACATGTGGCGAACAAACTGCCAGTGCTAGCATGCTGCAGGCGAATGTTTTGGTTGCATAACTTAAGTCCATATCAACATTACGGCGAATCCAAGCGATCCGCGAAGTGATGTCTGAGGATTCGAACAACGACATCGAGATCAAAGCTGAGATACAGCCGTTCCCGATTGCGATATTTGGAAAAGAGGTGGGTACATTGTAGGTACATGTGCGAATACCGGCGCATCATGAGCGCTGGTTTTGGCTGCACGGTTTTCGCGTGGGTTTTGCTGCAAGTGGCATCGCCTCTGTATGGGCGGCTCCTCGAAAATGGGGTTTAATGCACATGCGCACATAGTTCATGCAATCTCGTGCCTTTTTCCAAACAGTTGAAGATGTGCACTTTCTGTACATATAAGTTTCAATATGAATACTCGCCTGTAAAGTGTGGATATTGGAGCTTGAAAGTTCATCAAATTTTTGGATGCGCAAATGATCGAAATTTTTTGATGGTATGTAGAAGTACGTTCCAATTATGTATCTGAATTCTTTTAAAATATATTTATAGTCAAAAGAAAAGTAAAAATATGAGATTCTATCGACTAGCAGTCCAGATATTAAGAGGAGCGAGCTACCCTTGTCACAGCCGGTCTCTCAGCAGTCGAGCTGCCCGATGCGGTTGGCTGGGTGATGGGAGCGGTCGTAGGGACAGTGATTTTCCGTTTCAAAAAATTGCCTTTTCCGTTTCAGAAAATCTCAAATTCCGTTTCAGCATGTCAGAAAACGGAAATTCCGTTTCCCCATAGACTTTGTACACACGGAAAAGTGACAATTCCGTTTACGAATAGCAAAATCACAACACGCATACTCGCACTGGTCAAAATTTGTATCTGCTACTGTTCCAACAACACAATAAAATCCGTTCTAATCGGATCTATGCGGGTGCATAACATATTTTTACACACCCATTTTGCATGCATACATCCTCACCTTTCATATTATTAGCATTATTTCACGGTGAAATGATATTTCATCGATAATTTGGGGGTTTTTTGGACATCGTTATCATCAGTCAACGGCTATTGCCAATCCGCCATCTTGGATTTTAAGACCACGATATCGTGCTGTTACATCTTCAAACGTAGAGGGCAGCAACACACGACCGTGTAAGGAGTTGAACGATATGTGTGCATGTGAAGCCCAACACCCGGCCGGCCGGGTACGGCTACGGTGCGGGGTACAATCGAGTGTGCTGATGTCAAGTGCAGTCACGATGTGTAAATTGTCATGATAGTAGCAAAGTGAGATCGTGTTTTCTGGGTTTTTGGGGCCATTAAATATTCTCATTTTGTTGTGATTTTGGAGTAATTTCTGTTGCTATTCTGTGTATTTTGAGGGAAAATACGTTTTCCGTGATTTTCCGTTTGAAATGCCACTTTCCGTTTCAAAAGGCCCTTTCCGTGAATTCCGTCCGTTTTCCGCGATCGCGGAAAATCACTGTCCCTACGGTCGATAGTGAGTCGTTCATGCTGGATTGAACTAGATCTTGAATTGTTTAGTCTATATTGTGCCTTTTTTCGGAAATTTCTGTCATTATACCTAGATTATTATTTTGATATTGATTTTAATACATACATTTTGTCACAAAAACATTCTTTCCTCCCAAGGTTACAAAGTCAAGATGGTTGATTGTTCAATAATGTTTCATCATTTGGAAACTGGATTCTTTTGGAAGTGGAATATCAATGTTGACTTTTTAACTTAAAATGCAAAATCTATAGTGTTTCTTTTTTTTCTTTTGTAGAAAAAAAATATATTTTGAAACTTTTCAATCATATTTCATTATTTTGAGACTGGATTTGCTTTGGAAAGGGAAATATCATAAATGTTGACATTTTA
Organism: Lytechinus pictus; assembly: GCF_037042905.1. NCBI lineage: Eukaryota > Metazoa > Echinodermata > Echinoidea > Temnopleuroida > Toxopneustidae > Lytechinus > Lytechinus pictus. The sequence goes on along the minus strand of NW_026974147.1, from coordinate 329,205 downwards.
ATTAAAATGCAAAATTATGTTTATTTTTTTTTCATATTTATTTTTTTTTAATATTTTTTTTAGTTTCTTTTTTAAATTTTTGTATTGTTTATATTTTCAATTTTTTTTTGTCATGTTTCATTATTTGGAGACTGGATTTGCTTTTGAAGGGAGAATATCTTAAATGTTGATTTTTTTAATTAAAATGCACAAACTTTAAGTTGTTTATTTTTTGTTGTAATATTTTTTTTCACTCTTGTAAGAAAATACATGAAAACTCAGAGGAAAGAATATTTCATTTCCAGATGGGTCTAAGTCCTGTATTTATATTTTTTTTATCATTGTTAATTTTACTATTTTTTTTAATTTACTTTTTTTTTTTTTTCATTAGGGGTGCAGGTGGAGGTTGTGTTTTAAACTGGAAAATGGGGACGGGATTGGTACAAGTTTTTGTCACTTTTGTTTCTCTTGTGTTTAGTGTTTGTTTGGAGCTTTGATGTCTGTTTGGTTGTTGTTTAGAGCTTTGTTATCTTTTTTTCCTGGTTGTTTTTTGTTTTGCTTTGAAAGAAATAGACCACTCTTCCTTTTTGTTTGGCTTCAACTAAAAATTTGAATTTATTTTTCTTAAAAAAAGAGAGCTCACAGGGCCTTTGTAATACATTGTATGTATACAAATATAAGAAATACATTGAAAATGATAGAATTTACTAAAGCTTAATATTTATCCTTCTTGATACTTAAAATAAATTGCATACAATGCTACATTCATATTTTACACTTAGCTGCTCATCCCTCCTAAAAAAATGTAATCAAATGTCCATTGTCTCTAAAATCAAAAGCTACATATTACACATGTATAACAAATTGTTGAAACAATAGAATACATCAGGAATTGGTGAAACAATCAAATACATCAGAAAAAAGCACACTTGTATTTTTATTTGGTCAGAATACAAAGTACAAAAGGAATAATTTTTATACGTAAAAAAAGACTTAAGACTTAAAAAAAGACAATACTTAAGTTGAAAAAGAGCTTGTAATTTATATAAGAAAAAACAAAGAAATACATTAGAAATTACAAAAACAATTCTTAAAACAAATTCATCTAGGAAATTATCTACATGATGCTGTTTTAATGCCAACTAAATTATATATATATTATCTATCATGATCACCTTCATTTGGCAAAAAAAAAAGAGGCAAGTAATTGTGATTTTGCGTAATTTGCATAATTAATTACAATTAATTAGAAGAAATTATTTTACACATAATAAGAAGAAAAATTACAAGATGAAATTATTACACATCAATTGAGCCTTCTTTCACCTTTCCATTGATACCTAAATTACTTCATAGGGCTCAAAAACAAAGAAGTTAGAGCCTGTCGAAGACTTGGGTTCAAAATGGTCACAAAATGGTCACAAAAATCGGTTCTGTACTGTACTCCATTGACTTTACATTGAGACAATGACCACAAATTTGGATTAATATGCGCGACTTAAACTGGAATAACTTTATAATTTCTTGATGAAAATTAGAGTTCTTGTTATCATTTGAAAGATCTTTTAAAGAGCTTTCAAATGATACAAAATTTATTCATATTTGATTATTTTCATTTTTTTTGGTCACATACCTATACATTGACCTCGAAATGTGACTGAGAGACTTGTCATGACATATATGGTAGACCAAAAGCTTCAGTCTCTGTATTTTGGTTGTTCCGCTGAACTACGTTGGCTCCACTCACCAATACATAGACTGAAGAGCTTGGAGGCCCGTACGTACAGCCAACGTATAACTTTTTTTAAGTGAACTAACATTTTATAGGTCGCGATTTAAAACTTGTTTTTTAAGCGAAATTTACAGTTTCATGTTTTCCATTATCAGGGAAATATAAGTAATTGCGTACCTTTGACCGGAGTTATTGATAAAAATCCTGAATTGAATTGAATTGAATGTATTTATTGTCCTGTGTAGGAAATTCATTTCACATCGGGTTTACAAAATTACAAATACATATGCACATAGACAGAATGAAATAGACTTACAATACCATGGGATTACATACACAAACAAAATGCCGTATACATTATTTCAAATATAATAGAAAAAAGTACAATTGCAGATGTATAAATTGATTAATTATTCAAATATTAATTGGTTTGTGATTCCATCTCCAGCCCGAGTACGGGGGGGGGGGGGGGGGGGGGGTGGAACGAGTATTGCGAGATGGTAAATTAAAGGTGAGTATTAAAAGGGGCGGGGTTCACAGTAAGCTAAGTGCAATTCCCCATTCTATCTGACAACTGTACTATTAAACACATGTTGAGAATTGGGGACGAATGACTGCCTAAAACGGACTCTGTTAGTACGGGAGACACAGAGGCGAACACCAGACCTATTGAAGTTATAATAGCAGTGTAGAGGGTGAGATGGATCTTTTAAGATAGCCTCAACTTTAGCCAGTAATCTCTCGTTGTACAGAGTTTCAATTGGGGGTAATTCAAGACCGATTATTTTCTGGGCAATTTTCCGTGGGCGTTCAAGCTTCTCTTTGTTCGATTTAGTAAGGTTGCTATAGAAGCAAATTGCATTGAACATTACAACTGACTGGATAATAGACTTGTAAAACAGGGACAAAATCGACCTATTCAAATGGAGCTTTTTGAGTTGGCGAATGAAAAAGAGTCTTTGATTTGCCTTCTTTTGAATTGAGATTGTGTTTTCAGTCCAGTCAAGAGTATTCGTGATTGTGGTACCAAGGTACTTGTATTCCTTGACCTGTTCAATGGGATTTCCATGTATTTCGAGTGGCATGTGCTCAGTAATATTTCTTCTAAAGTCAATGATTATTTCTTTTATTTTTCCTACATTTAAAAGCAAATGATGAGTGTCACACCATTTGACGAAATGTGATACTTCTGAGAAGTAGCGGTTTGCGTCCACGGAAAGGAACCCAGATATTACGGTATTATCAGCGTACTTAATAATCAAACATTCATTATTTGTGCTAACACAGTCGCTTGTATATATTGAGAACAGAGCTGGGGAAAGAACACATCCTTGGGGTACCCTGACATTAACTGAACTAACACCTGATTTAATCTGTCCAACTTTAACCATTTGTGGTCGGTTCAGCAAAAAGTCAAGAAGTAGAAGTGATAATTGTGGATAAACATTATATTCCTCTAGTTTCTAAATTAGCAGATGTGGAACCAAAGTGTTAAATGCACTTGAAAAATCGATAAATGTCGATCTCACATACGTTTTAGACTTATCTAAATGAGACAATGTTTTGTGTAAGTGCAGTAGAACTGCATCTTCTACTCCCCTGTTTGATCTATAAGCAAACTGTAATGGATCTAAGTGGGCCTCTGTTTGTTTCAACAGATATTTTAACATCAGTTTCTCGAAACATTTCATTATACTGCATGTTAACGCAATCGGTCGATAATCATTCATATCAACCGGGTTCTTGACTTTTGGAATAGGAAATATGGATGATGTTTTCCAAAGTTCCGGAATAACTCCACAGTCGAGGGCGATTTGAAACAGTTGTCTGAAAATACCAGCGAGCTGGTCTTTACATGTTTTCAAAACATTATTTCTATGGATGATCGAGAAATCTTTCATCTAAGACATTTTCACCTGAGCTGACAGTTTTTCTTGCAAGTTGCCATCTTGAATGACGTCATTATTCGATATATCGAATGTCGTCTGCTACCTGTGATCGTAGCGGTTTAGCTCGCATGTGGAGCAGATCGCATAATAATTAATATCGAAAGCAATATCGATATCACATTCGTAAATTGTCGATGCACTCTCCGTTCATTTGTAATTTTGGCTGCTATTTTGGCCCGCGTAACCCAGGAAGCTCCGGGGCTTACCCACTCCTAGTACCAATGAGGTCCAAACATTAACATGTATGGACCTCATAGGCGACATCTGTAGTATTTTGTGTCAGAAATCTTTGTGAAGATGATTATTTGTGTAATTATAACACAAGTACGAGCTATCGTACTGTCTATTCATTAAATTTTTGTTTAAGAAAGTTAAAGCATTGTTAGCAATAAAAAAAAATTGAAAGAAATGAAGAGGAACTTACATTTTGACGACTTTTTCCAGATTTTATTGCCAGTTGCTCTTCACTTCTGACTCGCGATCGAAGCTGATATGCAGATCACGTGATACGCGTTCTCGTCAGCTGATCGGTTGGTTATTCTTTTCGCCAGACGTTGATAATTATATATTTCATAATGCTAGCATTCATCGCAAATTTAGGTGAAAGAGATTGAATTTAAACAGCGCAAGCTTTAATTTTCTCAAAAATAACATTTAATTGATTGCACAAGTTTCGCCTTGGAACAAGTAGGATCATTTGGTCCCATGTTTGCATAACTACGGGGGTGGGGGCGGGGTGTCCCTACCACTACACCCACTAGCCAGCAATTATCGTTTTTTCTCTTTTTTTTAAACCAAAATACCTCCCCCCCCCCAAAAAAAAAAAAAAAAAAGGGTCAAAGAGAAAGAGAATTGAGGAACACAATATGCTTTATTTTTTCCTCTTTTACTGTTTAACGAGACTTGTAATCAAATATTAAATGGGGCTTAATTAGAACAGCCTTTTTTAAGTCAATTAATAAAAAATATTCCTCCTCGGGATTTGAGCTTTCATGAAATATGAATCTTTTTCATGACTACCGAAAACGCTAAAAATGTCCAAATTTTTAATTGGTATATAAAGCTTTAGCTCATGCGTTGCGCCCGTCTTATTTTAATGTTATAAATTTTATGCTTTTAATGAATTTCTAATTCTCAGATCTTGTCGCAATCCGATTGGTAGCTATAATGAATGATTATTATGTTTCATGAATTGTTCAAAATGTGTCTCTCTATCAGTTTTGAATATTTAAAAAAATGTCAGCTCATGCTTTTTGCTTGCAATATTTTGATTAGTAAGAATTTCTTCTCTTGTATATATATGCGAGTTTGAGTAAATAACTAGAGAGAGAGGAGGGGGGGGGGGTCCCTCAGCTACTTGTCCTCGCTTATTCCCAATTTTTTTTAATATTATACTCGTGTTCAGAGTGTTTCAAAGTCTTTTTTGATTTTTTTTACACTTTTTATTGTCTCGGAGCTTCCCTCTATTTCTTTTAAATATAATGTAGCCCTTTTTACTTGTTTCAATTCTTTTATGTCTCATTTCATTGAAAACATAATTATTAAACTGACTGACTTTATTACGAAATTGTGATATTATTTGGTCTTGTTTGTTTGGCTTTCTTTTTTTCTTCTTATCCTTCTTCTTACTTTTTCCCTTTCCTTATTTTCTCTTTTATTTCATTTCATAAGGCATCCGCCAACTTATATACAACAACAACAAACATATTTATTTGGTGGTGTGCCCCTCTAAAAAGGGAGGAAAATAGGTAGGAAAAAAAGAAGAAGGGAAGGGGGAAAAATAAGAAAAAAAAAGAAAGATGATGATGATGAAAATTATCTTGGTGATGATGATGGTGGTGGTGATGGTGGCGGTGATGATGATGATGATGATGATGATGATGATGATAATGATGGTGGTAGTGGTGATGATGATGAGAATGAAGTTGGTGATGATGGTGATGATGATGACTAGATGTAATTTTGTTATTTTGTCTTTGAAAAAATTAAGTAGTGCATAGGTGAATTTATTTAAAGTAGCAGAAAAAATAATTTGAAAAATTGGTATGCGTTCAGGAAAAATCCATCCCCCACTAAAAAAAGATTAAAGGTGAGATTTTTTAAATAATTATTTGTGACGGCGTAGGCCTTTGCGAGCAGCTATATCGGAAATAATTATGGTAAAAAGTAAATGAAATGTCAAGAAATATGTGATAATGACTTTTATTGTACATTCAGTATATCAATAGATAACTTCATACTCTCTCCAAAAAGAAAAAAAGTGGGTCATTACGGACCATTAAAAATGGGAAATTTTGGCATTTTATATTACATAGAATATTGAGCAACTGCTCGTTTATGACGTCACAAATCAAGCATTCGAAATTCTACTAACTCCATTTTTTTTTAATAACACCTTCACCGATATTTTGAAATTATTTTTCTTTGGCCTATATTTTCACAATCTTTTTATCAAGGTGAAATTCCCCTTTACAAAACAGTATCCGCATGATCAGTGTGTAGCGGTAAATTATTCACCTGATAACTATAGACCTATCTATAATTCATGCGGCTATGTTTAATAATATATTGCTGTGAATAGAATAAATGTCATTAAAAACATAATCTCACTGATCACTAATGCCAGCTCGACGCGCGAACTGAAAAATATATTTTCTGCCCCGATAATTTGATAACCCTAACCTAACCCAATTTCTAAGTATTTTTATCATAAACAGGATAACTATAGACAATTAATTGAAAACTTGATATTCTTTTGCGAAAATGAATATGAAGGACAACTTTTTAATAAAGAACACAGTTTTAGAGCGTGATTTATACCTACAACTGCTTAATCCTGTCACTGTCGGTATGACATGAAGCAGTTGGAACTTTCTGATTCCATCAGCTTAATAATTTTTGCAACAGGCGCCAGTCCAACAAACAGACAGACATTTGCCCAAACAGACAACATCTCAACCTCTGCTCATTTCTTTTTGCACGGACACATAAAATCTCGACCTACCCATCACTTTTCTCACTATTTTCTCCTCCCTTTTATTTTCCATTAATTTTTCTTTCGTTCACTTTTTTTCTGTCCTCTTTTTCCTTCTATTTTTTTTCTCGTCTCATCGCTTTTCCTCATCCCCCAGCCCCCGACGCCCACGCAGATTCGCAAACAATATCAAGTGTACTGTTAGGCAAGGGCGGAAATCTCTCCCCAAAGGTAGCCGGGACCAGGGGCTGGAAAATTTGACAAGAAAAAAACAAACAAACAAAAACAAAAAAGAAGGTTTATCACCCCAAAAAGAAGGTCATCTTGACCAAAAGAAATTTGATAAGCAAACAAGCAAAAAAAAAAGGGCACCCCAAAAGCACTCTAGGCGACACCGCAATACTTAACCGTGTTAATAAAGTGGGACTCCGCTCACGCGCGTTTGGGCCTCCCTAGCTTAGAACTAAGCACTAATATCACCTTAAAAACTAAATCTACAAGGTATGTATAATCTATTTAGTAATTTGATAATGTTTCAACGGTACTCACCAGTTCTTTTGATGTATTTTCTCCAGAATTCCCACGGATTTGTCCCAAATCTTGCGACAAACCATGTCGCGATAGACAGCTGTACATTTTTTTTTATTTATAAATAAAGCGCCCCTTACGATAGTTGTTAACAACGCGGCCAAATCGTTAGGTTTTATGCACTGTGTCCAAGGCTTTTTTATTTTGTTTGATTTTTTATTTTTTAATAAATATTTTGTTCAATAGCGATTTTTACGTCAAATATTAAATTTATATCACAAAATATTTTTTAATTGTAGAAATATACATAATATTATGCAATAATTTATTCTATATATATTTTATAATAAAATTTATAATTGTTGCGGTCTTTAAAAAAGGATAGTCGATTGATCAGGTGATGACCACACGTATCACGTGATCTGAAAATCAGCTTCATACCGCTTTGATCGCACTCGACGGTGACCGGACTGACTGCCAAAAAAAGATCGAAAAATGACTCAAATGTAAGTTTCCCTTTATTTTATTAAATTCAAATTAGGAATAGGAATATATTTAATGGGCAATCTTTTAATAAATGATAAACAAACGAGGACAAAACTCATATTTTGGGAGTAATATCATACTTGGGTGCAGGAAACAGTACGGTTAGAAGTTCTAACCTGTTTTTAACACATTGTCGCCTATGAGGTCCATACATGCTAATGTTTGGACCTCATTGGTACTAGGAGTGCCCAAAAGTAAGATCGTCTCTTCCAAAATACATATTTTATTTTGATTTTGAATGAAAAGACCAAAAATAGATTAGTAGGGGGATGACATTTCATAATGTGCCCCCCTACTATTTTAGGTGAGGGGGATATGTCCCCCTAGAATTTGCGCCCATGTGGGTGGGGGGTGTTGCGCCTCCCTTTCGGAATCATTATGGAAGAGTGTAAATACTCGCTGTGATTTCGATCTCATACCTATAAAAAAAAAATAGAACAGCTACGCCTTGAACACAGGCCAAAATGCCTAACAATTTCTCCGCGGCATTAACAACTATCGTAAAGGGCGCTCCATTTATAAATAAAGATGGACGTGTAGCTGTCTATGGCGACAAAATTTGTCGCGAATATTTCCCAAGAATTGTGAGAATTGGGCTGAAAATGCAACAAAAGAACCGGTGAGTACCGATTAAACAGTATCAAGCTATTTAATGAAATATATTTTATCGGTATAGTTTAACAATTTCTACTTCTAGATAATAAACTTTAGTTCTAAGCTAGGGCGGCCCAAATGCGCGTGAGTGGAGTCCCAGTTTATTATATTAACACGGGTAAGTATTGCGGTGTTGCCTAGAGTGGGGCTTACCGTGTACTTTACCATACTCACGGGACTAGGGTGATATATATGGTCTAAATATTTCTCCAAATGAATTGTGAAAACAGAAATTATGCACTTACCACGATTATATGGATGAAGGTCTAACAAGTGGCAGTTTCCTGACATCTGGGCACAGACTGGAACCTCAAGAAACGAAAAGTTCTCTCCTTCTACCCCCGTCTCGATCGGCCATTTTTGTTATGAATTGTAACAAAAATGGCCGATCGAGACTGGGGTAGAAATAGACAGCTGGCAGCCGTCTGTTTCGAGGAGTTTTTCAACATTTTTTGATTTTTTTAATTTCTCCTCATACACAGACGGCTCGCTAGCGTGCCGCCGCCATTAGGGGAGGTACAACGTAAAATCCCCCCGACGGGGCTCATCGATTTTTGTTTATATGATAGAACTAAATATAAAAAGAAGCTTACCAAAATGAAGCTTGAGATTCCCTCTTGGCATTAATTGCCATTAAAGTGGTAAAAACTCAATTTAAAATGAACAAAAACAGTGACTTACCTCGGCTGTCGTGTAGCTCCCAATTCACTCGTTCCTCCGAAGTCGATATTGTACACAAACATATGCCGGTGGGAAGAACTTCCGGGTCAACTGCTTATCGAAACCGTTGGCCAATCAGATCATCTCTTTTACGTCGGGTTTATGAATACTGAAATTCTAGATGTTTTTTTTCCCTTTTCCTTTATCTCTTTCTCTTTCATTTTCTCTCTTTTTTGTTTTACTGTTCTTTTTTTATTTTTTATTTCCCCTTTTTTCTTTTGTTTCTTTAACTGCTCCTTTCTTTTCTCCTTCTGTAATTATAATGTGTGACGTAAAGGTCATGGGGCGGAGTCTGACTTTCGTCGTTACCAAGATGGCTGCCCACTAGTCCGAGTCGCAAGTGTCAACTTTCAGAGTTAATCCCCTGATTGCCAGTTTTAAAGCGGGAATTTAGGGTAAGAAACTGTCGTTACTTATACATTTTCAGCTATAGCTGCATATGTATGAACTTTTGGTGGAAAATATCGCGGTATCGAGGAGAAAAACAAGAAATTAGCGGTGGCCATTGAGCCCCTGTACAGACGACGGTTTAACTTCGGTCTATGTATTTGGTGAGTGGAGCCAACGTAGTTCAGCGTAACAACCAACATAACACTACAGAGACCGAAGCTTTTGGTCTAGGGTAGAAAGAGAGAACTTTTCGTTTCTTGAGGTTCCAGTCTGTGCCCAGATGTCAGGAAACTGCCACTCGTTAGACCTTCATCCATATAATCGTGGTAAGTGCATAATTTCTGTTTTCACAATTCATTTGGAGAAATATTTAGACCATAAATCACCCTAGTCCCGTGAGTATGGTAAAATACACGGTAAGCCCCTGGGCTCCCGCCCGGAGCTCCCTGGGTTACCCGGGCCGGAGCTCCCTGGGTTACCGTACCGTACCACCGGTACTGTGCACCGACAGCATTCGCGTATCGCACGTTGTTTACCAAGTTCTAATTTCTATAATAAATTTACCTAAAATGAATGCTAAGTGAGATCTTTACATTCTAAAGTTGGCAACTTATACTAGGGTAGAGAGGGTACTCACCAGTTTTGTTGAAACATTTGACAATTTAATCCACACATCGGGAATCGGGATCGCGCCCGCCCGAGAAATAAAGTGCTTTGATCGAGGTTGCGCTAGCTAGCTACTAGCTATACATAGCTAAATTTACGGACTATGCACGTACCGTATGTTCATCACCGATAGGCTATGTATATATCTCTATGGTATCAACCCAGCGGAGTTCGCCATTAAAAACCTTGCACAGTTTCAACGTTGGTGTCGTGATACTTTTCAATAAAGAAAATGTGTGTCGTACCCATGACAACATGTATTGTTGCTGGAATTTCCAGGAATTTAAAGTGGATATGGTGTGATCAAACTATGAAAATTTATAACCCATATGTCAATGGTCATATCATGACTTTAGTTAAGAATATTGTGCACAAATAAAGGCAGATCAGCCTAATTTCATATCATTGTCTAATACGTAATAGATCCGAGTGTGGGAGACGGGGGTAAAAAAATTAAATATTTTATTCTCTTTATTCTACCAAGTTCTCAATTTTTTTTATACTTTCTTTATGTAGTATGTCATTTTGTTGTTATTTTATTGTATATTTGTGTTAAGTTTGACAACTCTCCAGTTTTTATTAATGTGTAAGCAAGATGAATAGTCATTGGATCTTGGGGCTATATGGCAATTGAAATCACGTACGTCAAGTGGCGTAATTCATCTGATCGGGGGGGGGGGGGTGTGAGAGCAATAAACTAGTAAAGAGCTGTTAGTAGACGGGGATATATAAAACGTGTGTGAAGGGGGTGGGGGTCAAAGCAATATATTGAGCTGAAAATTCAACAATAATATTTATAGGTAACCCATTCCCCCCGTCAAGAGCTAATCAGTAGACAGGGGCGGGTCCAGCCTTTGCCAATAGGGGGGGGGGGCGAATTTTTTCAGCCACATTTTCCAGATCGGCCGCTCGAAGTTGATTTTTGTTTGTATCTTTGAAGGGGTAGTATTATAATAGTAATTTCTAAGCTTTATTCTTATAAATCAACATAAATATATAATAATCTCATAAGCCTTATTTAAATAGTGCGAGTGCAAAGAGCGAGCTATTTTTTTTCAAGTATTTTGTCCTAAAATTTCAATATTCTGGGCAATGTTTGTGATCCTAAACCAAATGTGTATCTACCAACTAAATAATTACTGCGAGCGCGAAGCGCGAACAGAAAATTTTAATATATGTTTTTATCTGATCAAAAAGGGATCTGTTAACGCCTGTTTATAGTTAGCCATGAAGACCTTACATTTTTCAACAATCAAATAATGCGAGCAAAAAGCGTGAGCTAAAAATTTTGACATTTCTAAACGAAGTATGGAAATTCTAAGCACTTTTTGTAATCGTGATATAAGGATAAGTATATAACTAAACAATTGATGCGAGCGCGAAGCGCATGCGGAAAAAATCGAGATTTACACCTAAAAATGTGACAATGTTCATTTTTTGTAAATAATGAAAATGATAATTGGAAATCTTTCTACATTAATAATGCGAGCACAAAATGTTTGATATATTGGATGATTTATACCGTGTTTACACTTAATCGGCTTTTGCATCGGCTCGCGGTTCTGAACCGCGAGCTGTAACAGCGTGTAAACGCAGTGCAAGATAAACCAAAAGCCGATTCTGCATCGGCTTTTGGTTCTAAACCAAAAGCCGATCAAGACAGTGTAAACACGGTATAAAATATAGAACAAGCTGCATATCTGAATAAACATGCGCGACCTAGATTCTGGGCATTCTAAATTACTTTTTTATCATGAAAAATCAATAAAGCGAGTGCGAAGCGCGAGCTTAAAATATTTGATATTCCGATCTGAAAAAGGGACAATTTAAGCTCTGTATTTCAAGCACTTTGTAGGAAAATTGTGAGGTGGATATGGATCACAGTTTAAATAAGCTGATATGTTTCAATATTATTCCTTTGAGCTTTGACATATAGGACCGGGACATCCTAAGAACATTTTATCATCAAATGAAAATGATGACTATCTTCCTATTTCTCTTCCTAAGCTCGAAATATAACTTGTCGATATTCCATTCTGAAAAAATGACATAGTGATTATTAAATTAATATCTTATTTATTAATGTAATAAGCCTAATGAGAGCGCGAAATCTCTTAATATTATGGCTTGAAAACTGGACATATAAAGCACTTTTGTAATTATGATGCACGAGTTAATATATTTTTAACAATCAATGCGAGCGCAAATCGCAAGCCGAAATTTTTGTTAAACTGTCATGAAATAGGGATTTTAAGTAGTTTGTTATAGAATTAATATTAAGATAATATTATACATAACTCACCAGGTTTATATGAAAGAGAGGGGGGAAGGAACGCCCCCTTCTCCCGATCCGCTTGAGACAACATTATACCTTCTAATTTCTTCTTTCTATTTTTTTTTTTTTTATTTCTTGTACATACCATCTCAAGATCTTATTTATTTTTAATAGTAATTCCTATTGGTTTTTATAGTGTAAACAGATTTTACCTTTTATAATTATAATATACGTGTTGAGGACCCCACTGGAAATAAGCTTTCGAACTATTCTGTTAAAGGGGAATCCAACCTTGGCCATAAAATGTTGTGTTGGGAAGGAGAAAAATAAATTAAACAGGATGGTGAAAGTTTGAAAGAAATCGGACAAGCAATAAGAAAGTTATAGCTGCTTTAAAATTGAGATCACTAATACTATGTAGATTTCAAATTGGCAACTGAGTAAGTAAATTATGACAAGGGGCAAGGACAACTTTCCCATAGGCCATGTACTTTATTATCAGGGATTTGTGGTTTTCTCCTATGTACCCATTCCCCTGGGGCAGTAATCTAAATATAACCCAGGTAGTATACTGTTTTATGTCCTCATGAAAGAAAAATATAATTTGAAATAAAACTTTTGGGAAAAATGACATTTTAGCCATAATATGTATAGGAGTACATGGAAGAGTATAGTCCTTGCCTTACATCACTATGACATCCCATATGCGGCCAATTTGAAGTCTCCATGGGTATAGTGATTACCAATATTTACAACATTAAAAAAATCATAACTTTCTTGTTTTTTGTCCAATATTGTTCAAACTTTCACCTATCAACTTGTCTGATTTTTCTTTTCCTTATAAAAACAAGTTTTCATTTGGGTTGGATTCCCATTTAAGACTTGTCAAATACACCCATGTCCACATTTCATTCACTCTATCCATAAACTTTCAAAGTTATGATGGCAATTCAACAATTACCCCAACATGGCCTAAGTTTATTGACCTTAACTGACCTTTGACCTTGGTTTTGTGACCTGAAACTCACAGGGGATGTTTAGTCATACTTGATTACTCTTATATCCCAAGTTTTATGAAATAGATCCATAAACTTCAGAGTTAGGATGGTAATTCAACAAATACACGTTTTTATTTGGGTTGGATTCCCCTTTAAAGATTACTGACTTTTATTTTTTAATTTCATTTATTTATTTATTCATTTATTCTTATTCATTATTTTTTTTTTTTGGGGGGGGAGAGGTCCTTTCAATCATCATACAATAATCGTTCCGAATCCTCCTTTATTTAGGTTATGTAAATGAAATACTAAAATATTGAATTAAGAGGAAAGGAAGACACAGTAATTTTACAGCTACAACTAATAAAGTATATATTCATTTGCGAAAAAAAAGGTATTTCTTTTTTATCTTAAGACCATTCCGGGGACATTCATACTAGTTTATAGTCAAAGAAATGAATTGTGTCAGGAACTCCTTGGCTGCAGTAAATAAATATTGTTTTTAAAAATGGATAACCGTTATTAATAAAGTGTATCATATCCATCTTTAGTCGAAGTGCCAGGAATTAGCTCTTTGGTGTAAAAACCGCTTGCAAACCAATTCTGCACATTGAAGAATAAACGCTGACTAAACAAAAGATAATTATAAACTGATTGAAATTGCATACAATGACATGTTCAAATGAAATTGGAATCATGCAGTATACACAAAGAAAACTCAGACCATGACACCCATCATGATTTTTGCATACAATATGATTCTATAACATATATTTACATCAGGACAATTGTAATAGATATGCGCTACGTATACAGTCAATGTGAGTATGTTACATAATGCAATCTTGACCTAAATTTGCCTTTTGGTAATTCAGGAAAGAAATAATAATTCTCGAAAATGAAATCATTTATGTGTCAGGTATATTCCGAGCATTTTCCAAAATCGTTAAACCATTAATTTCACAGATTAAATGTCAAAATTAAGCACTAAAGTGCGAAGTGATCATTACAAGGGGAAAAGGTACGTGGAAAATACCACCTTACACCAGTATGGGACTAGATATCCATCCCCGCAGACTCGGCGATCAGCCCGTGTGCGCACGCTAAAATTTATTATTCTGCGGCTCGCGTGCTAGGAATGAACTTGATTTTTCTCTCAATTACGAAACTCATCGTGGAAAAGGTTATCCAACATGCATTGATATACTCGTAAAATTTATCGTCATGTATCATTTACAACACAAAACATAGAATATAACCCTTCTTTCGGAGAACTATTAGTAAGTTGTTCGAATCTAACGATTTTCTTTTAAAAATATAACAAAAATTTACCTGATTTCAAATGCCTGTCATTTCCTTAAAAAAACTGGAATTAATAATCCACCACCGTTATCAGTTATGAAAAATTCTAGGAAATGTACTAAGATGCTTTTGAAGAAAATTAAAATTTAAAATTTAAGGTGATTCGAAAATAAGGATTTTGCAATGCTATATCAAATTTCTTTATATTTTCATCAATTTTTGGATTGCATCGAAATGACTGATAATTCGACGTCTTACCAACACTTGCTTTTAAATTTGGTATATGTTGGTACACTGATAGTCAACGTAAATGATAAACATTCATAGCCTCACTTAAATTTAACGATTCCATTGTTTTTATGATTTTAATGTCGCAGACATTTTAGAGAGTGAGCAAAGTGATGCTCACGAACGTCGCTAACAATACGGCTAGGCGGGAAGGCCTTTCAATGGCGCGCTCCACTGATTTGAGGCCGTGAACATACGTGCATGAGTTATGAGTACTATAAATTAACGAACGTAGAGGGCAGCAACATGCAACATTTTCGGCCGTTACCATGGCAACCAAATAACCCATAACTTCATTAAAAAAAATAAAAGATAAAAAAACAAGATAATAAATAAAAAACACTAAATCTACATGACTAGGTTTGATCCACAGCTAATTTCGTTATTAAACAAACTGTTAAGAGTCAGTGGTATCTTGCATGGTTACGATTGAAATTAATGATAAATATCAATTTTACAAATGGTTACCATGGTAATGGTTCATGTTTCATCCCAAAAGTCAATAAAAAAATGTATAGATCTGAATTTGATTTTTTTTTTTGGGGGGGGTGGTAATTTCATCTTAATTTGAGGATATTGAAAATGAATAAGTAAAAACATCTTAGAATCATTGCCATGACAATCAAACAACACCTAATAATAACATGGTGGAAAATTACATAATGTAAATGCAATAAGTTTGACCCACTCATTCAATTTTGAACACTGCGGTCAAATTAGTGATCTGCATGAAATGAATTGTTGTTTTCATGGTAATAGCACTGAATTTAACGATAAATATCAATGTTGCAAGTTAACTATTGCCATGGCAATGACCCACTTTTCCCCAAAAAAGTACATTTTTTAAATCAAAAAGTGTAGATTTTTTATCATTTTTCAGCGTCCTGAGGGAACCCCCTCCCCGTATCAGATTCTAAATGTATTGTTTTTTTTTTTTTTTTTTTTTTTTTTGGGGGGGGGGGGGAATGAGCCATTACCATGACAACAGGTCATAGCATCTTGTGTAGTATTTATATAAGTTTCTATAAAATCTCATTTTCCATTGTAAAAGAGAACTGTTGCTCGGCTAGCGCCATGAGCGTCTACTGATGGTGTGCACGCTCTACAAATATACACTATTATTAGTATTATTATTATTTGCAACATCAATATTTATGGTCAAATTCAAGCGTTACCAAGGCAACAGTGACTCTTATCATTTGATTTGATCATACAGAACCCAAACTAATTGTGGGTCAAACATTACGCATGTAGATTAAGTGATTTTTTTTTCTTAAGTTATGGGTTATTTGGTTGCCATGGTAACGGCTTAAAATGTTATTAACTATTTTTACATGGGTAGCAACAATCACTTCCTTGATCAGCACCAATAAATAAGGGGAAAAGGAGAAAATTTCAGATTCTTCATTTTTAATCAAAATATTTATTTTTGTAGGGGAAAAGCCGTTACCATGGCAACGTTAAAATGTCAACTATTGGGACGATTTTAAATTTCTAGAAGTATTATTATTTATTAAATTGGAAGCTTAAAACTGTAAGATTGGGTCATTTATAACATGTTTATCGGCTTATTATAAACACTCGCTTTGCGGGCAGGTTCGTAATCACTCGGGTCGCGTTCGAAATCACTTGGGTTTTGGATTTTTGGAGATTTTTTTTATTTCGGTGCGATTTTTTTTCTAACGCTGTCTTCAATGGGACAAACATGCTGGGAAAAAAAATGAAATTGAAATTCGAGTTTCGTTTTAAGCCGGCAATTGAGTGCCTTAAATTAAATGTACTCGACTACTATATATATAAAGGAACAATTTGGTTGGTCCCCAGGACTTATTTATAACCAGAGTGCATTTTACTCCCCCTCCTACTCCTCTTTCTTCTCAGTCTTCTTTTTTATTCCCATTATTGTGTCGTCTTATTCTTCTTCTCCTCCCTGTTCTTCGACTTTTCAATGTTTACCTTTTCTTCTACTTCTTAATTACTTCCCTTTCTCCTCCGTTTTCATCTCCCTCCTCCCCCTTCTCACCCCCTTCATTTTCTCTTTCTTCTCAGTCTTCCCCCTCATTTTATCCTTCTCTTTCTCTTATTCTTCTACATCCTCACTTGGATTTTCTCTTCTCAGTTTCATTTTTACTCCCCTTTGTTACGTTTGCTGGTCCGGACAAGCTCTTACTGTTACCTGTCCTGGACAAACTCCCACGTAAACCTCCTGAATCCTGTTCTCCATTCAGACACTCATGAACTAGAAAACAAGCCACGCCGTGTCAAAATGGTTTAAAAACACAGTTTATTTACAAATATACACATGACGATTCCGACTCACAGGTCCGTTGTTCACATAGAGATATATACTTTCACTAGTCTGTACTCCAGACTTAAACGTGTATTATTATCTCGTCACACCCTTATATCCTCCTCCATCTTCTTTTTTTCTTCTTCTTCTACTTCTCCTCCTTCCTTCTTTCTTGCTTTTCTTCTTCAGCACTTTTTTCCTCTCCCATTTTTACGTTAGTGTAGAATAATTCACAAAGAAAGGGAGAAGCAAGATGAATAATGATATTATGAAATTGTAGCACCTCACTATATGCTTTATAAAGGATACCAC
The DNA here is from genome assembly GCF_037042905.1 of Lytechinus pictus. Classification (NCBI taxonomy): domain Eukaryota; kingdom Metazoa; phylum Echinodermata; class Echinoidea; order Temnopleuroida; family Toxopneustidae; genus Lytechinus; species Lytechinus pictus. Next base: position 311,602 of record NW_026974147.1, on the reverse strand, counting down.
AGACTTCAGGAGAAATCCTCCAAAGCAAAATCGAGAGTAGCCTTTCCTCCTTTTTCTTTCTTCATTCCTGTTCTCCTTTCTTTCCTTGCTTCTTTCTTTCTTTCTTTCCCTTTTTCTCCCTTCCTTCCTTCCTTTTCCCCCTCTCTCTTTTTATAGGGGAACCCCCCCGCATCCGCCGCCTATGGCTCTAAGGTTTAATTTGGCGTGCAATGGCCTAATTTACGTGTAGGAATCATTTCACCTAATGAAATAGTGAATGCTTCCAGACCGTTTCGTGTTCCACCAACAGCTAGTATTATGATCTTCAGCCTCAATCATGAATATTTAATATGTCATTGAAGCCCTCGCTGGCGCGCTCATGCATTGTATGATTTTCATTGACCAAAGAAAAAAACAAAAAACAAAGACACAAGAGATTCAGTGAAATTCAAGTTAGGTGTCATGAGGCTAAGAGTGTCTAGAGAGAAAAGCACGGCAAAAAAAGTAAAAACACGACTTGCACAAGAATATTTTTAAGGATACCGTAGACCTTAGAAGTTCGTGTGTTTGTGACCAATAACTTCAGTTCAGTACCGGTACCAAATCGAGTGTGCGGAGAGAGAAGTACATGTTGGAGTAAATGGGAGATAACGATGTGGGATGTAAACAAAATCAACAGAAAGCAGGTCAAATATGTAGAATGTGATAATGTTAAAACAGTAGTCAAAATTTGCTTGTTTGTTATGTTAAAACAGTAGAGTACATTTTTATTTAAGGCACTTAATTGCCGGCTTAAAAGGAAACTCGAATTTCAATTTCATTTTAATTTCCCAGCATGTTTGTCCCATTGAAGACAACGTTAGAAAAAAAATTGCACCGAAATAAAAAACAAGTGGAATGCCTCTGGCGGTCTCACCTGCATCACGCGATTCAATATAGCAGCAGTGCTGATTTTGAAAACTACTATAACTCGCACAAGATGTTCAGTGATACTTGGTTACTCGTATTTCCACGTTTTATGAATTAGACCAATACACTTATAGAGATATGATGGCAATTCAACAAATACCCCCAACGTGGCCAAAGTTCTTTGACCTTACATGACCTTTGACCTTGATCATGTGACCTGAAACTTGCACAGGATGTTCAGTGATACTTGATTACTCTTATGTCCAAGTTTTATGAACTAGACCAACACACTTTCAAATTTATGGCTGTAATTCAACAAATACCCCAATTTGGCCAAAGTTCATTGACCCTAAATGACCTTTGACCTTGATCATGTGACCTGAAACTTGCACAGGATGTTCAGTAATACTTGATTACTATTATGTCCCAGTTTCATGAATCAGATCCATAAACTTTCAAAGTTATGATGGTAATTCAACATATACCCCCAATTCGGCCAAAGTTCATTGACCCTAAATGACCTTTGACCTTGGTCATGTGTCGTGAAACTCATGCAGGATGTTCAGTGATACTTGATTAACCTTATGTATAAGTTTCATGAACTAGGTCCATATATTTTCTAATTTATGATGACATTTCAAAAACTTAACCTTAGGTTAAGATTTTGATGTTGATTCCCCCAACATGGTCTAAGTTCATTGACCCTAAATGACCTTTGACCTTGGTCATGTGACATGAAACTCAGGCAGGATGTTCAATTCAATTCAATTCAATTCAATTCATTTATTCTTTTCCATTAAAAAAACAACAAAATATGTACATTTGAAATACACATGTATATACAAAAATAGATCAAATACATAAGCATAGTAAATTAATATTGTAAGTAATAGAAATAAATGGAAAATGGAACACCTGTAGAAAGCTTTTTTAAAAAAGCTTGTAAATGGCAGGAGTCCAAAAGTTAACAAAATACAAATATAATAATGATAACAATATTAGATGGCGCATGTATTTGGATTCAACGTCTTGCCCCCTATCCCCACCTGCCCCCTGTCCCACCCCCTACCCCCATCTCTCTCTCAGGTAGAATTCAAAATTAATATAGGTTAAAATCTAAATTGAAATAAAATTAATATGACAACAAATAAACTTTAAGATTTTTTTTGAAAGTATTCAAAAAGACATTCTCCGTAATCGAAGTTGGTAATGAGTTCCATACTGTGGGCCCTGTATATCTAACTGTTTTTTGCATATACTGCTTATCAATATTCCAGATATGTAATTTTTTACTATTTCGAGTGTTATATTTGTGAATCATAGAATTAGTTTCAAACATATTGGCAAGAGGAGGCAAAACGGTTCCTTTGATACACTTGAATACAAAAATGGCAATTTGATAAGTGTTCAATTTATAAATATCTAATGTGTTTAACTGTTTGAATAGAGGTTTAGAATGAGCTAAATAATGCGAGTTTGTACAAATACGCAAGCAACGCTTTTGCAGTAAAAACAATGGTTTCAACTTTGAAGGGGTTGAATTTGCCCAAACGATATTACCATAGGACAAATAAGATAAAATTAGTGAATTATAAATAGTAAATAATATATTCAGTGGTAAATAGTGTTTAAGTTTTGAAAGTAATCCTGTAGTTTTGCTGATTTTTGAAGAGATCATTGTAATATGAGGCTTCCATGAGAGATTCTCATCTAATAGTATACCTAGGAATTGTATGTTAGATACTCTTTCAATAAGAGTTTCATCTATATATAATGGGGGTACTTCATATATTACTTGCTTTCTATTACTCTGTATTGTTTTGAAAAGAATACATTTTGTTTTTGCTAAATTTAGTGATAATTTGTTAACTTTAAGCCACAATGATACCTTTTTTATTTGTTCATTAAACTGATTAACTAATAAATGTATATTGTTATTACTCATAAACAATGAAGTGTCATCAGCAAACTGTATAAACTTTAAGAAAGGGGCAGAGTTACAAATATCATTTATGTATAAGAGAAATAATAGGGGGCCCAAATTTGATCCTTCCGGAATTCCGCATTCCATCAGCAATTGTGAAGAAGTACACCCATTATATTCTGTAAACTGATATCTATTAGAAAAATAACTTTTGATCCATTTCAATGCTATCCCTCTTACACCATAATTAGCCATTTTCTCAAAAAGTATAGAAAATTTTATAGTATCAAAGGCCTTACTCAGGTCCATAAAAACACCAAAAATAAACTGGTTTGAATAAAAAGCATTAACAATTCTATCATGAACAGATATCAAAGCAGAATCTGTAGAAATATTTCTTTTAAATCCATACTGATCATTATGTAATACTTTATGTTTTGCTAAAAAATCATATAACCTATTGTAAAATATTTTCTCTACAATCTTTGAAAAGCAAGAAAGGAGTGATATAGGGCGATAATTACCGATTATTTCTTTATCCCCCTTTTTAAATATTGGAATAATTTTTGATACTTTTAATTGCGAAGGTACTATCCCTGCGTTAAGTGAAAGATTAACTATATGAGTTAGGGGTTTTGCTATTGCATATCTAACATACTTAACAACGTCGGGACTAATGTCATCCCATCCACAAGACTTACCATTCTTAAATGAACCAATTATTTTGATAATTTCATCCTCATTAGTAGGTTTCAAGAATAAACAGTCTTTAAGAGGAGGACTCAAAAGAGAAGAAAAATAGTTATCACTGTAATTACTATTTTTAAATGAAGATGCTAATTTTGGTCCAATGTTATTGAAATATTTATTAAAAGTGTTAGATATTACCTCAGGATCGCTTAAAGTGTTTCCTTCATGTTTAAAATGTTGTGGTAAAATAGACTTTTGTTTATGAATTACATCATTTATCAATTGCCATGTTTGCTTAAGATTAGTTCTACAATCATTAAATTTTTGATAAAAATACACCTTCTTTGCTTTTCTAAGTTCTGATGAAATATTGTTTCGAATTGCCTTATATTTCTTTTCATTTTCTTTTACAGGATAGCAACGAAACTTTTTATACAGTTTATTTTTCAGTTTGATTTTTTTTAGCAAGTCAAATGTTACCCATGGTTTCTTTATTTTATTTTTCTTACTTTTCTTAACAAGTAAAAATGATTCATTGTAATGTGTTTGAAATTTAGAAAAAAAGAGATTGTATGCGTTATTAGGACATATGCTTTCATAAACATCTAGCCATTGTTCACAACATAGTTTGCGAAAGAATGATTTCTTTGTCTTGTCGTTGATTACCCGTGTTTTCTTTTGCATCTCACTTTTCTGATACATTGGCATGTTGCTTACTATGACGAAGACCGGTAGGTGATCTGAAACATCAGAGTAAATGATGCCACTTTTCAAATCTGAAGTGTATGAATTAATAAAAATATTGTCGATTAATGACACAGAAGTTTTTGTAATTCTTGTCGGTTTACTTATCATAGGCCTTAAACCATTTGAATATATATTATTTAAAAAAGTATTTACCCTAGTATCAATAGATATGTTCAGTAATACTTGATTAACCTTATGGCCAAGTTTCATCAACTAGGTCCATAGACTTTCTAAGTTATGCTGTCATTTCAAAAACTTAACCTCAGGTTAAGATTTGGTGTTGACGCCGCCGCCGCCGTCGCCGCCGCCGCCGCCGCCGTCGCCGTCGGAAAAGCGGCGCATATAGTCTCACTCTGCTATGCAGGTGAGACAAAAAATCCAAAACCCGAGTGATTTCGAACACGACCCGAGTGATTACGAACCCGCCCGCGTTGAGAGTGTTTATAATAAGCCTGTTTATCTACCATTATAAGGGATAATACATTATTTTTGAGAAAATAAACCGTTGCAATGGCAACCTTCACCAAAGACGTAATTTATATATATTTTTAACAAGCATAATCGTGTTCAGCACCCTCAAAATAGGGGGAATGGTACTAAATAAATCAAATTCTAAAAAATTGTGAAATAATTTTTTGAAAAACATCTAGGATCGAGCTGTATACCATAATGCGACAGGGTACAGTTGCCCTGTTTGGTAATGGCGGCCCACATGGCCGGCACAGCCAGCTCCGTCCGCGCTATTATGACTCAGCCCGACTCAGCGCTGTAGCTACGCTTTATCCAACTCTATGTTGTAGCATAGAGCTATAATAGCTCCATGGTTGTAGCCACTGAACTAGAAATACGTATTTCTAGTTCAGTGGTTGTAGCCCCTTTTTACTTTATCGATCGGGGTGGATCCAGGATTTCCAAAAGGGGGCACACTTTACGAGGGGAATTTGACATCTAAAAAAGAAAAAAAAAAGATTTTCACCCACAAAAAGAAATTCATTACGTCCTGGTAAAATTTGAAAAGCAAAATGAAACAAGGGGAAAAAAGGATCCTAACTTGTACGTGTTTGATATGCCGACGCAGGTAACAAAACAGCGTTGGACAAACGTTGGGAATGAATATTCATGACGATGTGCATATTACTGTTTTCACAAAATATTGACAAAATTTAAAATTCAATAACTTCGTTATTTGTTATCCGATTTTGATGAAATTTCCAGCACTTTGCTTTGTGAATTTTACTTTTTTTATTTAGATATATTATCAGCCCGACCATCCCTTTAAGTACAAAACAATTCTAAAAAAAAAAAAAATTTGTTACGCAGCGAATGCCAGGTGATTATTTTTCCGCCGCTTCGGTATGCTCCTATCACCGTTCGTTGTTTAACTGTGGGAAAGAAGAAATTAATGTTCATTATAATGTTATGTTATATTATATTATAATTATGTTATGTTACATTACATAAGGAACACTTTTTCATGGTATCAGGACAACTACCCCCTGGACAATCACCCCCCGGACAACTACCCCCGGACAATTACCCCCCGAGGACAATTACCCCCCGGAAAATTACCCCCCGGACAATTACCCCCCGGACAATTCCCCCCCGGACAACTACCCCGCGGACAATTACCCCCCCGGACAATTACCCCCCGGACAATTCCCCCCCGGACAACTACCCCCTGGACAACTACCCCCCGGACAATTACCCCCTAGACAAAGGGAGTGCACAGAGTCATACGTCGGCCGCACGTTTGATGTAAGAAGTACTCAAGGCATTCTCGAGTATCTTGGAATCAAACGTACGCCGTAAGAAAGCTGTAAAATTGAGCTCCATCCATAGGCAGATCCAGGGGGGCGAGGGGCCCGCCCCCCCCCTATTGGCAGAGCAAAAAATGAAAAAAAGGGGGAAAGAAAGAAAAAAAGAAGGGGAAAGAAAGGAGGAAAAATAAGAGGTAATATAAGAGGAGGGAGACGAGTGAAAAAAAAAGGTTAGGGGATGACTTGGAAAATGATTAAAAAATATATTTCATGTCACTATATTATTTTTTTCGCTCGCGCTTCACGCTCGTATAGCCTCTTCGATGAGATACACATCTTGCTAAATAGGCTGATATGTAGCTTAAAATATCAAGTTTTGAAGTCGATATTACAAAGCATATTTCAGCTCGGACATTATTCATTATTTTGTTTGATTTACAAACTGATTTTTAAGTGCTCTGTTTAATGTCCGTTTTATGGTGTGAATATAACTTGCAGCTTGCGCTATGCGCTCGCATTATTTGATTTGCCAAATTATATAACAAACTACTTAAAACCCCCCTTTTATGACAGTTTACCAAAAATTTCGTCTCACGATTTGCGCTCGCATTTTTGTTAAAAATATATCAACTCACAAATCCTATTCATAATTACAAAAGTGCTTAAAATATCCAGTTTTCAGGCTTCAGTGTCAACACATTTTACTCACTCATTTAGGCTTATTACATTAATAAATATGATAATAAAATGTTCATAAATTCTTAATGACTAAATTGTCTCTTTTCAGAAAAGAATATCGACAATATCACAGTTTCATATGTTTCATATCGCGCTCAGGAAGAGGAATAAGAAAGTTGTCATCATTTTCATAGGATGACAAAATGTCCTTAGACCTAGAATGTCAAGGTCCTAGGTCAAAATAATAATGAAGATATCAGCTTGCGCTTCACACTCGCATCATTTATAAAGTGCTTTCCACATCCACTTCACAATTTCCCTACACAATGCTTTAGATAGTGCTCAAATTCACCATTTTCATATCGGAATATCATTGCTTTTTCGATGAGATCTTGCTCAATATAGGCTGATATGGAGCTTAAAATATCAAGTTTCGAAGTCAATATACAAAACATATTTCATCTCGGATATCGAGCTTTCATTATTTTTAAATTTACAAATTGATTTTTCAAGTGCTCTGTAAAATGTCCGTTTTATGGTCTAAATATTAATATTTTCAGCTCACGCTGCTCGGTCGCATTATTTGATTTGCATAGGCCTACTTCTTTATAAATTCTTACAAACCGTCCTTAAAATGCACCTTAAACGAATTGTATACTATCATGATTGCCAATTTGTATAGAAAAAACACTGTATTTGATTATGTCATATTGTTTACAATTTAGTAAATTTGGTACTTAATTTCCTTCTTTAATGTTTGCTTTCACCCAAGAATAATACACACAAAAACAACTTGTAATTTACAAGGTGTTCTTGTGTGTATTATTTTTGCATAAAGTTTTTTAGCTTACTGTATTAAGTTATAAATCCACATCTTAATCTGGAATGTGCACCAATTGTTTCATAATTCTTAGCTTCTTGTGAGTTGAACTGTCTTAAAATAACAGATTTATAGGTCTACTTGACAGTATTAGTGTTGATAGTTGCGTTATCGACTTTTAATATTTCTACCTATGAAGGTGTTTTTTTTTTACGTTTTATCTATTTGCCTGATTTCTTTCCTGAAATTAAACCCAAAATAAATATTTTAAAAAATCAGATCAGTTGGAATCAGAGATATTCAGCATTTGTGATTATTATGACTAATCGTGTTCAATTGTCCTATGAAAACTTAGAATGAGGGCCAGTTTACAAATTTTCTGATGTATATATGCATAGCCAAACGGGAGGTTTCGGGTGCAAGCCCCCCCCCCCCCCATTTTCCATGATGCAGAAGGCGCCGCTAAACAAAAACAAAATAGGAAAAAAGAAGAAAGTGAGAGAACAGGAGAAAGAGCAATATAAAAGAGAAAGAAAAAGTTATTAATGTAAGATAAAGTAGAAAATATTTCGGAAGCCTGTGCCACCGACTAAAACTTACAATGGGTCCCGCTTAATTCTAACATTAATGCTGGAAAGAAGGGGGGATTTTCTGAAGGTAATTGTCCGGGGGGGTAGTTGTCCGGGGGGGGGGTAGTTGTCCGGGGGGTAATTGTCCGGGGGGTAGTTGTCCGGGGGGGGGTAGTTGTCCGGGGGGGTAATTGTCCGGGGGGTAATTGTCCGGGGGGGTAGTTGTCCGGGGGGGTAGTTGTCCGGGGGGTAGTTGTCCGGGGGTAGTTGTCCGGGGGGTAGTTGTCCGGGGGGTAATTGTCCGGGGGGTAATTGTCCGGGGGTAGTTTTCCGGGGGGTAGTTGTCCGGGGGGTAGTTGTCCGGGGGGTGATTGTCCAGGGGGTAGTTGTCCGAGAACCCTTTTTCATAGCTTTATGAAACATAATTTTCTCAGGGCCTATGTCTTCATTGTTCCCGGTGATCGCATTCTCTGTTTAACAATACATATAATCCTGTTGTAATAAAACCTCCCGTTTTCAAGTCAATATACACCAAATATATTTCCTCGCACTTCGAGTTATTATTGTTTTATGTACAATAGTATGCTTCTTTTTCATGACGACTTAAAATGATTGCCCGGCCCATTTTAAGGTCTTAATATACAACATTTCCTATCCGTGCTTACGTTTGGATTAGAGGATTGGTGAGATATGTCTGCTCTCCATGAATTCTTAAAATCAGTCCTTAAAATTTTCCTTTTCTTATCTGAACATCAAAAAATTTCAGCTCGCGCTTCGCGCTCGCATCATTTGGTTAGTGAAATACGTACGGTCTTAGTGAATTCCTACAAACAAGCCTTATAATGCCCTTCTTAAAATCAATGTTGATAAAAGAACTCAATATTATATATCATAAAATGTTTAGGTCTCGATTAAATTATTATTTATTAGGCCTATACTCTAACAAATTATAATATGTGAAAATTAACCAAATACACGATAACTGCACAAGACCAGGAACGTGTGCATTGCTTTGAACCTATCATTTTCGTACTACAGTAACTTCTAATATTATAATATATTTCGAAACTCGATCGGATGAATAGAAGGAGATTTGCCAACAAACATCACACTACCTTGACTGGTATGGGGGGACCTAAGGCTACGCATGCGCCTCATGCTGTATCTGAGAAACCTGATCAACGTACCGATCCAGGCTTGGCCAGAAAATACATCTTAAGTGGTTAAGTAATCAGTGATGACAGTCTGTTGTGATTCCCCCAAAATTGCGCGAATAATGCAGCGCTATACCTTACATTTATTGAATTGTACAAAAAAAGTTATAAGAAATTTACTGCAATTTATGCTGGCGGAAATATTCACTGCTGAATGATACGCGCCGTATAAGCTAAAAACAACAACATGGATCTATCGTATACCGAAGCGTCTAGGCACGTCTATCCGGGCACCCGTTTCGATTTACAATCCGCCTTAATCTGCTTCTTTACCCAAATATTGAGCCTCAAACTGTTGCTTCTTTATTCGAGGAGATCTACACTTGGATCATGATGTAGGAGTTTTCTCAACGGGCAAAGCAAAATAAGGTAAGCCAATTTTTATTAAGGCTATATAATTTATATACTACCCAGGTAACAATACAGCGTTGGACCAACGTTGGATCAACGTTGGGAAATTTTTTCCCAACGTTGCCTCAACGTTGGCAGGCCAACGTTGCATCATCGATAGAAGTGCACGCGCATACATCGTCAGACCAACAACATTTCCAACGTTAGTTCAACGTTGTCCAGCAACAATGTTTCAACGTTGTCTGGCAACGTTGATCCAATGTTGGCTAAATAGTCAAATACAACATAGCTACAACGTTGGTAAGCAACGTTGTATCATCGATAGAAGTGCACGTCCATACATCGTCAGACCAACAACATTTCCAACGTCAGTTCAACGTTGTCCACCATCAATGCTCCAACGTTGGTATAATGTCGGCTGAGTCATCAATAACAGCGTTGCTGCAACGTTGATGGGCAACGTTGAAGCAGCGATGGACGTGCACTTGCATACATCGTCAGTCCAACTATGTTTACAACGTTGGTTCAACGCTGTCCAGCAACAATGCTCCAACGTTGTCTGGCAACATTGCTCCAACATTGTTACAACGTTGCTCCAACGTTATTCCAACGTATGGCAGTAATTAACAAAACATTAATTGGTTTCAAGGTGAAGTCCACCATTACAACTCTACACTCAAATCTTTATCATCATATGTCTTATCCTATCCTAAAATCCTACATCCTAATCCTATATCCTATTCCTATCATCCTACACCTATCCACTGTATCCTGTCATTGACTCCTATATATAGAGCAACTTTGCTATACTTGGCAGAATACAGTTAATATCATTTTCCACACTTAACCTTGAATATTTCACTTAGAATAATATGTTTTGATTATATATGATATGGTAATGGAGCCACATACTTTTCTGAAACTTTTCATGGTGGAAATATTGAATAAACATAAATACTCTAATTATTATAGCAATATTACCTACAATTTTGGTCATTTACTGATGTAATGAATATTCATGAGTGCATAATCATTGTCCAGATGAGGCAGGTATGGCAGCGTTGGTCCAATGTTGGTCCAACGTTGGGTGACGTTGATCCAACGTTGGTATAATGTTGGTCCAATGTTGATGGAAAGTTGATTCAACTTTAGTCCAATGTTAGTCCAACGTTGGCGTAAACGTTGATTCAATGTTTGTCTAATATCGGTTAAATGTTGTTGTAACGTTGATTCTTTGTTGGTCTAATTCTAAACAAATCCAACGATGCGCCATCTCCATCAAACAGTTTTCAACACTGTGCCATCATCATCTGTAATCTGTTCATGATTCTATCAAAAAACATTACAACTATTATTACAGCTATTCATTTCTTTTCATTCTTTCTGTTACAAGTCTCTTCACATAATTAAGAGAAATCAAGATAATTACGTGTGATATTTATTGAGGCCTTTGTAGTATTCAAACTTTTTTGACATCCTCTTTTTCTCAAACAAGACTAATACCAAAAAAACATATGCATATGTAATAAAAATTAAGATGTATTACATTTTCTTGCGAGTTGCAATCTCTGTTTCTGTCTACAATTGTTTAATGACTCGGTATGCAATGCCAATTGCAACGTCAGTAATCATCACAAAAACTCACATGTGTAATTGCAGTCTCTCAGTATTTACAAAATCAAAAAAGGAGGTCGCGTAACTTGGCCTCACTCAGAGTAACGTAGCTACTGCCTACTGTAACTAAAGAGTGCCTCTTTTTGATTAAGATAGAAGTCAACTGATATCTCAATATGCATGGCCATGGCCTAGTCTCGCTCGTGCCATAACTATTAAATGATATTTCAGCGTCAAGTGTAGCATGCCTCACATAGCAACTACAGGTTTGACTGCAGTTGGAAAACACTCGGTCCAGGCTAGGCCAGGCAGGACCGACCAAGTCAATTCAAAGCAGCGTATAATAAATAAGGCAGGAATGCCAGGTAGCAAGTCATTTGGGTGATTTCAAGTACGGTGTACGGTGTTGAGAGCGTGAAAGGGCTGCTGAACTGAGCTCCAACACCAAGCGTAATATTATTTTTCATTGAAATGTATTAGAACTCTAATGATTTGCTCTCATCTTAAATGTAAAAGATAATTTTACGGAGATGGTTCGTCGTGTTCGCCCCCTGTTCGTAATTAAGCTACAGTTCATCAACACCAACACTGAACTTTAAATCACAATTCTCCCAATCCCTGGGGTACGTCGGTGTTGCTGAATGGGGAAATTGCTTGTAGATCATCAACACCATGCAGCCACAGTGCAGTGTTGGGTTCAGCAGATGACAATCAACACCAGCCTTCAACACAAACTGCCGGAAATACACCATATTTTCCGAGGTCAATCTTAACACCAGCCTGATTCAAGTACGGTGTTGTCACAACACCAACACTAACCCAGGGAGCTCCGGCCCGCTCAGCGGGCCGGAGCCCAGGGGCTTACCGTGTAATTCACCATACCCACGGTAGTAGCGTGAAGTATGGTCTAAATAATTATCCGAATAAATAGTTAAAACAGAAATTAAGCACTTACCACGATTATATGGATGAAGGTCTAACGATTGGCAGCTTCCTGACATCGAGGCACAGACTGGAACCTCAAAAAACGAAAAAGTTATGTCGCGGTAGCTCTCCTTCTTTCAGAATTCATAGCAAAATGGCCGTTCGAGACCGGTACCGAGGGTGTAGGGCGCATGCGCGAATTTGACAAAGTCTATATCATAGAGATGTATACTAATGCACTAGTGCTATTAGTCTCGGTCTCAATCGGCCATTTTGTTTTGAATTCTGAAAGAGGAGAGCTACCGCGACAGAACTTTTCGTTTTTTTAGGTTCCAGTCTGTGCCTCGATGTCAGGAAGCTGCCACTCGTTAGACCTTCATCCATATAATCGTGGTAAGTGCTTAATTTCTGTTTTAACTATTTATTCGGATAATTATTTAGACCATACTTCACGCTACTACCGTGGGTATGGTGAATTACACGGTAAGCCCCTGGGCTCCGGCCCGCGCAGCGGGCCGGAGCTCCCTGGGTTACACTCACACGTATTGCCATGCAGGTTAGTATTAGTATACTAACCTCGCACCACGAACCGCGTTTGGCAGTGGATTTCTTACTAGTGGGTCGCACGTGCTGGGATCTCACTTCTTGGGTCCACAACACACGACTTCTATGGCTTGATTTTTCTGTGCGCGGCGGCATGTAATGAACCCTTGGGTGCCTGGGTTACACCAACACCAGATTTCAACACTGTACCACTCCTAGTACCAATGAGGTCCAACATTACATGTATGGACCTCATACTCATAGGCGACATCAGTAGTATTTTTGGTTAGAAATCTCTGAGAACAGGATATTTAGGCAATTATATCACAAGTACAAGCTCTATTCCTTTCTCTTATTTAAATTATAATTTTATAGTGTAAATGCATCGTTAGCAACAACAAAAAATGAAAGAAATGAAGGGGAACTTACATTTTCACGGCTTTTTCCTGATTTTCTGGGCAGCTGCTCTTCTCTTCTGACTCGCGATCGAAGCTGATATGAAGATCACGTGATTCGCGTTCTCGTCAGCTGATCGGTTGGTTATTCTTTTCGTCAGACGTTAATAATATATATTTTATAATGCTAGCATTCATCGCTAATTTAGGTGAAAGAGATTGAAGTTAAACAGCGCCAGGTCGGAATCATAATTATTTTGGAAGTCGATCTCATACCTGACGTAGACGGCGCTATTCAACAAATGCACAATCTTCAATATAAAAAATAAAACAGAAAGAACGCCTTGAACACAGGCCAAAATGCCTAACGATTTATCGGCGGCATTAACAACTATCGTAAAGGGCGCTCCATTTATCAATAAAGATGGACGCTAAGCTGTCTATGGCGACAAAATTTGCCGCAAATATTTACGAAGAATTGTGAGAAATGGTCTGAAAATGCAACAAAAGAACCGGTGAGTACCGATTAAACATTATTAAAGGTATAAATAGATTATACATACCTTGTAGATTTAGTTTTTAAGGTGATATTAGTGCTTAGTTCTAAGCTAGGGAGGCCCAAACGCGCGTGAGTGGAGTCCCAGTTTATTAGCACGGGTAAGTATTGGGGTGTCGCCTAGAGTGCACTGTACTTGAATTTTGAAAATCATCCAATGACTGTTGCCTTGCCATTGGTATCGCATACTCGTTCCCACTCACACGTATTGCGAGGTTAGTATTAGTCACTCACACAAGCTAATTACGAGGTTAGTTATTAGTATGTTATACTGTGCAGTGACTGGTGTTAAGTACTACTTTACTACTATATACTTACAGTACACGAATATACTAGCGTCGGACTGTACGCACACAGAAGCTGACTCCGGGATCTTTCGGAGGGGATCAATGGTTGCAGTTACCGATTATCTGCAAGTGCAAAGAAAATTCAACTGTAGATCGTAGGTCCTAAATATACAGCTTATAAGTACTGTTCCAGATCACTAGATATTCTGGAATTTACTTATCTATATCCACTATCCAGTCCAAATTCTGCCAGATTCTTCAAGTTCAAAATTGAAGGAAGCAGACTACACAGACATGACAGAAGGAGTCCGACGTCGCGACTAATTCTGCGCATCAGAATAGTATGGTATTTTTAAATAGGCACATTTGATGCTTGTATTTCCTTCTTCAATTTCTTCTAGTTATGTGACGGTAGGCCTATGACATATCTCGTACTTACTGTGAAAGGCCTTGCCAGCTGCAAAGGATCGACGAGGGCGTTTCTGGAAATTCTGGTCTTGAACTACATTTTTTTTCTTGTTTTTCTTCTTTATTTTCTATATTAATCGACACATTTGCATCCCCAGGTGCATGCAGCCTCTCTATTCTACCCCATCTTTATTTTTGTTTTCCCCTTAGACTTAGTTTTAGTTCCTCTTTCCCTTCCCATTATTTTCCTTCTCTCTCGATTTCTTTTCCCCTTATTGCTGGGGGATACCAAGGGTGACATGGATAGACAAGCAAACTTACTTGATCGACCCCCCCCCCCCTTGGCCGGCCCATTGGAAATTATGCCAGTAGTCTTGTCTTGTCTTGGGTTAAGTCGGCATATGCAGACTTGCTGTACTCCGCCAACTTTATCAATTATCAATTCTCCAATGAACCAGTTTCTAACGTTCTCAACACTGTGTATATTATGCCGGGATATTATGTTGACTGTCAAACAAATATCCAACAAACAATAGTTTCCAACATTGTGTCAATGTTAACTGTCCAATAAACTATTCCAATTACGCTGTCCACGTTGTGCCATTGTCCGTTGTTCAACAACTCTCCATCAAACTAGTTTCCAACTTTGTCAACGTTGTGCCATTGTCGACTGTCCAACAAATCTCCAAGAAAATAGTTTCCAACGTTGTTCCTTTGTCGGTTGTTCAGCAACTCTCCATCGAACTAGTTTCCGACGTAGTCAACGCTGTGCCTTTGTTGGCTGTTCAACACCTATCCAATCAAACACGCGTTTCCAACGTTGTGACGTTGTTGGCTGTCCAACGAATCTCCAACACACTAGTTTCCAATGTTGTGCCATTGTCTGTTGTTCAACAACTTTCCAACGTTGCCAACGTTGTGTCATCGTCGACTATCCTACTGATCTCCAATCTACCAGTTTCCAACGTTGTGCCAGTGTCAGTTGTTCAACAACTTTCCATCTAACTAGTTTCCAGCTTTATCAACGTTGTGTCATTGTATACTATCTAACTAATCTCCAATCTACCAGTTTCCAACGTTGTGCCATCGTCGACTATCCAACAAATCTCCATCGAACTAGTTTCTAGCTTTGACAACGTTGTGCCATAGTTGGTTGTTCAACAACTTTCCATCGAACTAGTTTCCAACGTTGCCAACCTTGTGTCATCGTTGACTATCCAACTAATCTCCAACCTACTAATTTCCATCGTTGTGCCATTGTCGACTGTCCAACAACTCTCCAACTAACAAGTTTCCAACGTTGCCAACGTCGTGTCATTGTTGATTGTTCAACAACTTTCCAGCGAACTAGTTTCCAACGTTGCCAACGTTGTGTCTTTGCTGGCTGTCAACAACTATCCAATCAAACGTGTCTCCAACGTTGTGACATTGTCGACTGTCCAACAACTCTCCAACTTACTAGTCTCCAACGTTGTGCCATTGTCGACCGTCCAACAAATCTCCAACAAACTAGTTTCCAACTTTGTCAACGTTGTGCCATTGTCGGTTGTTCAACAACTTTCCAGCGAACTAGTTTCCAACGTTGCCAACGTTGTGCCTTTGCTGGCTGTTCAACAACTATCCAATCAAACGTGTTTCCAACGTTGTGACATTGTCGACTGTCCAACAACTCTCCGACTAACAAGTTTCCAACGTTGCCAACGTCGTGTCATTGTTGATTGTCCATCATCTTTCCATCAAACTAGTTTCCAACGTCGATTCAACGTTAATCCATCAAGTTTTCCCAACGTCCAACGACTTTCAAGTTTCCAACGTGGAGCCAACATTGGCTTGTTACCTGGGTACTCACACAACGCACTTTTTTTGTATTTCCCGCCTATATTGGTCCCCACCAATAATGGCCCAAGCTTCGGTATCAGCGCCGGAGATCATTGAAGACCACGGACCCGATTTGGATGATGACATTTTTATGACTGTCTCTTACTCTCGTCCCAAAAAACGACCTGGGAAAAGGCCGAGACTTGCCAGTAATTTGGGAGCAGATAATATGAAAAATACTGATAACTCGTCATCATACGAATCGGACCCCAGTATCTCATCGCCACACCAGAATAGGAATTTTGATTTGGTAATTACCCCTATTGAAAAACATAAGAGCTTCAAGGATGTGAGTCCGGCCGTTCACTCATTCTACATACGAACGAGGTTATATACATGTAGCCATTCTAGCTAATGCAATCAAGGCAGTTGCCATTAATGCGATAGAACTTGTTTTATCAATACAATAGGGTAATTAGGCGATTCTTGTTAAATGCAAGAACATCAAACAAATGAGGGCTATTCTACAATTGAATAACATAGGGAACATCCATGCAGGGGCCGCGGAAGCGGGGGGGGGCTGGGGGCTTCAGCACCCCCCCCCACACTTTTTTTTTTCCAAAACCGAGTACAAAAACGTACAAAACCGAGTACAAAAACGTGAAAATGACCATAGGATTGTGATTTTTGGAATGGTCAGCACCCCCCCCCCCCACTTTGAAAACCGTTCCACGGCTCCTGCCATTAAGGTAGAAAACAAAACAACAGGCCTAAAAGGAGTTATTTCTAATGCACTTGAAATAACAGAAAAAGATATTGTAGATGAGCTCAAATTGTAGGGTGTAGAGACAGGCACTAATTTTATGTATCATGCACTCATTAAATGAACAATGTTATGATATAACTTGTTCTCAGTTACATCTCCATGTGTGGCAAAATAAGGGTGGCAATGTTTGGTTTATTTTTTCTTTTTGTTGGGACAAATGCTTGATTTTTACACTGTCAGTTTCCATTACAGCTATTCATCATATAACTTGGCTCTTAAGTAAATTTGATTCTTTAGATTATTTTTTCTTAATTACAAATAGAGATTGAAAAATGAAAATTTTCTTGCCACATTACTTTCCACCAATAGAGGGCGTACACAAAAATATGCTCAAAATTCAAGTTTTTGAGCGCTCTGGTGAATACAAAAATTATTCCCAAGTTACTAAGGAAAAATAAATTACAACTGTATGGAATTAGTGATTTTGGTCACAAAAGTGATATTTTAATGATTTTTTTAAGTGTGTGCTCTGTACAGCATTGGCATACCATAGTCCTACCCGTAGATTCCCCACAGGCAGGATGGTTGCAGTGAACAAGTGGTATCATGTTAACACTTCCTTTAATCCACTCATCCTACGAACGAGGTTATAATTCTGAAATTCTAATATTCAAAGTTTCAACACATTAGAGAACCCTTGTAGGTTTAGTAACAATATAGGCTACCCGTATATAGACAGAAAATAACAGATAATTGTGTTTTGGATTGTTCATTCTGATCTAGTTTAAGACAGATATTGTATTACAATGTCAAATCATGTACACTCGTAGTTTTACCTATGTAGATGTAGTGAAATATTCTATGGCTTATCTCTATACATGCATGATAACTTCTCAATGATAGGTACCCAGTATTAGATTTAATGTACCATACTTAAGTTAAAGGTTCCCTGTAGTTTAAACTATGACTGTTATAAGTGTATGTATTGTTACCAATGTGAGAAGAAATGAATCCCCCCCAAAAAAAAAAAAAAAAAGTAAAGAAGAAGAAAAATAAAAATACCAAAAAAATGAATGTAAAAAAAAGAATAATTTCAAGAAAAGGAGAAAAGAAATACAAAAGAAAAAGAATGTCAAAGAAGAAAAATATTTCAAGAAAAAAGAAACAAATGACAAAGAATACAAAAGAAAAAAAAAAGAAATAAAAGAAATCAAATGAAAAGAAGAAAAAATTAATAAACGAGAGAACAAAAGAAAATGTAGAAAAAAAGGTAAATGAATGATGCATGTAACACATGTACCGTAAAGTTCTTGCAGGAATATTTTAATTTTAAGTTGATAACTGCATTTAAGTGAGATTAGTTTGTTAGGTTAAATGTTATAATTTGAGTGGAGGTTTTATTTTAAATAAGTCTAGATGGGATCTATCCTCAATAAGATGGGGAGAAGTATAGAGACAGGCACTAATTTTATGTATCATGTGAACACTTCCTTTAATCTAGATTGTACGCTGTGTGAACACAGCCTTTACTATAACTATAGACATTCTCCTCTCTTGGATACAAGATGTTAATGACAATGCATCCCTTTCTATTATGTTAGCCCTAAGCTGCTGCATTGGGCAATTATAGGGATCTATTATAATATCATGCCTTGCTCACTGATGCTTGGTAATGACATAGCAGTAACTCCTAGTAAGGCACAGGGTATATAAATAGGAGACACAGTTTAGTTAGAGTTGTTGTTTTGAGTCTGCTTATAATGGATTCATCGCTGAAAGCGTATAGTGGCCTGCGAAAGTAACATACCCCGGCAGATACAGCCTACAGCTAGGATCAGAGCGCTCTGCAACGCAACAGCATCTTCCCATCGCTTCAGGTTCAAGTCCTGAGCGTCCAACCAGGCCTTCAATCTCCGACTTACGCAGAGATCCAGAATTAAGGTTAGCTCAGTACATGTAGTTAGTAGTTTATAGTAGAAGTTTATAGGTCACGATACAATAAATGGCGTAGTCTGTATTAGAATTTGTTAGGGGAGGGAAAGGTAAATAGGTATAGGAATGTAGTTTGATGATAAGTACAGTAGTTTAAGTGATAGGAATTTCCCATTAGTAGGTAGGTATCCACACCCAAATCCACCATCTTGGTTTCATAGGGTTGTGTGTTATAGTATTTTGACAGTACAGAACTGTATACAATTGATGCGAGCGCCAAGCGCGAGCGGAAACAAAATTGAGATTTCAGACCAAAAAACGAGACATTCTAAGCACTTTTCTAATCATGAAGAGGATATATAACTATACATTGATGCGAGCGGAAATAAAAATGATAATTCAGACCTAAAAGCGGGACATCTTAAGCACTTTTCTAATCATGAACAGGATAGGTATATAACTATACAATTGATGCGAGCGCGAAGCGCGAGCGGAAACAAATTTGAGATTTCAGACCAAAAAACGAGACATTCTAAGCACTTTTCTTATCATGAAGAGGATATGTATATAACTATACAATTGATGCGAGCGCGAAGCGTGAGAGCAAATAAAAATGAGATTTCAGACCTAAAAACGGGACATCTTAAGCACTTTTCTAAGCATGAACAGGATAGGTATATAACTATACAATTGATGCAAGCGCAAAGCGCGAGCGGAAACGAAATTGAGATTTCAGACCTATAAACGGGACATTCTATCATTGTTTTGTAAATCAAGAAAATGATGGGTAATTGGGATATATTCTCACATTAATAATGTGAGCGCGAAGCGCGAGAAGAAATTTTATGATTCCGGTGAAACAGTTTTAAGCATGTGTTCATTAATATTCAATGAGCAAACTGATGATGTCATATCCTCACTTGTTCTTTTGTATTTCATTATATAGAATTAGGTTTATTCAATATTTTCCCTTCAAGAACCATGAACAGTTGAATTGACAACTGATTTTAATAGTCCATTAGATATTCTTTGCTGCAACTTATTTCATTATAAGGGAGACATATCATTCACACTGGTATGAAACAATTAACAATTTTGATTCCATGTAATAACACAAGAAACAGGATAGTGGGAATGTGACATCTTCAACTCACATGGGCGGAAATCCCAGAGGGGACAGGGGGACTGAAACGAGACTATCGGCCTACGAAGATAACTGGCGATACCCGAGTGAACGCGCGGGCCGAACGACTTGTCGTGAGGGCCTTTTGGAACCTGACTTGGATTACCACTGTTTCCGAGTCGGAATTGCTACCTGAGAGGTAGCGGCCAATCAGCGAACGTTTCTCGCATGACAATGCTTGCATGCTGCAATGTAAATAAACTTCTCAGCACGTGAACTTTGCCTTTTTCGAGACATTTAAACTATTTCTTCAACACTTACACAGCACTCACATTGTGAACTGTACGTAGTAAAAAAAAACGTAATCCGCTGCTATTTACAAAAGGACTACACGCAAGGTTCATTTTATACAGAGGGAAGATATATACATTCACTAAATATTTTTAGCTATGCTCGTTGAATCTTTCTTTGTTATTTTCATTTTCTTATTTGAAAGTATCTGCTAGATAACTTTAGTACCTTATTGGCACATTTGAGCATCGTAAGTAAAAATGTTATTTTCAATGTTTGCATTTTCTTACATGGCTTCATAATGAACGAATCACGATGGCAGGCAGTGTGAACCTGCTGTTCTGATTGGTCAATATTCGGAGGGAGACTAATTAGCATGATCATGAATAATTCATAGCAAGCGGTGAAACCCAGGTTCAAAAAGGCCCTCTCGACAAGTCGTTCGGCTCGCGCGTTCACTCGGGTATCGCCCACTGATCTCTCCCTTAGTGGACAGATCAGTGGTATCGCCAGATATCTTCGTAGGCCGCTAGTCTCGTTTCAGCCACTACCTGACTAGGATATAGCCAAGTCGCGAGGGCCTTGACAAAAGGCTACTCCAGGCCCTGCTATCGAGTAGTGTGTATGGTTATCACGTATCGCGTGCGACCACGTCTGTATCGGAATGCCGGAGCTTAATTGATCGAGTCGCGCTAGGAGGGATTTATGTTATTGGAATATGTGAAAGACAGTTGTAAATGATTTGTGATTGTCAGATGTGATAATTATGTACATAACAACATATTCAAAAAATACAGGGGGAATCTGATTTCGTAGGGGTGCTGCCTATGGAAAATAATACACGCAGCACCCCCAGGAAAATTTCTGGAGGTGCTTCAGCACCCCCAGCACCCCCGCTTCCCAGGTCCATACCCCCCAGACATACTAACTATGCTTTTCTCTACCCCCCAACCTCCCTCTTAAATCCACCACTATTCAGTCATATTCTAAATTTCTCTCTTCTCCATCCCTTTCCCATGAGCCATTTTCACAATTGCAATTGATCAAGGCCTATCCTGTGATGGGTGCTATACACGAATACAGCAGCATGCAATGCAGAGACTAACGTTAGCCTAAGTTATACAGAGCCTAGCCTAGGTATACAAACACAAAGGTACTAATCACAATTCGTTCCCTGATATACCCCCTATACAGCCTTGCATATAGCCATTAAGTTAGTTTTTTTTACCTCTTGATGATTGAAACATGTATACTAGTGCAAATAATTTGCTACTGAAGAGTTTGAGCAGGTATTTCATCCACTAGGGAATTCCCTTTGTAGGCTATATATAGTCAAGGTTATTATATTATATGGCACGTGAAGGTTTCTTTTTAGATTACCTTCCTGGCTTTTCTTTAACATCTGTAAACTCACTTTATCACAAAGAAATGCATGAAAATAATATACATATGTGTTATGTAATGACCAATTTTAACGTTACTCCTATATGTCTAGTGCCGTATGGATTTGCACACATCCTACCTGCCTATATGTAGTTCAACAATGAATGGATGCAATGTAGGGCCCAAAATCCTATAATGCAAAATTGTAGATATGCTTAGTGTGCATATCTGGATGCAAGAACTGCCCACAATATAAATACCAGATTTACATGACTTAAGGACGTTCCACAGTTATGTTTGTGCGCATCTTGATCTGCGCATATTTTACACTCTGCGCGCTGATGTCACAATGGATGAACTGGTGATTAATCAGCTGTAGGTGTGTGAGCTTATTTTTCTCCGTATCTGCACTAACTGCAGATATCCGATGTGTTATTTTATGAAGCTAATAAACTGAATTATTCCATGGACCATTCTTTTTATTCCTCTACAATTTCAAAATACTTTTCTCTGTAGTGCTGTAAAGTATGATGAATATGACCCCGAGTTTAAATAAAATAAATGGTAGAGTTGTTCGGAATTTTTCCTCACATAGAAACAAAGCTTTTGGCGCGTTTTGGGGTGTTTTAAGAAGCACATTTGCTCTAATAAGAGTGCTGATAGTTTAAAAACAAGCACATAAACCCATATTTTTAACCTCTTATGTAACCTTCTTCTACAACTTTCCAAAGTTTGGTGAAAATGACATGGATTTTGAACAAAGTGCAGCATTTCTTTTACTTCTCAAGTTTTGTTATTGAAATTTGAAATTTTTGAGGTTGAGTATATTTTGTTATCTTTCCCGTAATTTCTAAGAACTGGGAGTGCTGTTAGACTTAAATTAGCAAACAATTGAAAGCAATATAAATAGATTATCCATTTTAAGGATGCAATTATTAATCATATTGCAATATTTGATGAAAATTTCAAGGATTTTGACTGAGTAATAGAGCTTTAAACTCATTGTTGTGATCCAGTGTTTTTATAGTCAAGGCCCAAACCTCCAGGCCAAGGCTTTAATACCCAAGGTCAAGGCTTCAATCCCCAAGGCCAAGGCCAAGGTATGGAAACCCAAGGCCAAGGCCTAAAAACCTCAAGGCCAAGGCATTTCAAACTATCGATATATGGAACAATGAGCCAACAAAGCTTAGGCGACAGACATGGCACACAGGGCAAAATGTATAAAGGGTGGGAGCGAGCGAGCAAACTGAGCGAGCGAAGAAAATTCCCCTCGTACATGTAAAACAAAAATAATTTCCTGATAGATTTAGACATAATATCAAAGTAATAATACTTTTTATTTTTCTACGCGATTTACATTGCAATAATTATTTATTACCACGGTCATCTCATCCTGACATGCGAATTGTAATGTCTTTCTCCACTCCCTGGGACAGGGGCGGCAGAACGTTTTTTTGTTTAAGGGGGTCAAAGCCAAAAGGGCACTTATATGTCAAAATGGGCATTTTGGTGCAAACATATTTTCAAAATAAGCTTATAATCTGCGTGAAGTATAGTTGTGTGTTTTATTGAAATTTAGTTGAGCAAATTTTTTTTTAAGTGACTTCTAACTGATAAGATAAATATTTTGATATAGGCATTAATTTTTCGCGAGAAAGCGCAGAGAAAAAAATTGTAAAAAATCGATTCTAAAATTGCAGAACTAGATTTTTGGTCAATTATGGCGCTAATCACTGTTAAAAGGGCATCCTTGCGAGATGTTTCCAGCGCGAATCACAAGCTCAAACTTCTGGAAATTTCGTGTTAAATAATAAATGAAAATTAAATATTCCGAGCTGTTTTTGTAATCGTGAAAAAGATGTGTATCTCACTACAGAATTAACGCGAGCGCGATCTGAAATTTTATAATATACTGACCAGAAAAGGAAGTTGTTAAGGACTGCACTTAGTGACTCATAAATATGATACATATAACTTACCAATCAAATAATGCGAGCGCGAAGCGCGAGCTAAAAAAAATTGATATTCCAGCCTGAAAACGGGACATTCTAAGCGTTGTTTTTGTAAACGGAAACAGAATGAGTACCTTAACAATAATTGATGCGAGTGCAGAAAGCGGGCCGAAAATTCGTTATATTCCCACCTGAAAACTGGACATGCTAAACATTTTTGTAACCATGAACAGGATTAGTACTGTACTTAACAATAATTGATGCGAGCGCGATAAAACATTTGGTGATTTTCGAAACCTAAAATGTATTGTGTTTTACCATTAAAAAAAAGTATTTCTTTTTTAAAAAGGGCATATTTCATTTGAAAAAAAAGGCCATTATTTATTTTGGAAAGGGGGGGGGCATGAGAGCATAAAGCGCAAGTTGAAATTTTGAAATGCTGACCTGCAAATGAGTCATTTTTAGGACTCTTGTCAGTTTCAAGGTTTTTTCTGCTTACAACCAATTTTAAATTTCAATTCTCATTTTTTGTATCTTCTACATTTAAAATACCTCGGGCTCAAAAACCGGATTAAAGAATGATAACAAATGAATTTATATTCAAAAGGATGTAAAATAAACCAGTCGCACCCCATACCATTAGTTGGGGGAGGGAAAATCTTAACTATTTCTTGAAACAGTTAAATAGTTCTTTATTGAACCATATTGACACAAGAACAAATACGTTGTTTATTTCCTTGAAACGTTAGTGAAATGAAATTCACTGTCAAACCATATGATTAAAAATAAGTAAACATTTTTTTTCGACAATCTGAGACACTAGACCCAAAATACAATATAATAGAAAAGATGTACTCCCTCGCATGTTTCTCCCCCTTCTCCTCTCTCTCTCTCTTCCCATTCCTCTTTCTCGCCTGTTTAAGAAAATATCAGAACCCCCCCCCCCCCCAAAAAAAAAGGGAGAGAGAAGAAGTTCCACCACCAAGAATAAACTTAGAAAAGGAAAAGCAGTAAATATGGAATTATTTTCTAAACATATTGTCACAATCTATCACAAAATAACCTTTTTTATAGTAAGAGGGTGAAATTTTTTGCTCACTCGCTCGCTTCAATTGCTTTCAACTTTTTTTGGCAGAAATGTTGCTCTATATGCCATGCTTGGCCCCTCAAATTTTTTGGCTCATCATGGCATTGACATAGCCCATTTGGATATGACAAAATTGAAAATTGTGTTCAAGTTTATCAAATCTTTTCAGAATATCATTAAGACTTAAAACATTCTTGTTGGCCAAAGAAATAACAGAAGGAAAATCCTAATGGAATAGAAATTATTATTTAGAGATAGCTATTTTTTAAGTATGAAAATTGGTATCAAAACCCCAGTCACATCTGTCAGAATTATTCCTGTCATCAAATCACTATAATCTTTATCATAATATTACTATCATTATCATTATTATTGATGTCAAATCATTAGTCATGATTACAACACATTACCAATAAATAATATTATTTTTCATCACTGCTGTTTTCTTTGTTACATATGTGATGTTAATTCTTGATAATGGTGATAATGATGGCACTGCAATTATACTTACTACTGCTACTGCTGACTGGTAGTATTGGTCATTAGTGTCAAATATACAGAACAATTGAAACATTTATAATTATTTATATAAAAACAAATGAAAGTACAAAATACAAAATGCCTTGAAAATGCTATCGAATTTCAAGGCTCAAAATCCTCAAGGCCAAGGCTTTGAAAAGTAGGCCTTAAGGCCAAGGCCGAGCATCAAGGCACTACAACACTGTTGTGATCTCGTTAGGTCTAAAAATGCCAAATTATTTTGAATGCGCAATTCTTAAGAACATCCATTTGGGTTAACTTTGAAGCACTACAGTGCGTATCAAAAAAAATTTACACTTTGAAAAAGCACTGGGAATTAAAAAATATACAACATGTAAGTATTTTTTTCACATATAATCTTTGGTTTGGGTCTGATCTATCCAATGAAAGTAAAAGTTTTGACAGAATGTTATACTTGAGTGAGCACTGTCCATTTTTGTAAAGCTCGCAGAAATCTGTTTGCGCAGAAATGCTCGTTTTCACGCTGTGTCAAGGGGAAAGGGCGAAATCAAACTTTCCCTGCGAAACATTTCTCATACATTTCCCTTGCACTTTTAGTCAATTGAAATAAAACGGATACATTCAAGCATTTTGTAACAATTTTGCCGCCTAAATTGAAATGTCAACACTTAGTAAGCACAACCTTTACCCTTTTGTGACAGCTGGATCTGAGGACATAACTGAATCTAAACAAAAGTTTATATCACACATCTCCAGCATTTTTTCACTAAGTTTTTATCATTTAAAGTGGGTTTACATTTCATTTTTCATCCAATACTTGTTTGTCTATACTTTTTCCAAGCTTGTCAATGCTTAGCAAAAGGAAAATCAAGCCTAAGCCATTTCATGTAAATCACAGCTCAGTGTAGAGCAAATATCGTCACGATAGCCTCGGTGTGTGGGGGAGTGGGGTGGGGCACGATACACTCTTCGAAGTGTTTTGGGCAAGGTAACAAGTAAAAAAAGGTAAAAGATATTTTCATTTTTTCAAATCAATTTTACTAGCTAAATTCCACGTGTTCTTAATGATTAAGGTCTTCTTTTATGCGCATAACTATTTCAAAGTTCTGCGCAAATCATTTTTCACTAACTTTTCAAAAGTAAGTGGTGCTTACTCAAGCGGAAATATTTTTCCACAGTTATATTGTCATTTGCTTAAATGGATCTGTACCAATGTTAAGATGTGGAAAAATCTTCAGGATATTACAAATGTATAATTCTACAGGATTTTTTCTTAAGTGTAAACTTTTTTTTGATGCACTGTATAGCAAAAAATCAAGGACATGGACCTATGATAATTTGTGCATATTTGGAATACTTGGGTGCTAAAGTATCTGTGTGCAAAGGATGATGAAAATGACATGGATTTTCAATGTTTAGGAGCAAGACTACGGAACCATTCGCATTTTACACGGTATTAACAGACTCTTGCTTGTTTTCGGCGCATTTTGGGCTGTTTCAAGCCAACTCGCAATAACTTGGACACGGATAATTTGAAAACGAGCACAAGGACCCCATAGTTTAAATTTTCTAACTGCTTCAGAATATATTCCTCTACAAATCTAGAGAGTATGATGAAAATGACATATATTTTGAATGTTTGGGAGCAGAACTACGGAACCATTCGTATTTTATAAATTTTGGACGGTATTATCAAACTTTTACTTGTTTTCGGTGCATTTTTGGGCTGTTTCATGCCAACTCGCAACAGTTTACACACTTATACTTTAAAAACGAGCACATGGACCCCATACTTTAAATATTATAACTTCTTCATAAAATATTCCTCTACAAATCAACAGCTTATGATGAAAATGACATGGATTTTTAATGTTAGGGAGCAAAACTACGGGACCATTCGCATTTTAGACGCTATTAGACTTTTGCACGCTTTCGGCGCATTTAGGTGGATTTCAATATTTTCAAGCCAGCTCGCAACACTTTGGACACTGATAGTTTAAAAACGAGCACATGGACCCCGTATATTTAATATTTTAATGCCTTTAGAATATATTCCTCTACAAATCTGGAGAATATGATGAAAATGACATGGATTTTGAATGTTTGGGAGCGAAATATGGAACCATTTGCATTTAAGAGAGTATTAAGGTATACCGGGTATTAAGAGACTTTTGCATGTTTTCGGCACTTTTTAGGCGATTTTCAAGCCAACTTGCAACACTTGGGACACCAGTAGTTTAAAAACGAGGACATGGACCCCATATTTTTTAATATTTCAATGTCTTCAGGATATATTTTTTCTACAAATCTGGAGAGTATGATGAAAATGACATGGAATTTGAATGTTTGGGGCAAAACTACGGAACCATTCGCATTTGAGACGGTATTATTAGACTTTTGCACGTTTTGGGCACATTTTCGGCGATTTTCATGCCAACTCGCATCACTTTGGACACTCATAGTTGAAAAACGAGCACATGAACCCCATATCTTTAACTTCCCTACGCCTCTGATATACATTCCTCTACAATTTAGCAGAATTTGATGAAAATGACATGGATTTTGAAAAAAGTGCAGCTTACAAAATACTTTTCTTTTTTTTTTTTGGAGTAGATTCACGTCTTTGAAGATTTTTTTGCACCATTCTTCCCAAATGAGGGCGCTGCTGACTCCAAATAGATAAAGTTTTACCAATTAAAAGACTTTCTCTTACTTTGGTATACACTTTGTTATATATCTTGAAAATTTGATGAAGTTTGATGCGGTATCCACTGAGTAAAGATGATTTGAACTCATTTGGTGAATTCATATGAGGTCTAAGAGAGGCATTGATTGCGCAAGATTGCAGATCATTCAAATATGGCGACTTTGAAGACCAGTAGAAATAAAAGCACATGAACCTATATCATTTTTTGCACTTTCATAATGCATAAATACCACAGTAACTCTCTGCAAAATTTTGTGAAAATGACATGAACTTCATTTTAACTGTGGAACATCCTTAAATAAGATAATAAAAAGAAATGAGAATTAACATTCGAGCATACTATACATTCACATCTTCCTATCATGACAAGGGGTGTAAGAGAGGGAGAGAGGGGGGTTAGATGGATTGCGTTCTAAAGGGATGGGGACTAGTCTGGCTAAAAATAAGTAAAAGTTAGAACAAGATAGCAGTAGCACTCATTCTCAGCCACCCCCCCCCCCCCCAGACATACTTACTATATACTCTACCCCACTCTCCCTTTTGAATCCACCACTCTTCAGTCAAATTCTAAAGTTTTCTAGGTTGGATAATGAGTCAGTTGTATCCATTTTTAGAGAATGGCGGCCATCTTGGACGCCATCTTGAAAAAAACACTTTCCCGGATGCAGATTTTGGTAAATATTTAGTATGTAATTTCTGAGGTCAAATTTTACAAAACTCCGTTGAAAATCATTTGTTGCAATTTGTTCCGGGTAAGGTTATTTTTGATCGTATATTGACCTGTCTAATAAGTAAAATTTAGAACAAGATAGCAGTAGCACTCATTCTCAGCCACCCCCCCCCTCCCTTTTGAATCCACCACTCTTCAGTCAAATTCTAAAGTTTTCTCTTCTCCATCCCTTTCCCATGAGCCATTTTCACAATTGCCATTGATCAAGGCCTATCTAATGTTTCGTGTATCCTGTAATGGGTGCCATACACGAATACAGCAGCGCTCGTTGGTATACGAAAACACACGAAAACATGAAATGCAGAGACTAACGTTAGCTTTAAAGCCCCCTCACACCTGACCGAATGTAGGCGGACGAAGGGTGACGAGTTTCAGGTCACATGACCAAAATCAAAGGTCATTTAAGGTCAATGAACTTTGGCCATGTTGGAGGTAATTATTAAATTAATGTCTTAATTTTCAAAGTTTATGGATATAGTTTATGAAATGTGGACATAGGAGTAATCAAGTATCACTGACAAGTCTAAAAAAGGTCACATGATCAAGGTCAAATATGATTTAGGGTCAATGAACGTAGTATTGTATCATTATGTGAATGGTGTTTTTGTGAATAATTATTTTATAGTAATTTTCAAAGTCAGCACTGCTGCTATATTGAATCGCGTAATGCAGGCGAGACTGCCAGAGGCGCTCCACTTGTTTATTGTATTTTCCACCTGTCCATAACCTTGTCATCCATGTTTTTTTTTTTCAATTAGACGTTATCTGGTTGCCGTGGCAATGGCTTAAGATGTTATGATTATACATTTAGTCGCAAACATATCTCGACTAGTACCTTAAAATTAGGGAAAATGGAATCATCATATTCTACATTTGTATCAATATTTTACTTTTACAGAGGGAAATAAGTTGTTGCCATGGAAACAGACCCTTTGCAACATTGATATTTTCATTAAATTCAAGCATTACCAAGGCAACACAAAATTTTATCTTCTAAAGAACTCATGCAGGACACTTATTGTATCTTTTGGTTCAATTGAGTGGGTCAAAACTTAAGCATACAGATTACAGATTAAGTCAATTCTAATTGTATTTTCCACCTCTCCATTGTTTTGCCAACCACGTTTTTTTTCGTAATTTAGATGTTATTTGGCTGCCATGGCAATGGCTTAAGATGTTATTTATACATTAAGTAACCAACATATCTCTGTTTAGCACTGTAAAATTAGGGGAAATTAAAGATAAATCAGATTCTACAACGTTTTTCAATCAATTTTTTTACTTTTCTGGGGGAAAACAATCCGTTACCATGGCAACGAACCGATTGGAACTATCTCGGTGATCTTGGATATTTCTAAATTTCATGTGTATTCCATAGGACGCTTGAAAATGATTTTTTTTTTCATCTATACTATGTTTATTAACCATTAACATGGGATGTATTATTTTTGAGAAATTAATCCGTTGCCATGGCAACGGCAGAAAATGGCATTTATAAATTTACCTCCTATCTTTGAAATAAATCTTACGGCATTAGTATACTAATATTTGTGACATTTTAATGCTTTAGTCATAATTTACACAATTTTTTTCGGCTCATCCGCTCTACTATAATTCTTTACCATGCGCACACAAATGATGGACCTGGGAAGCGGGGGTGCTGCGTGTATTATTTTCCATAGGCAGCACCCCCACGAAATCAGGTTCCCCCCTGTATTTTTTAAAATATGTTATAATGTACATAATTATCACATCCGACAATCACAAATCATTTACTACTGGTCTTTCACATATTCCAATAACACATATCCCTCCTAACGCGACTCGATCAAGCTCCGGCACTCGGATACAAACGTGGTCGCGCGCGATACTTGATAACCATATACACACTACTCGATAGCAGGGACATGGGTGCACTGATCTCAGAGATCAGTGCATGGGTGTGGTTGGACTTGAAACTACCAGGTTTTATGTAGAGTGTGCGCGCGCCTGACCGCCCGTGTTTTGTACAAAAAAATTACAAGTCAGACAATAGAAATCAAATCTCAGTCTTTTTCACCATGCCCCATGGCCTAGGAAGCGGTACTTGAAATATAATTTAAATTAAACCTCTTTCAGATCGGAATATCAAATATTTTCTGCTCGCGCTTCGCGCTCGCGTTATTGATTTTTATAATAAAAAAATGTATCTAGAATTCCCAGATACTAGGTCTAAATCTAAACCTGCGCACGTATGTTTATTCAAATACGCAGCTTGTTTCTTTTTTTTGGGGGGGGGGGTACTCCGGGCTGAAAATATTTATATCAAATAAATTTAATCAAAATAAACAAATTTTATCTAAATCTGTTTACAAATAGTTAAGTTATTTAGTTTTAAAAATAAGCAATATTTTGTGAAAATGGTGATATGCATGTCGTCATGAATATTTAATAGATTGGTTGATGATGTCACATCCCCTCTATCCTTTTTTTTTTCTTATGTTATTACATGGAATCAAAATCATTTCATATTTAATGGACTAAATCAGTTGTCGATTCAACTGTTCTGGTTCTTAAAGGGAAAATGTTGAATAAACCTTATTTTATATAATAAAATACAAAAGAACAAGTGGGGATATGAAATCATCAGTTTACTCATTGATATTAATGGAGACATGCCTAAAACGGTTTCATCGGAATAATGCTAATCTTTAAAATGCAATAACTTTGATATTCCTTGTCTGTTTTTGATCAAATCTGTATTCTTCTGTTCGTCTGATTTTTCTTTATCTGTCGTAACCATATCAACAGTGGCGTAACAGGCAGGGGGCGGAGATCATCGGGAAAATAAAACAAGTGGAATGCCTCTGGCCGTCTCACCTGCATCACGCGATTCAATATAGCAGCAGTGCTGATTTTGAAAACTACTATAACTCGCACAAGATGTTTAGTGATACTTGGTTACTCTTATTTCCACGTTTTATGAACTAGACCAATACACTTATAAAGATATGATGGCAATTCAACAAATACCCCCAACGTGGCCAAAGTTCTTTGACCTTACATGACCTTTGACCTTGATCATGTGACCTGAAACTCGCACAGGATGTTCAGTGATACTTGATTACTATTATGTCCAAGTTTTATGAACTAGACCAACACACTTTCAAATTTATGGCTGTAATTCAACAAATACCCCAATTTGGCCAAAGTTCATTGACCCTAAATGACCTTTGACCTTGATCATGTGACCTGAAACTTGCACAGGATGTTCAGTAATACTTGATTACTATTATATCCAAGTTTCATTAATCAGATCCATCGACTTTCAAAGTTATGATGGTAATTCAACAGATACCCCCAATTCGGCCAAAGTTCATTGACCCTAAATGACCTTTGACCTTGGTCATGTGATGTGAAACTCAAGCAGGATGTTCAGTGATACTTGATTAACCTTATGTATATGTTTCATGAACTAGGTCCATATATTTTCTAAGTTATGATGACATTTCAAAAACTTAACCTTAGGTTAAGATTTTGATGTTGATTCCCCCAACATGGTCTAAGTTCATTGACCCTAAATGACCTTTGACCTTGGTCATGTGACATGAAACTCAGGCAGGATGTTCAGTAATACTTGATTAACCTTATGGCCAAGTTTCAAGAACTAGGTCCATATACTTTCTAAGTTATGCTGTCATTTCAAAAACTTAACCTCAGGTTAAGATTTGGTGTTGACGCCGCCGCCGCCGCCGCCGTCGGAAAAGCGGCGCCTATAGTATCACTCTGCTATGCAGGTGAGACAAAAAACGGGGAAAATAAAAAAAGGGGGAGAAAGAAAGGGAAAGGAAGGGGGAAGAGGAACGGGGGAAAAGGAAAGGGAAAGTAAAAAGAAAACTAAGAAAAACATAAAAAGGGAAAACGGGAAAAAGAGGGAAAGAAAAACATTAGAGAAAGAACAATTTTCCCCGATATACAAATCCAATAGCATGATTAGTAAGACAGGGAAATAAATTAAAGACGACAAAAAGGCAAACAAAAGCGGGAAATGGAGGTAGAATGGAATGAGCCAAAATTGGAAAATAAAGAAAAGGGACAAGATAAAACTACCGGGCTGCCGAGGATTGACGATAATTATCATAAACTTGCTAAATCTCCAAAGCTACCGGGGGCTTTGTCCAAGACCCCGTTCAATTTAAGGATCCCCATAGAAAGTACAAGACTTTTTAAACGTCCATAACTTGCTTATTTCAAAACCGATTTTAATGAAACTTTTTATTGTTCCCCTCACAAATCTGGAATTTCATGGAATTTACCCTTTCCAATAACATTGCTTCTCTTCTTGGGTTTTGGTTTCCTTTAAAGGGCTCTATAGCGGCCCCTGTATGAACCCTTCCTGCATTGAACTTTGCGTTTAAGCACTGGCGTACGGGGTGGGGGTGGTTCCAAAGCCAAGGGGAAATAAAAGAAAACAAAGGAGGCTGCGAAATGAGATGAATGGAAAAAAAAATATATGACATGATATTTGCTATGATGTAAAAATCTATCACATAATTAAAATTTCATTTCAAAAGGCCATTTTATCTGGCTCGCTGGCGACTGTTTACACATTTTCCCACATTTCCTATGGTGTGCCCCCTCAAAATATTTGGGTGATTATGGTACGCAACTGCATTGAATTTATGTGTTGTGTGAAAGATATACAGATAAACACGCAATTTTGATTAAAATGGCTTTAATATCAAGAGGTTCCGGGGCTCCGCCCCGAACCCCAACCACATAGGACTGTTGCACTGTTGTATGGATGAGTTAGGACCATGGCCCCCAAAAGTTCTACAACCAAACAAACGAACAAAAAAGGAGGAAAGACAGAAAAGCAAAGGAAAGGTGTATTATATTTTTCTGAATATTACGTCAAAATCTATTTTTATATAAGATTCTCATGAAGAGGTGATTTCTTTATCTCGCTCGCTCGATACTTATATTAAGCTACTTCTTGACACATTCACCATACTGGGCCCCCTCGAGCATAAAGAGCTTCGCCCTGCTGCGCACAATCATAACAAAAATCCTATTCACCGTGGCGTACAAAAAAAAGAGAGAAAGGTGAAATATATCTTTTTTAACATTATGTCAAAATCTATCACAAAATTTGATTTTTGTAATAAAAATGTCAAAATTTTTGCTTGCTCGCTCGCTCGCATATTTATTTCTTGCCCAATACACCATATCACCCCGTCAAAATTTTTTGCCTCATGACGCCATTGCCTGTTCAATGATATGACCGGGAAATTTTTGGCTCTTGCCCCCCCCCCCCCGGCCGCCAACCCCTGTTACGCCCCTGCATATTAAATTAAGTATGGAGTACCCTTTTAAACGTGCTTAGATTATAAAGTTTCAGATCAGAATATCAAAAATTTTCTGCTCGCGCTTCGCGCTCACATTATGAATGTAGGAAGATATCAAATTACCCATCATTTTCTTGATTTACAAAACATGAATGCCTCGCTTCAATTGTAGTTATAAACCTATCCTGTTCTTCGCATACATTCGTAATTCCGAAGCTTCGTTATTCCGAAGGTTCGGATATTCCGAAGGTTCGTTATTCCGAAGGTTATATTTCCGAAGGTTCGTAATTCCGAAGGTTCGTTAGTCCGAAAACCAAATGAGGTTCATAATTCCGAAGGTTCATTAGTCCGAAAACGAAATGAGGTTCCTCATTCCAAAGGTTCGTTAGTCCGAAAAAACGTAATGATTAACAAACCTTATTTCATTTTCGGACTAACAAACCTTCGGAACAACGAACCTTATTTCGTTTTCGGATTAACGAACCTTCGGAACAACGAATCTTATTTCGTTTTCAGACTAACGAACCTTCGGAATAACGCCACAAATGTTCGGATTAACGAACATCAAGGTATAGGCAATTTACGTGTTTCGGAATTACGAACCTTTGGAATAAAGAACCTTCGGAATTACGAAGTGTAACCCCTGTTCTTAATTAGAAAAGTGCTTAGAATGTCCAGTATTTAGGTCGGAATGTCAAATTTTACAGCTCGCGCTTCGCGCTTGCACTATTTGATTTTTGATATATGTTTTTTCTTCATGGGTAACTGCAAACAGTCCGAATAACACGTTCATTTCGATCAGGCCAGACCGTATATAAAAAAATATCTGCTCGCGCTTGCAATTATTATTTGTTACATACGCATGTTCTTCAGGACCACAAACATTGCTAAAAATGTTCAATTTTCAGGACAAAATGAATGAAATTTTTAAAAAATTTGCTCGCGCTTCACGCTCAAATTATCTAATTATATATCTATGTTCTTTTAAAAGAATAAAGCTAAGAAGTGACTGCCATATATATAATATATATATATATATATATATATATATATAAATGTGTAAAGTTATACATGTACAACAGCTTTGGCAACTCTTTTTATTTTAAATATTGTAAAGAAATGAATGAAGAGAACAATTGTAGGCGTAGCTTAAATCAAGGTTCCCCAGAGCTATCTACCCTTTAGAAAAATTGGTGATGCCGAAAAAATGTCTCTGCCGGGAATCTAACCCAGGCCCCCAGCTTTGAACGCCGGTGCCTTAACCACTAGACCACAGAGACGGGTTAGTGGCTAGGGCGACCCCGATCCGATTGACCGTCAGATAGTACAGTTGTACATGTATAACTTTACACATTTGTATACTGTCTCCCATACGTGTACTGTATCAAAGCAATAGCTTTGATCAAGCTGAGGCATGGCGGCTTGTCATTGTTCAAAACCCACCTTCACCCGACAAAGGAAATTATAATTGGTATAGTGTCGATAATCTGTCTATCTGACGGTCAATCGGATCGGGGTCGCCCTAGCCACTAACCCGTCTCTGTGGTCTAGTGGTTAAGGCACCGGCGTTCAAAGCTGGGGGCCCGGGTTCGATTCCCGGCAGAGACATTTTTTCAGCATCACCAATTTTTCTAAAGGGTAGATAGCTCTGGGGAACCTTGATTTAAGCTACGCCTACCATTGTTCTCTTCACTCATTTCTTTACTATATATATATATATATATATACACTCGGCAAAAAAAGTTCTTGGACACTTATAAAAGTTAAAATATTCCATTTAGATATTTGATTAAAGGTAAAGTATTGTATGTCATCATGACCAGACAATATTCCTCTTCCAGTATGACATGACATTTTCATGTGAACAGTCATGCATGGGTGGTTATATGCTTTAAACAATAGCAATGTCAGTAAAAGAAAATTGCAAGAAATGGAACAGTCAGGGCATGGATGGTTACAGGCATTAAACAATAGCAATGTCAGTAACAGGAAATTGCACGAAAATGATCAGTCATTCTTTCAGTTGTGAAAGTTTATGTGGCATAAATATCCATTAAACGATAAAAGCAAACTTAAAGTCAAATACCATTCTAAAAGAGAAGAGAAAATTATCCACCTTGGACGCATCACTCGGGGCATCACTATTCCACTGGAATTTTAAGTCAAAGTTAGTCGATGAATTTCAGATCCGATAGTTGTGCAGTATAAAAATGATAGAATATGACGGTTATTTTTGGGAAGAGTTTCTTCAACAATATTCATCGTTTCACGGTTCAATGAACATTAATGAAAGCAAAATATACGATTTTCAAATATCATAGGCAAGTATTGTTTCATTTTGGTAACTGAAAATGATCTTTTCTCAACTTTTTTGTTGTGTTCATGACCAATTAACATGATTCAATGATTCAAATGCGTTTAATTAAACATTCACGCTTGAATTCTGTGCAAAAATGAAATCGATTTTTTTATTTATGGATGAGTGAGCGAGCATCAAAGTGGGAAAATTGGTATTTTCAATGTCAGACTCATTTTAAAGGGTAATAAAGTGAATATTGGGGGCAAATTCGGTTTCTAATGTGACTCTAATTGCTGTTGTTTTTATCATCCATCATTTCTATCACCACACACTTTCCGAACTTTAAACATTTACATGGTTGAGCGAGCACATTCGAAAACTTAGGAATGAATACTCTTTATACTGCATAAATGTATTCTTTTTCTAACAATTTCTCAGGATCAGTTGAATGTATGGACAAATCAGTGGTGGATCCAGAATTTTAAAATGGGGAGGGGCCTATAATCGGGGGAGCCACCAACATTTTCAAATTTTAACATGATCTAACAAGTTGTAGAGGATACTACCATAAACCCCTATGATGATACGTCACAATACAGGGGCCGCGGAACGGTTTTCAAAGTGGGGGGGGGGGACCATGCAAAAAAATCACAATTGTATGGTTATTTTTACATTTTTGTACATGCTTTTGGAAAAAAGTGGGGGGCTGAAGCCCACCCCCCCCCCCCCCCCCCCGCTTCCGCAGCCCCTGCAATACATTGTGCTCACTCAACCATGAACATACAATATCAAAATCTGGTCTAAAGTGGTTGAATGATGGATAGTAAAACAGCATAACACCATAAAATTCACCTAAAAACAACTTTTGCCCAACTTTGTATTTGAACAAACTGAAAATCGATGAGAAGAGAAAACTTTAGGCTTTGAATAGTGGTGGATTCAAAAGGGGGGGGTAGAGTATAGTAAGTATGTCAGGGAGGTGGCTGAGAATGAATGCTACTACTATCTTGTTCTAACTTTTACTTATTTCTAGCCAGACTAGCCCCCATCCCTTTAGAATACAGCCATCTAACCCCCCTTTCTCCCTCTCTCTCTCTCTCTCTCTCTTACACCCCTTGTCATAGGAAGATGTGAATGTATAGAATGCTTGTATGTTATTTCTCATTTCTGTTTGTTGTTTTCTCATTTAACTCATGTAAATCTGGTATTTATATTGTGGGCAGTTCTTGCATCCAGATATGCACACTATACATATCTACAATTTTGCATTATAAGATTTTGGGCCCTACATTGCATCCATTCATTGTTGAACTACATATAGGCAGGTAGGATGTGTGTAAATCCATAGGGCACTAGACATATAGGAGTAACGTTAAAATTGGTCATTACATACAGTATTAACACATGTATATTTCATGCATTTCTTTGTGATAAAGTGAGTTTACAGATGTTAAAGAAAAGCCAGGAAGGTAATTTAAAAAGAATAAAATTCACCTAAAAACAACTTTTGCCCAACTTTGTATTTGAACAAACTGAAAATCGATGAGAAGAGAAAACTTTAGGCTTTGAATAGTGGTGGATTCAAAAGGGGGGGGGGTAGAGTATAGTAAGTATGTCAGGGAGGTGGCTGAGAATGAATGCTTCTACTATCTTGTTCTAACTTTTACTTATTTCTAGCCAGACTAGCCCCCATCCCTTTAGAATACAGCCATCTAACCCCCCTTTCTCCCTCTCTCTCTCTCTCTCTCTCTTACACCCCTTGTCATAGGAAGATGTGAATGTATAGAATGCTTGTATGTTATTTCTCATTTCTGTTTGTTGTTTTCTCATTTAACTCATGTAAATCTGGTATTTATATTGTGGGCAGTTCTTGCATCCAGATATGCACACTATACATATCTACAATTTTGCATTATAAGATTTTGGGCCCTACATTGCATCCATTCATTGTTGAACTACATATAGGCAGGTAGGATGTGTGTAAATCCATAGGGCACTAGACATATAGGAGTAACGTTAAAATTGGTCATTACATACAGTATTAACACATGTATATTTCATGCATTTCTTTGTGATAAAGTGAGTTTACAGATGTTAAAGAAAAGCCAGGAAGGTAATTTAAAAAGAAACCTTCATGTGCCATATAATATAACAACCTTGACTATAACCTACAAGGGGAATTCCATAGTGGATAAAATACCTGCCCAAACTCTTAAAGGAGAATGAAATTCTTGAAGCAAGTTAGCTTTGTGAAAGCAGAAAAATCAAAGAATAAGATCAACAAAAGTTTGAGTAAAATAGGACAAGCAATAGAAGAGTTATGAGCATTTCAATGTCGAGATCACTAATGCTATGGAGATCCTCCCATTGGCAATGCGACCAAGATCTATGATATCACAGATGAACAACTCTCCCCTTTTGGACACTGAAAATATACCCCAAAACATCTCTTTTTGCTCATTCTAATCGTATGACAAACGATTCATCAATGATATAATGTTGTGAAACCTCTGTACTTGTCCTCTCATAAAGAGAACACCTCACCTTGTGATAGACTATATAAAAGTGAGAATATACGTGAAATAAGTACTAAAGTAATGAGGGAGTTGTACGTGTGTGACATCACAGATCTTGGTCGCATTGCCAATGGGAGGAACTACTTGGCATTAGTGATCTCAATATTCAAATGCTCATAACTTATTATTCATTCAATCTTCCTCAAACTTTCAACAATATGTTTCTTTGATTTTTCTCTTTGATATGGATTCAGCTGGTTTCAAGGGTTTCATTCTCCTTTAAGTAGCAAATTATTTGCACTAGTATACATGTTTCAATCATCAAGAGGTCAAAAAACTGACTTAATCGCTATATATATGCAAGGCTGTATAAGGGTAATATCAGGTAAAGAATTGTGGTTACCTTTGTGTTTCTATACCTAGGCTAGGCTGTGTAACTACAGCTAACGTTATTCTCTGTGTTGCCTGTTTTCGTATACCAACGAGCGCTGCTGTATTCGTGTATAGCACCCATTTCAGGATACACAAAACATTAGATAGGCCTTGATCAATGGCAATTGTGAAAATAGCTAATGAAAGGGGTGGAGAAGAAAAAACTTTAGAATTTGACTGAAGAGTGGTGGATTCAAAAGGGAGGGGGGGTAGAGTATAGTAAGTATGTCGGGGGTGGCTGAGAATGAATGCTACTGCTATCTTGTTCTAGCTTTTACTTATTTCTAGCCAGACTAGCCCCCATCCCTTTAGAATACAGCCATCTAACCCCCGTCTCTCCCTCTCTCTCTTACACCCCTTGTCATAGGAAGATATAAATGTATAGAACGCTTGTATGCTAATTCTCATTTCTTTTTGTTGTTATCTCATTTAACTCATGTAAATCTGGTATTTATATAGTTGGATGTTCTTGCATCCAGATATGCACTCTATACATATCTACAATTTTGCATTAGGGCAATTCCAAAGGTTGGTGGACATGAGCTCAATGTGTCTTTGTACATATAGCCCATCTGAACCGTAACGTGAGTAACCACTTTATCTGCACCCCTTGTAAAAACCATGTGTTCTTTATTTTTTTAATTATATACAAATTGTCTCACTAATATACTTCTTTGAAATGGATATAATCAACTTTCGTAAAAGCCTTGCATGAGGACACTTTTCACTTATGTCCACTTTTCATTTTATGCATGTCCAAATCATGTAACATGAGTAACCGACACATTTCAAAGATTTGCCAGGAGCATTATGAAATTTCCCAAGTTTTGTTTTTATACAAAGGATAGTCAGACTGCGTACTATTGTGATAAAGAGATGTTTAGTTCCTATCAATAATAATGGAGTTACAGCTCCAAGTATGAGTCAAGGTGTCTCCAAATGTAACGTGAGTAACCGTGGAATAGCCCATAATAAGAGTTTGGGCCCTACATTGCATCCATTCATTGTTGAACTACATATAGGCAGGTAGGATGTGTGTAAATCCATAGGGCACTAGACATAGGAGTAACGTTAAAATTGGTAATTACATATTAACACATGTATATTTCATGCATTTCTTTGTGATAAAGTGAGTTTACAGATGTTAAAGAAAAGCCAGGATGGTAATTTAAAAAGAAACCTTCATGTGCCATATAATATAATAACCTTGACTATAACCTACAAGGGGAATTCCATAGTGGATGAAATACCTGCCCAAACTCTTGTAGCAAATTATTTGCACTAGTATACATGTTTCAATCATCAAGAGGTAAAAAAACTGACTTAATCGCTATATGCAAGGCTGTATAAGGGTAATATCAGGTAAAGAATTGTGATTACCTTTGTGTTTGTATACCTAGGCTAGGCTGTGTAACTAAAGCTAACGTTATTCTCTGTGTTGCCTGTTTTCATATACCAACGAGCGCTGCTGTATTCGTGTATAGCACCCATTACAGGATACGCGAAACATTAGATAGGCCTTGATCAATGGCAATTGTGAAAATGGCTCATGGGAAAGGGAATGAGAAGAGAAAACTTTAGAATTTGACTGAAAAGAGTGGTGGATTCAAAAGGGAGGGCGATAGAGTATAGTAAGTATGTCGGGGGGTGGCTGAGAATGAATGCTACTGCTATCTTGTTCTAGCTTTTACTTATTTCTAGCCAGACTAGCCCCCATCCCTTTGGAATACAGCCATCTAACCCCCCTCTCTCCCTCTCTCTCTTACACCCCTTGTCATAGGAAGATGTGAATGTATAGAATGCTTGTATGTTAATTCTCATTTCTGTTTGTTGTTTCCTCATTTAACTCATGTAAATCTAGTATTTATATTGTGGGCAGTTCTTGCATCCAAATATGCACACTATACATATCTACAATTTTGCATTATAAGATTTAGGGCCCTACACTGCATCCATTCATTGTTGAACTACATATAGGCAGGTAGGATGTGTGTAAATCCATAGGGCACTAGACATATAGGAGTAACGTTAAAATTGGTCATTACATATTAACACATGTATATTTCATGCATTTCTTTGTGATAAAGTGAGTGTACAGATGTTAAAGAAAAGCCAGGAAGGTAATTTAAAAAGAAACCTTCATGTGCCATATAATGCACTTGGCAAAAAAAGTTCTTGGACACTTATAAAAGTTAAATATTCCATTTAGATATTTGATGAAAGGCAAATTTTTGTATGTCAACATGACCAGACAATATTCCTCTTCCAGTATGACATGATATTTTCATGTGAACAGTCATGCATGGGTGGTTAAATGCTTTAAACAATAGCAATGTCAGTAAAAGAAAATTGCAAGAAATGGACCATTGATATGCTAATGATCATGGCCATCCTGTAGGCATTCAACAATTTCAACAAATTTTTATCATTTGAATTGAATGCTTAGGGATGCATCATGAGATGCATAATGAGATGGATCATTTGGACACTCACTTTCAAGATGAAGCTTTCCAACCAAGAGCGTGCAAGAGCAATAGGAATGTTGCAGTCTAGGCAGTCATTTAGACAAGTGGCTCGATATTTCCAAGTTTCACCAACAACAATTTCAAATTTGAACCAGCGGTATTTGGCTACTGATGAAGTTAGAGACCGCCCTAGGAGTGGTCGACCTAGGGCCACCACCCCTGCAGAAGATAGGAGGATAAGGATAATTTTCTTTTGCTTAAGCCATGATACTGAAATTTGACATCTTTTTCATCGACTAACTTTGACTTAAAATTCCAGTGGAATAGTGATGCATCCAAGGTGGATAACTTTCTCTTCACTTTTAGAGTGGTATTTGCCTTAAGTTTACTTTTATCGTTTAATGGATATTTATGCCATACAAACTTTCACAACTGAAAGAATGACTGATCATTTTCTTTTACTGAAATTGCTATTGTTTAATGCCTGTAACCAGCCATGCGCTGACTGATCAATTTATTGCAATTTTCTTTTACTGACATTGCTATTGTTTAAAGCATTTAACCACCCATGCATGACTGTTCACATGAAAATGTCATGTCATACTAGAAGAGGAATATCGTCTGGTCATGTTGACATACAATAATTTGCTTTTAATCAAATATCTGTATGGAATATTTTAACTTTTATAAGTGTCCAAAAACCCTTTTTGCCGACTGTATAATAACCTTGACTATAACCTACAAGGGGAATTTCATAGTGGATGAAATACCTGCCCAAACTCTTAAGTAGCAAATTATTTGCACTAGTATAGATGTTTCAATCATCAAGAGGTCAAAAAACTGACTTAATCGCTATATACAAGGCTGTATAAGGGTAATATCAGGTAAAGAATTGTGATTACCTTTGTGTTTGTATACCGAGGCTAGGCTGTGTATCTAAAGCTAACGTTATTATCTGTGTTGCCTGTTTTCATATACCAACAAGCGCTGCTGTATTCGTGTATAGCACCCATTACAGGATACACGAAACATTAGATAGGCCTTGATCAATGGCAATTGTGAAAATGGCTAATGGGAAAGGGGTGGAGAAGAAAAAACTTTAGAATTTGACTGAAGAGTGGTGGATTCAAAAGGGAGGGGGGGGGTAGAGTATAGTAAGTATGTGGGAAGTGGCTGAGAATGAATGCTACTGCTATCTTGTTCTAACTTTTACTTATTTCTAGCCAGACTAGCCCCCACTCCTTTAGAATACAGCCATCTAACCTCCCTCTCTCCCTCTCTCTCTTACACCCCTTGTCAAAGGAAGATGTGAATGTATAGAACGCTTTTATGCTAATTCTCATTTCTTTTTGTTATCTCATTTAACTCATGTAAATCTAGTATTTATATTGTGGGCAGTTCTTGCATCCAGATATGCACACTATACATATCTACATTATAAGATTTTGGGCCCTACATTGCATCCATTCATTGTTGAACTACATATAGGCAGGTAGGATGTGCATAAATCCATAGGCACTAGACATAGGAGTAACGTTAAAATTGGTCATTACATATTAACACATGCATATTTCATGCATTTCTTTGTGATAAAGTGAGTTTACAAATGTTGAAGAAAAGCCAGGAAGGTAAATTAAAAAGAAACCTTCATGTGCCATATAATATAACAAGTGGAACGCCTCTGGCAGTCTCGCCTGCATTACG
Organism: Lytechinus pictus; assembly: GCF_037042905.1. Lineage (NCBI taxonomy): Eukaryota > Metazoa > Echinodermata > Echinoidea > Temnopleuroida > Toxopneustidae > Lytechinus > Lytechinus pictus. The sequence continues at coordinate 268,204 of NW_026974147.1, read as the reverse complement.
CAATTTAATATAGCAGCAGTGCTAACTTTGAAAACTACAATGTACTATAAAATAATCATTCACAAAAACACCATTCATATGGTCACATACACCCATGTCCACATTTCATTCACTCTATCGATAAACTTTCAAAGTTATGATGGCAATTCAACAATTACCCCAACATGGCCTAAGTTTATTGACCTTAACTGACCTTTGACCTTGGTTTTGTGACCTGAAACTCACAGGGGATGTTTAGTGATACTTGATTACTCTTATATCCCAAGTTTTATGAAATTGATCCATAAACTTCAGAGTTAGGATGGTAATTCAACAAATACCCCCAACACGGCCAAAGTTCATTGACCTTAAATGACCTTTGACCATGGTCATGTGACCTGAAACTCGTACAAGATGTTCAGTGATACTCGATTACTCTTATGTCCAAGTTTTATGAACTAGATCCATAAACCTTCAGAGTTAGGATGGTAATTTAACAAAGACTCCCAACACGGCTAAAGTTCATTGACCTTAAATGACCATTGACCATGGTCATGTGACCTGAAACTTCCACAGGATATTCAGTGGTACTTGATTAACCTAATGTCCAAGTTTCATGAACTAGATCCATAAATTTTCAAAGTTATGATAGTAATTCAACAAATACCCCCAACTTGACCAAAGTTCATTGACCCTAAATGACCTTTGACCTTGGTCATGTGACCTGAAACTCAAGCAGGATGTTCAGTAATACTTGATTAACCTTATGCCCAAGTTTCATGAACTAGGTCCATATACTTTCTAAGTTATGATGTCATTTCAAAAACTTAACCTTCGGTTAAGATTTTGAAAATAATTCTCCCAACATGGTCTAAGTTCATTGACCCTAAATGACCTTTGACCTTAGTCATGTGACCTGAAACTCGAGCAAGATGTTCAGTAATACTTGATTAACCTTATGTCCAAGTTTCATGAACTAGGTCCATATACTTTCTAAGTTATGATGTCATTTCAAAAACTTAACCTTAGGTTAAGATTTGATGTTGACGCCGCCGCCGCCGCCGCCGCCGCCGTCGCCGTCGGAAAAGCGGCGCCTATAGTCTCGCTCTGCTATGCAGGCGAGACAATAACCTTGACTATAGCCTACAAGGGGAATTCCATAGCGGATGAAATACCTGCCCAAACTCTTAAGTAGCAAATTATTTGCACTAGTATACTTGTTTCAATCATCAAGAGGTAAAAAAACTGACTTAATTGCTATATACAAGGCTGTATAAGGGGTATATCATGTAACGAATTGTGATTACCTTTTTGATTGTATACCTAGGCTAGGCTGTGTAACTAAAGCTAACGTTAGTCTCTGCGTTGAATGTTTTCGTGTGTTTTCGTATAGCAACGAGCGCTGCTGTATTCGTGTATAGCACCCATTACAGGATACACGAAACATTAGATAGGCCTTGATCAATGGCAATTGTGAAAAATGGCTCATGGGAAAGGGATGGAGAAGAGAAAACTTTAGAATTTGACTGAAGAGTGGTGGATTCAAACGGGAGGGGGGTAGAGTATAGTAAGTATGTCGGGGGGGGGGGGTGGCTGAGAATGAATGCTACTGCTATTTTGTTCTTACTTTTACTTATTTCTAGCCAGACTAGCCCCCATCCCTTTAGAATATAGCCATCTAACCACCCTCTTTCCCTCTCTCTCTCTCTCTTACACCCCTTGTCATAGGAAGATGTGAATGTATAGAACGCTTTTATGCTAATTCTCATTTCTTTTTTTTATCTCATTTAACTCATGTAAATCTAGTATTTATATTGTGGGCAGTTCTTGCATCCAGATATGCACACTATACATATCTACATTATAAGATTTTGGGCCCTACATTGCATCCATTCATTGTTGAACTACATATAGGCAGGTAGGATGCGTGTAAATCCATAGGGCACTAGACATAGGAGTAACGTTAAAATTGGTCATTACATATTAACACATGTATATTTCATTCATTTCTTTGTGATAAAGTGAGTTTACAGATGTTAAAGAAAAGCCAGGATGGTAATTTAAAAAGAAACCTTCATGTGCCATATAATATAATAACCTTGACTATAACCTACAAGGGGAATTCCATAGTGGATGAAATACCTGCCCAAACTCTTGTAGCAAATTATTTGCACTAGTATACATGTTTCAATCATCAAGAGGTCAAAAAACTGACTTAATCGCTATATACAAGGCTGTATAAGGGTAATATCAGGTAAAGAATTGTGATTACCTTTGTGTTTGTATACCTAGGCTAGCCTGTGTATCTAAAGCTAACGTTATTCTCTGTGTTGCCTGTTTTCATATACCAACAAGCGCTGCTGTATTCGTGTATAGCACCCATTACAGGATACACGAAACATTAGATAGGCCTTGATCAATGGCAATTGTGAAAATGGCTAATGGGAAAGGGGTGGAGAAGAAAAAACTTTAGAATTTGACTGAAGAGTGGTGGATTCAAAAGGGAGGGGGGGTAGAGTATAGTAAGTATGTGGGGGGGTGGCTGAGAATGAATGCTACTGCTTTCTTCTTCTAACTTTTACTTATTTTTAGCCAGACTAGCCCCCACTCCTTTAGAATACAGCCATCTAACCCCCCTCTCTCCCTCTCTCTCTTACACCCCTTGTCATAGGAAGATGTGAATGTATAGAACGCTTGTATGCTAATTCTCATTTCTTTTTGTTATCTCATTTAACTCATGTAAATCTAGTATTTATATTGTGGGCAGTTCTTGCATCCAGATATGCACACTATACATATCTACAATTTTGCATTATAAGATTTTGGGCCCTACATTGCATCCATTCATTGTTGAACTAGATATAGGCAGGTAGGATGTGTATAAATCAATAGGGCACTAGACATAGGAGGAACGTTAAAATTGGTCATTACATATTAACACATGCATATTTCATGCATTTCTTTGTGATAAAGTGAGTTTACAGATGGTAAAGAAAAGCCAGGAATGTAATTTAAAAAGAAACCTTCATGTGCCATATAATATAATAACCTTATAGCCTACAAGGGGAATTCCATAGCGGATGAAATACCTGCCCAAACTCTTAAGTAGCAAATTATTTGCACTAGTATACATGTTTCAATCATCAAGAGGTAAAAAAACTGACTTAATTGCTATTTGCAAGGCTGTATAAGGGGTAAATCGAGTAACGAATTGTGATTACCTTTTTGATTGTATACCTAGGCTAGGCTGTGTAACTAAAGCTAACGTTAGTCTCTGCGTTGAATGTTTTCATGTGTTTTCGTATAGCAACGAGCGCTGCTGTATTCGTGTATAGCACCCATTACAGGATACACGAAACAGTAGATAGGCCTTGATCAATGGCAATTGTGAAAATGGCTAATGGGAAAGGGGTGGAGAAGAAAAAACTTTAGAATTTGACTGAAAAGAGTGGTGGATTCAAAAGGGAGGGGGGGTAGAGTATAGTAAGTATGTCGGGGGGTGGCTGAGAATGAATGCTACTGCTATCTTGTTCTAACTTTTACTTATTTCTAGCCAGACTAGCCCCCACTCCTTTAGAATACAGCCATCTAACCCCCTCTCCACCTCTCTCTCTTACACCCCTTGTCATAGGAAGATGTGAACGTATAGAATGCTTGTATGCTAATTCTCATTTCTTTTTGTTATCTCATTTAACTCATGTAAATCTAGTATTTATACTGTGGGAAGTTCTTGCATCCAGATATGCACACTATACATATCTACAATTTTGCATTATAAGATATTGGGCCCTACATTGCATCCATTCATTGTTGAACTACATATAGGCAGGTAGGATGTGTGTAAATCCATAGGGCACTAGACATATAGGAGTAACGTTAAAATTGGTCATTACATATTAACACATGTATATTTCATGCATTTCTTTGTGATAAAGTGAGTGTACAGATGTTAAAGAAAAGCCAAGAAGGTAATTTAAAAAGAAACCTTCATGCGCCATATAATACACTCGGCAAAAAAAGTTCTTGGACACTTATAAAAGTTAAATATTCCATATAGATATTTGACGAAAGGCAAATTATTGTATGTCAACATGACCAGACAATATTCCTCTTCCAGTATGACATGATATTTTCATGTGAACAGTCATGCATGGGTGGTTAAATACTTTAAACAATAGCAATGTCAGTAAAAGACAAGTGGAATGCCTCTGGCCGTCTCACCTGCATCACGCGATTCAATATAGCAGCAGTGCTGATTTTGAAAACTACTATAACTCGCACAAGATGTTCAGTGATACTTGGTTACTCTTATTTCCACGTTTTATGAACTAGACCAATACACTTATCGAGATATGATGGCAATTCAACAAATACCCCCAACGTGGCCAAAGTTCTTTGACCTTACATGACCTTTGACCTTGATCATGTGACCTGAAACTCGCACAGGATGTTCAGTGATACTTGATTACTATTATGTCCAGGTTTTATGAACTAGACCAACACACTTTCAAATTTATGGCTGTAATTCAACAAATACCCTAATTTGGCCAAAGTTCATTGACCCTAAATGACCTTTGACCTTGATCATGTGACCTGAAACTTGCACAGGATGTTCAGTAATACTTGATTACTATTATGTCCAAGTTTCATGAATCAGATCCATAAACTTTTAAAGTTATGATGGTAATTCAACAGATACCCCCAATTCGGCCAAAGTTCATTGACCCTAAATGACCTTTGACCTTAGTCATGTGATGTGAAACTCATGCAGGATGTTCAGTGATACTTGATTAACCTTATGTATAAGTTTCATGAACTAGGTCCATATATTTTTTAAGTTATGATGACATTTCAAAAACTTAACCTTAGGTTAAGATTTTGATGTTGATTCCCCCAACATGGTCTAAGTTCATTGACCCTAAATGACCTTTGACCTTGGTCATGTGACATGAAACTCAGGCAGGATGTTTGGTAATACTTGATTAACCTTATGGCCAAGTTTCATGAACTAGGTCCATATACTTTCTAAGTTATGCTGTCATTTCAAAAACTTAACCTCAGGTTAAGATTTGGTGTTGACGCCGCCACCGCCGTCGCCGCCGCCGTCGGAAAATCGGCGCCTATAATCTCACTCTGCTATGCAGGTAAAACAAAAATTGCAAGAAATGGACCAATGATATGCTAATGATCATGGCCATCCTGTAGGCATTCAACAATTTCAACAAATTGTTATCATTTGAATTGAATGCTTAGGGATGCATCATGAGATGCATAATGAGATGGATCATTTGGACACTCACTTTCAAGATGAAGCTTTCCAACCAAGAGCGTGCAAGAGCAATAGGAATGTTGCAGTCTAGGCAGTCATTTAGACAAGTGGTTCGATATTTCCAAGTTTCACCAACAACAATTTCAAATTTGAACCAGCGGTATTTGGCTACTGATGAAGTTAGAGACCGCCCTAGGAGTGGTCGACCTAGGGCCACCACTCCTGCAGAAGATAGGAGGATAAGGATAATTTTCTTTTGCTTAAGCCAAGATACTGAAATTTGACATTTTTTTCATCGACTAACTTTGACTTAAAATTCCAGTGGAATAGTGATGCATCCAAGGTGGATAACTTTCTCTTCACTTTTAGAGTGGTATTTGCCTTAAGTTTACTTTTATCGTTTAATGGATATTTATGCCATACAAACTTTCACAACTGAAAGAATGACTGATCGTTTTCTTGCAATTTTCTTTTACTGACATTGCTATTGTTTAATGCCTGTAACCAGCCATGCACTGACTGATCAATTTCTTGCAATTTTCTTTTACTGACATTGCTATTGTTTAAAGCATTTAACCACCCATGCATGACTGTTCACATGAAAATGTCATGTCATACTAGAAGAGGAATATTGTCTGGTCATGTTGACATACAATAATTTGCTTTTAATCAAATATCTATATAGAATATTTTAACTTTTATAAGTGTCCAAGAACCTTTTTTGCCGACTGTATAATAACCTTGACTATAACCTACAAGGGGAATTCCATAGTGGATGAAATACCTGCCCAAACTCTTGTAGCAAATTATTTGCACTAGTATACATGTTTCAATCATCAAGAGGTCAAAAAACTGACTTAATCGCTATATATACAAGGCTGGATAAGGGTAATATCAGGTAAAGAATTGTGATTACCTTTGTGTTTGTATACCTAGGCTAGGCTGTGTATCTAAAGCTAACGTTATTATCTGTGTTGCCTGTTTTCATATACCAACAAGCGCTGCTGTATTCGTGTATAGCACCCATTACAGGATACACGAAACATTAGATAGGCCTTGATCAATGGCAATTGTGAAAATGGCTAATGGGAAAGGGGTGGAGAAGAAAAAACTTCAGAATTTGACTGAAAAGAGTGGTGGATTCAAAAGGGAGGGGGGGTAGAGTATAGTAAGTATGTCGGGGGGTGGCTGAGAATGAATGCTACTGCTATCTTGTTCTAACTTTTACTTATTTCTAGCCAGACTAGCCCCCACTCCTTTAGAATACAGCCATCTAACCCCCTCTCTCCCTCTCTCTCTTACACCCCTTGTCATAGGAAGATGTGAACGTATAGAATGCTTGTATGCTAATTCTCATTTCTTTTTGTTATCTCATTTAACTCATGTAAATCTAGTATTTATACTGTGGGAAGTTCTTGCATCCAGATATGCACACTATACATATCTACAATTTTGCATTATAAGATATTGGGCCCTACATTGCATCCATTCATTGTTGAACTACATATAGGCAGGTAGGATGTGTGTAAATCCATAGGGCACTAGACATATAGGAGTAACGTTAAAATTGGTCATTACATATTAACACATGTATATTTCATGCATTTCTTTGTGATAAAGTGAGTGTACAGATGTTAAAGAAAAGCCAAGAAGGTAATTTAAAAAGAAACCTTCATGCTCCATATAATACACTCGGCAAAAAAAGTTCTTGGACACTTATAAAAGTTAAATATTCCATATAGATATTTGACGAAAGGCAAATTATTGTATGTCAACATGACCAGACAATATTCCTCTTCCAGTATGACATGATATTTTCATGTGAACAGTCATGCATGGGTGGTTAAATACTTTAAACAATAGCAATGTCAGTAAAAGACAAGTGGAATGCCTCTGGCCGTCTCACCTGCATCACGCGATTCAATATAGCAGCAGTGCTGATTTTGAAAACTACTATAACTCGCACAAGATGTTCAGTGATACTTGGTTACTCTTATTTCCACGTTTTATGAACTAGACCAATACACTTATCGAGATATGATGGCAATTCAACAAATACCCCCAACGTGGCCAAAGTTCTTTGACCTTACATGACCTTTGACCTTGATCATGTGACCTGAAACTCGCACAGGATGTTCAGTGATACTTGATTACTATTATGTCCAAGTTTTATGAACTAGACCAACACACTTTCAAATTTATGGCTGTAATTCAACAAATACCCTAATTTGGCCAAAGTTCATTGACCCTAAATGACCTTTGACCTTGATCATGTGACCTGAAACTTGCACAGGATGTTCAGTAATACTTGATTACTATTATGTCCAAGTTTCATGAATCAGATCCATAAACTTTTAAAGTTATGATGGTAATTCAACAGATACCCCCAATTCGGCCAAAGTTCATTGACCCTAAATGACCTTTGACCTTGGTCATGTGATGTGAAACTCATGCAGGATGTTCAGTGATACTTGATTAACCTTATGTATAAGTTTCATGAACTAGGTCCATATATTTTCTAAGTTATGATGACATTTCAAAAACTTAACCTTAGGTTAAGATTTTGATGTTGATTCCCCCAACATGGTCTAAGTTCATTGACCCTAAATGACCTTTGACCTTGGTCATGTGACATGAAACTCAGGCAGGATGTTTGGTAATACTTGATTAACCTTATGGTTAAGTTTCATGAACAAGGTCCATATACTTTCTAAGTTATGCTGTCATTTCAAAAACTTAACCTCAGGTTAAGATTTGGTGTTGACGCCGCCACCGCCGCCGTCGGAAAATCGGCGCCTATAGTCTCACTCTGCTATGCAGGTAAAACAAAAATTGCAAGAAATGGACCATTGATATGCTAATGATCATGGCCATCCTGTAGGCATTCAACAATTTCAACAAATTGTTATCATTTGAATTGAATGCTTAGGGATGCATCATGAGATGCATAATGAGATGGATCATTTGGACACTCACTTTCAAGATGAAGCTTTCCAACCAAGAGCGTGCAAGAGCAATAGGAATGTTGCAGTCGAGGCAGTCATTTAGACAAGGGGCTCGATATTTCCAAGTTTCACCAACAACAATTTCAAATTTGAACCAGCGGTATTTGGCTACTGATGAAGTTAGAGACCGCCCTAGGAGTGGTCGACCTAGGGCCACCACTCCTGCAGAAGATAGGAGGATAAGGATAATTTTCTTTTGCTTAAGCCAAGATACTGAAATTTGACATTTTTTTCATCGACTAACTTTGACTGAAAATTCCAGTGGAATAGTGATGCATCCAAGGTGGATATTTTTCTCTTCACTTTTAGAGTGGTATTTGCCTTAAGTTTACTTTTATCGTTTAATGGATATTTATGCCATACAAACTTTCACAACTGAAAGAATGACTGATCGTTTTCTTGCAATTTTCTTTTACTGACATTGCTATTGTTTAATGCCTGTAACCAGCCATGCACTGACTGATCAATTTCTTGCAATTTTCTTTTACTGACATTGCTATTGTTTAAAGCATTTAACCACCCATGCATGACTGTTCACATGAAAATGTCATGTCATACTAGAAGAGGAATATTGTCTGGTCATGTTGACATACAATAATTTGCTTTTAATCAAATATCTATATAGAATATTTTAACTTTTATAAGTGTCCAAGAACCTTTTTTGCCGACTGTATAATAACCTTGACTATAACCTACAAGGGGAATTCCATAGTGGATGAAATACCTGCCCAAACTCTTGTAGCAAATTATTTGCACTAGTATAGATGTTTCAATCATCAAGAGGTCAAAAAACTGACTTAATCGCTATATATGCAAGGCTGTATAAGGGTAATATCAGGTAAAGAATTGTGGTTACCTTTGTGTTTGTATACCTAGGCTAGGCTGTGTTACTACAGCTAACGTTATTCTCTGTGTTGCCTGTTTTCGTATACCAACGAGCGCTGCTGTATTCGTGTATAGCACCCATTTCAGGATACACAAAACATTAGATAGGCCTTTGTCAATGGCAATTGTGAAAATGGCTAATGGGAAAGGGGTGGAGAAGAAAAAACTTTAGAATTTGACTGAAGAGTGGTGGATTCAAAAGGGAGGGGGGGTAGAGTATAGTAAGTATGTCGGGGGGATGGCTGAGAATGAATGCTACTGCTATCTTGTTCTTAGCCCCCATCCCTTTAGAATATAGCCATCTAACTGCCCTCTTTCCCTCTCTCTCTCTCTCACACCCCTTGTCATAGGAAGATGTGAATGTATAGAACGCTTGTATGCTAATTCTCATTTCTTTTTGTTGTTATCTCATTTAACTCATGTAAATCTGGTATTTATATTGTGGGCAGTTCTTGCATCCAGATATGCACACTATACATATCTACAATTTTGCATTATAAGATTTTGGGCCCTACATTGCATCCATTCATTGTTGAACTACATATAGGCAGGTAGGATGCGTGTAAATCCATAGGGCACTAGACATAGGAGTAACGTTAAAATTGGTCATTACATATTAACACATGTATATTTCATGCATTTCTTTGTGATAAAGTGAGTTTACAGAAGTTAAAGAAAAGCCAGGAAGGTAATTTAAAAAGAAACCTTCATGTGCCATATAATATAATAACCTTGACTATAACCTACAAGGGGAATTCCATAGTGGATGAAATACCTGCCCAAACTCTTGTAGCAAATTATTTGCACTAGTATACATGTTTCAATCATCAAGAGGTCAAAAAACTGACTTAATCGCTATATATGCAAGGCTGTATAAGGGTAATATCAGGTAAAGAATTGTGGTTACCTTTGTGTTTTTATACCTAGGCTAGGCTGTGTAACTACAGCTAACGTTATTCTCTGTGTTGCCTGTTTTCGTATACCAACGAGCGCTGCTGTATTCGTGTATAGCACCCATTTCAGGAAACACAAAACATTAGATAGGCCTTGATCAATGGCAATTGTGAAAATGGCTAATGGGAAAGGGGTGGAGAAGAAAAAACTTAAGAATTTGACTGAAGAGTGGTGGATTCAAAAGGGAGGGGGGTAGAGTATAGTAAGTATGTCGGGGGGATGGCTGAGAATGAATGCTACTGCTATCTTGTTCTTAGCCCCCATCCCTTTAGAATATAGCCATCTAACCGCCCTCTTTCCCTCTCTCTCTCTCTCACACCCCTTGGCATAGGAAGATGTGAATGTATAGCACGCTTGTATGCTAATTCTCATTTCTTTTTGTTGTTATCTCATTTAACTTATGTAAATCTGGTATTTATATTGTGGGCAGTTCTTGCATCCAGATATGCACACTATACATATCTACAATTTTGCATTATAAGATTTTGGGCCCTACATTGCATCCATTCATTGTTGAACTACATATAGGCAGGTAGGATGTGTGTAAATCCATAGGGCACTAGACATAGGAGTAACGTTAAAATTGGTCATTACATATTAACACATGTATATTTCATGCATTTCTTTGTGATAAAGTGAGTTTACAGATGTTAAGGACGTTCCACAGTTAAAGTGAAATCCATGTCATTTTCACCAAACTTTGCACATAGATACTTTAGAACCTGAATATTCGAAATATGCAAAAATTAACATAGGTCCATGTGCTTGATTTTTTGCTATAGAGCTTCAAAGTTCACCCAAATCGATGTTCTTAAAAATTGCGCATTCAAAAGAATTTGGCATTTTTAGACCACCCAAGATTACTACAATGAGTTTAAACCTCTATTACTCAGTCAAAATACATGAAAAAGTCATCAAATTTCGCAAGAGAGTTAATAATTGTATCGTTAGAATGGACAAGCTATTTATAGTGCTATTTGTTTGCAATTTTAAGTTTAACAGCACTGCCATTTCTTAAAAATTGCATAAAAGATAACAAAATCCCAATCTAAAAAATGTGAAATTTCAGTTACAAACTACAAACCTACAATAAATGCTGCACTTTATTCAAAATCCATGTCATTTTCACCAAAATTTGCAGAGTTGTAGAGGAAGGTATACCTAAGCGGTACAAACATTAAAAAATAGGGGTTCATGTGCTTGTTTTTAAACTATCAGCCTTTTTATTAGAGCAAATGTGCTTTTTAAAACACCAAAAATGCGCCGAATGCTTTGTATCTATGTGAAGAAAAAATCAAAACCACTCTACCATTTATTCAAACTCGGGGTAATATTCGTGATTCTTGGCAGCACTGCAGAGTAAAGTATTTTGAAATTGTAGAGAATGTTTTTTGAATGGTCCATGGAATAATTCCACTTTATAGCTTCATGAAATAACACATCGGATCTGCAGTTTAAGTGCAGAAGATGAGAAAAATCAGCTCATACCCGCAGCTAATTAATCACCTGTTCATCCATTGTGACGTCAGCGCGCAGAGTGTAAACTATGCGCAGATCATAATGCGCACAAACATAACTGTGGAACGTCCTTGAAGAAAAGCCAGGAAGGTAATTTAAAAAGAAACCTTCATGTGCCATATAATATAATAACCTTGACTATAACCTACAAGGGGAATTCCATAGTGGATGAAATACCTGCCCAAACTCTTGTAGCAAATTATTTGCACTAGTATACATGTTTCAATCATCAAGAGGTCAAAAAACTGACTTAATCGCTATATATATGCAAGGCTGTATAAGGGTAATATCAGGTAAAGAATTGTGGTTACCTTTGTGTTTCTATACCTAGGCTAGGCTGTGTAACTACAGCTAACGTTATTCTCTGTGTTGCCTGTTTTCGTATACCAACGAGCGCTGCTGTATTCGTGTATAGCACCCATTTCAGGATACACAAAACATTAGATAGGCCTTGATCAATGGCAATTGTGAAAATAGCTAATGAAAGGGGTGGAGAAGAAAAAACTTTAGAATTTGACTGAAGAGTGGTGGATTCAAAAGGGAGGGGGGGTAGAGTATAGTAAGTATGTCGGGGGGATGGCTGAGAATGAATGCTACTGCTATCTTGTTCTAGCTTTTACTTATTTCTAGCCAGACTAGCCCCCATCCCTTTAGAATACAGCCATCTAACCCCCGTCTCTCCCTCTCTCTCTTACACCCCTTGTCATAGGAAGATGTGAATGTATAGAATGCTTGTATGTTAATTCTCATTTCTGTTTGTTGTTTCCTCATTTAACTCATGTAAATCTAGTATTTATATTGTGGGCAGTTCTTGCATCCAAATATGCACACTATACATATCTACAATTTTGCATTATAAGATTTTGGGCCCTACACTGCATCCATTCATTGTTGAACTACATATAGGCAGGTAGGATGTGTGTAAATCCATAGGGCACTAGACATATAGGAGTAACGTTAAAATTGGTCATTACATATTAACACATGTATATTTCATGCATTTCTTTGTGATAAAGTGAGTGTACAGATGTTAAAGAAAAGCCAGGAAGGTAATTTAAAAAGAAACCTTCATGTGCCATATAATGCACTTGGCAAAAAAAGTTCTTGGACACTTATAAAAGTTAAATATTCCATTTAGATATTTGATGAAAGGCAAATTATTGTATGTCAACATGACCAGACAATATTCCTCTTCCAGTATGACATGATATTTTCATGTGAACAGTCATGCATGGGTGGTTAAATGCTTTAAACAATAGCAATGTCAGTAAAAGAAAATTGCAAGAAATGGACCATTGATATGCTAATGATCATGGCCATCCTGTAGGCATTCAACAATTTCAACAAATTTTTATCATTTGAATTGAATGCTTAGGGATGCATCATGAGATGCATAATGAGATGGATCATTTGGACACTCACTTTCAAGATGAAGCTTTCCAACCAAGAGCGTGCAAGAGCAATAGGAATGTTGCAGTCTAGGCAGTCATTTAGACAAGTGGCTCGATATTTCCAAGTTTCACCAACAACAATTTCAAATTTGAACCAGCGGTATTTGGCTACTGATGAAGTTAGAGACCGCCCTAGGAGTGGTCGACCTAGGGCCACCACCCCTGCAGAAGATAGGAGGATAAGGATAATTTTCTTTTGCTTAAGCCATGATACTGAAATTTGACATCTTTTTCATCGACTAACTTTGACTTAAAATTCCAGTGGAATAGTGATGCATCCAAGGTGGATAACTTTCTCTTCACTTTTAGAGTGGTATTTGCCTTAAGTTTACTTTTATCGTTTAATGGATATTTATGCCATACAAACTTTCACAACTGAAAGAATGACTGATCATTTTCTTTTACTGAAATTGCTATTGTTTAATGCCTGTAACCAGCCATGCGCTGACTGATCAATTTATTGCAATTTTCTTTTACTGACATTGCTATTGTTTAAAGCATTTAACCACCCATGCATGACTGTTCACATGAAAATGTCATGTCATACTAGAAGAGGAATATCGTCTGGTCATGTTGACATACAATAATTTGCTTTTAATCAAATATCTGTATGGAATATTTTAACTTTTATAAGTGTCCAAAAACCCTTTTTGCCGACTGTATAATAACCTTGACTATAACCTCCAAGGGGAATTTCATAGTGGATGAAATACCTGCCCAAACTCTTAAGTAGCAAATTATTTGCACTAGTATAGATGTTTCAATCATCAAGAGGTCAAAAAACTGACTTAATCGCTATATACAAGGCTGTATAAGGGTAATATCAGGTAAAGAATTGTGATTACCTTTGTGTTTGTATACCGAGGCTAGGCTGTGTATCTAAAGCTAACGTTATTATCTGTGTTGCCTGTTTTCATATACCAACAAGCGCTGCTGTATTCGTGTATAGCACCCATTACAGGATACACGAAACATTAGATAGGCCTTGATCAATGGCAATTGTGAAAATGGCTAATGGGAAAGGGGTGGAGAAGAAAAAACTTTAGAATTTGACTGAAGAGTGGTGGATTCAAAAGGGAGGGGGGGGTAGAGTATAGTAAGTATGTGGGAAGTGGCTGAGAATGAATGCTACTGCTATCTTGTTCTAACTTTTACTTATTTCTAGCCAGACTAGCCCCCACTCCTTTAGAATACAGCCATCTAACCTCCCTCTCTCCCTCTCTCTCCCTATCTCTCTTACACCCCTTGTCAAAGGAAGATGTGAATGTATAGAACGCTTTTATGCTAATTCTCATTTCTTTTTGTTATCTCATTTAACTCATGTAAATCTAGTATTTATATTGTGGGCAGTTCTTGCATCCAGATATGCACACTATACATATCTACATTATAAGATTTTGGGCCCTACATTGCATCCATTCATTGTTGAACTACATATAGGCAGGTAGGATGTGCATAAATCCATAGGCACTAGACATAGGAGTAACGTTAAAATTGGTCATTACATATTAACACATGCATATTTCATGCATTTCTTTGTGATAAAGTGAGTTTACAAATGTTGAAGAAAAGCCAGGAAGGTAAATTAAAAAGAAACCTTCATGTGCCATATAATATAACAAGTGGAACGCCTCTGGCAGTCTCGCCTGCATTACGCAATTTAATATAGCAGCAGTGCTAACTTTGAAAACTACAATGTACTATAAAATAATCATTCACAAAAACACCATTCATATGGTCACATACACCCATGTCCACATTTCATTCACTCTATCGATAAACTTTCAAAGTTATGATGGCAATTCAACAATTACCCCAACATGGCCTAAGTTTATTGACCTTAACTGACCTTTGACCTTGGTTTTGTGACCTGAAACTCACAGGGGATGTTTAGTGATACTTGATTACTCTTATATCCCAAGTTTTATGAAATTGATCCATAAACTTCAGAGTTAGGATGGTAATTCAACAAATACCCCCAACACGGCCAAAGTTCATTGACCTTAAATGACCTTTGACCATGGTCATGTGACCTGAAACTCGTACAAGATGTTCAGTGATACTCGATTACTCTTATGTCCAAGTTTTATGAACTAGATCCATAAACCTTCAGAGTTAGGATGGTAATTTAACAAAGACTCCCAACACGGCTAAAGTTCATTGACCTTAAATGACCATTGACCATGGTCATGTGACCTGAAACTTCCACAGGATATTCAGTGGTACTTGATTAACCTAATGTCCAAGTTTCATGAACTAGATCCATAAATTTTCAAAGTTATGATAGTAATTCAACAAATACCCCCAACTTGACCAAAGTTCATTGACCCTAAATGACCTTTGACCTTGGTCATGTGACCTGAAACTCAAGCAGGATGTTCACTAATACTTGATTAACCTTATGCCCAAGTTTCATGAACTAGGTCCATATACTTTCTAAGTTATGATGTCATTTCAAAAACTTAACCTTCGGTTAAGATTTTGAAAATAATTCTCCCAACATGGTCTAAGTTCATTGACCCTAAATGACCTTTGACCTTAGTCATGTGACCTGAAACTCGAGCAAGATGTTCAGTAATACTTGATTAACCTTATGTCCAAGTTTCATGAACTAGGTCCATATACTTTCTAAGTTATGATGTCATTTCAAAAACTTAACCTTAGGTTAAGATTTGATGTTGACGCCGCCGCCGCCGCCGTCGCCGTCGGAAAAGCGGCGCCTATAGTCTCGCTCTGCTATGCAGGCGAGACAATAACCTTGACTATAGCCTACAAGGGGAATTCCATAGCGGATGAAATACCTGCCCAAACTCTTAAGTAGCAAATTATTTGCACTAGTATACTTGTTTCAATCATCAAGAGGTAAAAAAACTGACTTAATTGCTATATACAAGGCTGTATAAGGGGTATATCATGTAACGAATTGTGATTACCTTTTTGATTGTATACCTAGGCTAGGCTGTGTAACTAAAGCTAACGTTAGTCTCTGCGTTGAATGTTTTCGTGTGTTTTCGTATAGCAACGAGCGCTGCTGTATTCGTGTATAGCACCCATTACAGGATACACGAAACATTAGATAGGCCTTGATCAATGGCAATTGTGAAAAATGGCTCATGGGAAAGGGATGGAGAAGAGAAAACTTTAGAATTTGACTGAAGAGTGGTGGATTCAAACGGGAGGGGGGTAGAGTATAGTAAGTATGTCGGGGGGGGGGGTGGCTGAGAATGAATGCTACTGCTATTTTGTTCTTACTTTTACTTATTTCTAGCCAGACTAGCCCCCATCCCTTTAGAATATAGCCATCTAACCACCCTCTTTCCCTCTCTCTCTCTCTCTTACACCCCTTGTCATAGGAAGATGTGAATGTATAGAACGCTTTTATGCTAATTCTCATTTCTTTTTGTTATCTCATTTAACTCATGTAAATCTGGTATTTATAGAGTTGGATGTTCTTCCATCCAGATATGCACACTATACATATCTACAATTTTGCATTATAAGATTTTGGGCCCTACATTGCATCCATTCATTGTTGAACTACATATAGGCAGGTAGTATGCGTGTAAATCCATAGGGCACTAGACATAGGAGTAACGTTAAAATTGGTCATTACATATTAACACATGTATATTTCATGCATTTCTTTGTGATAAAGTGAGTTTACAGATGTTAAAGAAAAGCCAGGATGGTAATTTAAAAAGAAACCTTCATGTGCCATATAATATAATAACCTTGACTATAACCTACAAGGGGAATTCCATAGTGGATGAAATACCTGCCCAAACTCTTGTAGCAAATTATTTGCACTAGTATACATGTTTCACTCATCAAGAGGTCAAAAAACTGACTTAATCGCTATATATGCAAGGCTGTATAAGGGTAATATCAGGTAAAGAATTGTGATTACCTTTGTGTTTTTATACCTAGGCTAGGCTGTGTAACTACAGCTAACGTTTTTCTCTGTGTTGCCTGTTTTCGTATACCAACGAGCGCTGCTGTATTCATGTGTAGCACCCATTTCAGGATACACGAAACATTAGATAGGCCTTGATCAATGGCAATTGTGAAAATGGCTAATGGGAAAGGGGTGGAGAAGAAAAAACTTTAGAATTTGACTGAAAAGAGTGGTGGATTCAAAAGGGAGGGGGGGGTAGAGTATAGTAAGTATGTCGGGGGTGGCTGAGAATGAATGCTACTGCTATCTTGTTCTAACTTTTACTTATTTCTAGCCAGACTAGCCCCCACTCCTTTAAAATACAGCCATCTAACCCCCTCTCTCCCTCTCTCTCTCTTACACCCCTTGTCATAGGAAGATGTGAATGTATAGAATGCTTGTATGCTAATTCTCATTTCTTTTTGTTATCTCATTTAACTCATGTAAATCTAGTATTTATATTGTGGGAAGTTCTTGCATCCAGATATGCACACTATACATATCTACAATTTTGCATTATAAGATATTGGGCCCTACATTGCATCCATTCATTGTTGAACTACATATAGGCAGGTAGGATGTGTGTAAATCCATAGGGCACGAGACATATAGGAGTAATGTTAAAATTGGTCATTACATATTAACACATGTATATTTCATGCATTTCTTTGTGATAAAGTGAGTGTACAGATGTTAAAGAAAAGCCAAGAAGGTAATTTAAAAAGAAACCTTCATGCGCCATATAATACACTCGGCAAAAAAAGTTCTTCGACACTTATAAAAGTTAAATATTCCATATAGATATTTGACGAAAGGCAAATTATTGTATGTCAACATGACCAGACAATATTCCTCTTCCAGTATGACATGATATTTTCATGTGAACAGTCATGCATGGGTGGTTAAATACTTTAAACAATAGCAATGTCAGTAAAAGAAAATTGCAAGAAATGGACCATTGATATGCTAATGATCATGGCCATCCTGTAGGCATTCAACAATTTCAACAAATTGTTATCATTTGAATTGAATGCTTAGGGATGCATCATGAGATGCATAATGAGATGGATCATTTGGACACTCACTTTCAAGATGAAGCTTTCCAACCAAGAGCGTGCAAGAGCAATAGAAATGTTGCAGTCTAGGCAGTCATTTAGACAAGTGGCTCGATATTTCCAAGTTTCACCAACAACAATTTCAAATTTGAACCAGCGGTATTTGGCTACTGATGAAGTTAGAGACCGCCCTAGGAGTGGTCGACCTAGGGCCACCACTCCTGCAGAAGATAGGAGGATAAGGATAATTTTCTTTTGCTTAAGCCAAGATACTGAAATTTGACATTTTTTTCATCGACTAACTTTGACTTAAAATTCCAGTGGAATAGTGATGCATCCAAGGTGGATAACTTTCTCTTCACTTTTAGAGTGGTATTTGCCTTAAGTTTACTTTTATCGTTTAATGGATATTTATGCCATACAAACTTTCACAACTGAAAGAATGACTGATCGTTTTCTTGCAATTTTCTTTTACTGACATTGCTATTGTTTAATGCCTGTAACCAGCCATGCACTGACTGATCAATTTCTTGCAATTTTCTTTTACTGACATTGCTATTGTTTAAAGCATTTAACCACCCATGCATGACTGTTCACATTAAAATGTCATGTCATACTAGAAGAGGAATATTGTCTGGTCATGTTGACATACAATAATTTGCTTTTAATCAAATATCTATATAGAATATTTTAACTTTTATAAGTGTCCAAGAACCTTTTTTGCCGACTGTATAATAACCTTGACTATAACCTACAAGGGGAATTCCATAGTGGATGAAATACCTGCCCAAACTCTTGTAGCAAATTATTTGCACTAGTATACATGTTTCAATCATCAAGAGGTCAAAAAACAGACTTAATCGCTATATATACAAGGCTGGATAAGGGTAATATCAGGTAAAGAATTGTGATTACCTTTGTGTTTGTATACCTAGGCTAGGCTGTGTATCTAAAGCTAACGTTATTATCTGTGTTGCCTGTTTTCATATACCAACAAGCGCTGCTGTATTCGTGTATAGCACCCATTACAGGATACACGAAACATTAGATAGGCCTTGATCAATGGCAATTGTGAAAATGGCTAATGGGAAAGGGGTGGAGAAGAAAAAACTTTAGAATTTGACTGAAAAGAGTGGTGGATTCAAAAGGGAGGGGGGGTAGAGTATAGTAAGTATGTCGGGGGGTGGCTGAGAATGAATGCTACTGCTATCTTGTTCTAACTTTTACTTATTTCTAGCCAGACTAGCCCCCACTCCTTTAGAATACAGCCATCTAACCCCCTCTCTCCCTCTCTCTCTTACACCCCTTGTCATAGGAAGATGTGAACGTATAGAATGCTTGTATGCTAATTCTCATTTCTTTTTGTTATCTCATTTAACTCATGTAAATCTAGTATTTATACTGTGGGAAGTTCTTGCATCCAGATATGCACACTATACATATCTACAATTTTGCATTATAAGATATTGGGCCCTACATTGCATCCATTCATTGTTGAACTACATATAGGCAGGTAGGATGTGTGTAAATCCATAGGGCACTAGACATATAGGAGTAACGTTAAAATTGGTCATTACATATTAACACATGTATATTTCATGCATTTCTTTGTGATAAAGTGAGTGTACAGATGTTAAAGAAAAGCCAAGAAGGTAATTTAAAAAGAAACCTTCATGCGCCATATAATACACTCGGCAAAAAAAGTTCTTGGACACTTATAAAAGTTAAATATTCCATATAGATATTTGACGAAAGGCAAATTATTGTATGTCAACATGACCAGACAATATTCCTCTTCCAGTATGACATGATATTTTCATGTGAACAGTCATGCATGGGTGGTTAAATACTTTAAACAATAGCAATGTCAGTAAAAGACAAGTGGAATGCCTCTGGCCGTCTCACCTGCATCATGCGATTCAATATAGCAGCAGTGCTGATTTTGAAAACTACTATAACTCGCACAAGATGTTCAGTGATACTTGGTTACTCTTATTTCCACGTTTTATGAACTAGACCAATACACTTATCGAGATATGATGGCAATTCAACAAATACCCCCAACGTGGCCAAAGTTCTTTGACCTTACATGACCTTTGACCTTGATCATGTGACCTGAAACTCGCACAGGATGTTCAGTGATACTTGATTACTATTATGTCCAAGTTTTATGAACTAGACCAACACACTTTCAAATTTATGGCTGTAATTCAACAAATACCCTAATTTGGCCAAAGTTCATTGACCCTAAATGACCTTTGACCTTGATCATGTGACCTGAAACTTGCACAGGATGTTCAGTAATACTTGATTACTATTATGTCCAAGTTTCATGAATCAGATCCATAAACTTTTAAAGTTATGATGGTAATTCAACAGATACCCCCAATTCGGCCAAAGTTCATTGACCCTAAATGACCTTTGACCTTGGTCATGTGATGTGAAACTCATGCAGGATGTTCAGTGATACTTGATTAACCTTATGTATAAGTTTCATGAACTAGGTCCATATATTTTCTAAGTTATGATGACATTTCAAAAACTTAACCTTAGGTTAAGATTTTGATGTTGATTCCCCCAACATGGTCTAAGTTCATTGACCCTAAATGACCTTTGACCTTGGTCATGTGACATGAAACTCAGGCAGGATGTTCGGTAATACTTGATTAACCTTATGGCCAAGTTTCATGAACAAGGTCCATATACTTTCTAAGTTATGCTGTCATTTCAAAAACTTAACCTCAGGTTAAGATTTGGTGTTGACGCCGCCACCGCCGCCGTCGGAAAATCGGCGCCTATAGTCTCACTCTGCTATGCAGGTAAAACAAAAATTGCAAGAAATGGACCATTGATATGCTAATGATCATGGCCATCCTGTAGGCATTCAACAATTTCAACAAATTGTTATCATTTGAATTGAATGCTTAGGGATGCATCATGAGATGCATAATGAGATGGATCATTTGGACACTCACTTTCAAGATGAAGCTTTCCAACCAAGAGCGTGCAAGAGCAATAGGAATGTTGCAGTCGAGGCAGTCATTTAGACAAGGGGCTCGATATTTCCAAGTTTCACCAACAACAATTTCAAATTTGAACCAGCGGTATTTGGCTACTGATGAAGTTAGAGACCGCCCTAGGAGTGGTCGACCTAGGGCCACCACTCCTGCAGAAGATAGGAGGATAAGGATAATTTTCTTTTGCTTAAGCCAAGATACTGAAATTTGACATTTTTTTCATCGACTAACTTTGACTGAAAATTCCAGTGGAATAGTGATGCATCCAAGGTGGATATTTTTCTCTTCACTTTTAGAGTGGTATTTGCCTTAAGTTTACTTTTATCGTTTAATGGATATTTATGCCATACAAACTTTCACAACTGAAAGAATGACTGATCGTTTTCTTGCAATTTTCTTTTACTGACATTGCTATTGTTTAATGCCTGTAACCAGCCATGCACTGACTGATCAATTTCTTGCAATTTTCTTTTACTGACATTGCTATTGTTTAAAGCATTTAACCACCCATGCATGACTGTTCACATGAAAATGTCATGTCATACTAGAAGAGGAATATTGTCTGGTCATGTTGACATACAATAATTTGCTTTTAATCAAATATCTATATAGAATATTTTAACTTTTATAAGTGTCCAAGAACCTTTTTTGCCGACTGTATAATAACCTTGACTATAACCTACAAGGGGAATTCCATAGTGGATGAAATACCTGCCCAAACTCTTGTAGCAAATTATTTGCACTAGTATAGATGTTTCAATCATCAAGAGGTCAAAAAACTGACTTAATCGCTATATATGCAAGGCTGTATAAGGGTAAAGAATTGTGGTTACCTTTGTGTTTGTATACCTAGGCTAGGCTGTGTTACTACAGCTAACGTTATTCTCTGTGTTGCCTGTTTTCGTATACCAACGAGCGCTGCTGTATTCGTGTATAGCACCCATTTCAGGATACACAAAACATTAGATAGGCCTTTGTCAATGGCAATTGTGAAAATGGCTAATGGGAAAGGGGTGGAGAAGAAAAAACTTTAGAATTTGACTGAAGAGTGGTGGATTCAAAAGGGAGGGGGGGTAGAGTATAGTAAGTATGTCGGGGGGATGGCTGAGAATGAATGCTACTGCTATCTTGTTCTTAGCCCCCATCCCTTTAGAATATAGCCATCTAACCGCCCTCTTTCCCTCTCTCTCTCTCTCACACCCCTTGTCATAGGAAGATGTGAATGTATAGAACGCTTGTATGCTAATTCTCATTTCTTTTTGTTGTTATCTCATTTAACTCATGTAAATCTGGTATTTATATTGTGGGCAGTTCTTGCATCCAGATATGCACACTATACATATCTACAATTTTGCATTATAAGATTTTGGGCCCTACATTGCATCCATTCATTGTTGAACTACATATAGGCAGGTAGGATGCGTGTAAATCCATAGGGCACTAGACATAGGAGTAACGTTAAAATTGGTCATTACATATTAACACATGTATATTTCATGCATTTCTTTGTGATAAAGTGAGTTTACAGAAGTTAAAGAAAAGCCAGGAAGGTAATTTAAAAAGAAACCTTCATGTGCCATATAATATAATAACCTTGACTATAACCTACAAGGGGAATTCCATAGTGGATGAAATACCTGCCCAAACTCTTGTAGCAAATTATTTGCACTAGTATACATGTTTCAATCATCAAGAGGTCAAAAAACTGACTTAATCGCTATATATGCAAGGCTGTATAAGGGTAATATCAGGTAAAGAATTGTGGTTACCTTTGTGTTTTTATACCTAGGCTAGGCTGTGTAACTACAGCTAACGTTATTCTGTGTTGCCTGTTTTCGTATACCAACGAGCGCTGCTGTATTCGTGTATAGCACCCATTTCAGGAAACACAAAACATTAGATAGGCCTTGATCAATGGCAATTGTGAAAATGGCTAATGGGAAAGGGGTGGAGAAGAAAAAACTTAAGAATTTGACTGAAGAGTGGTGGATTCAAAAGGGAGGGGGGGGGATAGAGTATAGTAAGTATGTCGGGGGGATGGCTGAGAATGAATGCTACTGCTATCTTGTTCTTAGCCCCCATCCCTTTAGAATATAGCCATCTAACCGCCCTCTTTCCCTCTCTCTCTCTCTCACACCCCTTGGCATAGGAAGATGTGAATGTATAGCACGCTTGTATGCTAATTCTCATTTCTTTTTGTTGTTATCTCATTTAACTTATGTAAATCTGGTATTTATATTGTGGGCAGTTCTTGCATCCAGATATGCACACTATACATATCTACAATTTTGCATTATAAGATTTTGGGCCCTACATTGCATCCATTCATTGTTGAACTACATATAGGCAGGTAGGATGTGTGTAAATCCATAGGGCACTAGACATAGGAGTAACGTTAAAATTGGTCATTACATATTAACACATGTATATTTCATGCATTTCTTTGTGATAAAGTGAGTTTACAGATGTTAAGGACGTTCCACAGTTAAAGTGAAATCCATGTCATTTTCACCAAACTTTGCACATAGATACTTTAGAACCTGAATATTTGAAATATGAGAAAATTAACATAGGTCCATGTGCTTGATTTTTTGCTATAGAGCTTCAAAGTTCACCCAAATCGATGTTCTTAAAAATTGCGCATTCAAAAGAATTTGGCATTTTTAGACCACCCAAGATTACTACAATGAGTTTAAACCTCTATTACTCAGTCAAAATACATGAAAAAGTCATCAAATTTCGCAAGAGAGTTAATAATTGTATCGTTAGAATGGACAATCTATTTATAGTGCTATTTGTTTGCAATTTTAAGTTTAACAGCACTGCCATTTCTTAAAAATTGCATAAAAGATAACAAAATCCCAATCTAAAAAATGTGAAATTTCAGTTACAAACTACAAACCTACAATAAATGCTGCACTTTATTCAAAATCCATGTCATTTTCACCAAAATTTGCAGAGTTGTAGAGGAAGGTATACCTAAGCGGTACAAACATTAAAAAATAGGGGTTCATGTGCTTGTTTTTAAACTATCAGCCTTTTTATTAGAGCAAATGTGCTTTTTAAAACACCAAAAATGCGCCGAATGCTTTGTATCTATGTGAAGAAAAAATCAAAACCACTCTACCATTTATTCAAACTCGGGGTAATATTCGTGATTCTTGGCAGCACTGCAGAGTAAAGTATTTTGAAATTGTAGAGAATGTTTTTTGAATGGTCCATGGAATAATTCCACTTTATAGCTTCATGAAATAACACATCGGATCTGCAGTCAAAGTGCAGAAGATGAGAAAAATCAGCTCATACCCGCAGCTAATTAATCACCTGTTCATCCATTGTGACGTCAGCGCGCAGAGTGTAAACTATGCGCAGATCATAATGCGCACAAACATAACTGTGGAACGTCCTTGAAGAAAAGCCAGGAAGGTAATTTAAAAAGAAACCTTCATGTGCCATATAATATAATAACCTTGACTATAACCTACAAGGGGAATTCCATAGTGGATGAAATACCTGCCCAAACTCTTGGAGCAAATTATTTGCACTAGTATACATGTTTCAATCATCAAGAGGTCAAAAAACTGACTTAATCGCTATATATATGCAAGGCTGTATAAGGGTAATATCAGGTAAAGAATTGTGGTTACCTTTGTGTTTCTATACCTAGGCTAGGCTGTGTAACTACAGCTAACGTTATTCTCTGTGTTGCCTGTTTTCGTATACCAACGAGCGCTGCTGTATTCGTGTATAGCACCCATTTCAGGATACACAAAACATTAGATAGGCCTTGATCAATGGCAATTGTGAAAATAGCTAATGAAAGGGGTGGAGAAGAAAAAACTTTAGAATTTGACTGAAGAGTGGTGGATTCAAAAGGGAGGGGGGGGTAGAGTATAGTAAGTATGTCGGGGGTGGCTGAGAATGAATGCTACTGCTATCTTGTTCTTACTTTTACTTATTTCTAGCCAGACTAGCCCCCATCCCTTTAGAATATAGCCATCTAACCGCCCTCTTTCCCTCTCTCTCTCTCTCACACCCCTTGTCATAGGAAGATGTGAATGTATAGAACGCTTGTATGCTAATTCTCATTTCTTTTTGTTGTTATCTCATTTAACTCATGTAAATCTGGTATTTATATTGTGGGCAGTTCTTGCATCCAGATATGCACACTATACATATCTACAATTTTGCATTATAAGATTTTGGGCCCTACATTGCATCCATTCATTGTTGAACTACATATAGGCAGGTAGGATGTGTATAAATCCATAGGGCACTAGACATAGGAGTAACGTTAAAATTGGTCATTACATATTAACACATGCATATTTCATGCATTTCTTTGTGATAAAGTGAGTTTACAGATGGTAAAGAAAAGCCAGGAATGTAATTTAAAAAGAAACCTTCATGTGCCATATACTGTAATAACCTTGACTATAGCCTACAAGGGAAGAGTGGATGAAATACCTGCCCAAATTCTTAAATAGCAAATTATTTGCACAAGTATACATGTTTCAATCATCAAGAGGTCAAAAAACTGACTTAATCGCTATATATGCAAGGCTGTATAAGGGTAATATCAGGTAAAGAATTGTGGTTACCTTTGTGTTCGTATACCTAGGCTAGGCTGTGTAACTAAAGCTAACGTTAGTCTGTGCGTTGCATTTTTTCGTGTGTTTTCGTACACCAACGAGCGCTGCTATATTCGTGTATAGCACCCATTACAGGATACACAAAACATTAGATAGGCCTTGATCAATGGCAATTGTGAAAATGGCTAATGGGAAAGGGGTGGAGAAGAAAAAACTTTAGAATTTGACTGAAGAGTGGTGGATTCAAAAGGGAGGGGGGGTAGAGTATAGTAAGTATGTCGGGGGGTAGCTGAGAATGAATGCTACTGCTATCTTGTTCTAACTTTTACTTATTTCTAGCCAGACTAGCCCCTATCACTTTAGAATACAGCCATCTAATCCCCCTCTCTCCCTCTCACTCTTACACCCCTTGTCATAGGAAGATGTGAATGTATAGAATGCTTGTATGTTAATTCTCATTTCTTTTTGTTATCTCATTTAACTCATGTAAATCTAGTATTTATATTGTGGGCAGTTCTTGCATCCATTATGCACACTATACATATCTACAATTTTGCATTATAAGATTTTGGGCCCTACATTGCATCCATTCATTGTTGAACTACATAGGCAGGTAGGATGTGAGTAAATCCATCGGGAACTAGACATATAGGAGTAACGTTAAAATTGGTCATTACATAACACATGTATATTTCATGCATGTCTTTGTGATAAAGTGAGTTTACAGATGTTAAAGAAAAGCCAGGAGGGCAATTTCAAAAGAAACCTTCATGTGCCATATACTGTAATATTGTGTAATTTCCTTCAGCAAGAAACTGATCCACAGTGTGCTGCACTCAACACAGGTGAGGTAAGTGGGTACCGGTAGGAAGTAATTCCTTAAAAAGCTGTGTGCGCTATGAACGCCTAGCTTAGCCGGGTAATATAGGAGCGCCTTGAGCACCTAACAAGGTGGATATGTGCGCAATATAAATACCCTATATTATTATTATTATTATTATTAATAACCTTGACTATAGCCTACAAGGGGAATTCCAGAGTGGATGAAATACCTGCCCAAATTCTTAAATAGCAAATTATTTGCACTAGTGTACATGTTTTAATCATCAAGTGGTAAAAAAACTGACTTAATCGCTATATGCAAGGCTGTATAAGGGGTATATCAAGTAACGAATTGTGATTACCTCCTTTTTTGTATACCTAGGCTAGGCTGTGTAACTAAAGCTAACGTTAGTCTCTGCGTTGCATGTTTTAGTGTATTTTCGTATACCAACGAGCGCTGCTATATTCGTGTATAGCACCCATTACAGGATACATGAAACGTTAGATAGGCCTTGATCAGTGGCAATTGTGAAAAATGGCTCTGGGGAAATGGATGGAGAAGAGAAAACTTTAGAATTTGACTGAAGAGTGGTGGATTCAAAAGGGAGGGGGGGGTAGAGTATAGTAAGTATGTCGGGGGTGGCTGAGAATGAATGCTACTGCTATCTTGTTCTTACTTTTACTTATTTCTAGCCAGACTAGCCCCCATCCCTTTAGAATATAGCCATCTAACCGCCCTCTTTCCCTCTCTCTCTCTCTCACACCCCTTGTCATAGGAAGATGTGAATGTATAGAACGCTTGTATGCTAATTCTCATTTCTTTTTGTTGTTATCTCATTTAACTCATGTAAATCTGGTATTTATATTGTGGGCAGTTCTTGCATCCAGATATGCACACTATACATATCTACAATTTTGCATTATAAGATTTTGGGCCCTACATTGCATCCATTCATTGTTGAACTACATATAGGCAGGTAGGATGTGTATAAATCCATAGGGCACTAGACATAGGAGTAACGTTAAAATTGGTCATTACATATTAACACATGCATATTTCATGCATTTCTTTGTGATAAAGTGAGTTTACAGATGGTAAAGAAAAGCCAGGAATGTAATTTAAAAAGAAACCTTCATGTGCCATATACTGTAATAACCTTGACTATAGCCTACAAGGGAAGAGTGGATGAAATACCTGCCCAAATTCTTAAATAGCAAATTATTTGCACAAGTATACATGTTTCAATCATCAAGAGGTCAAAAAACTGACTTAATCGCTATATATGCAAGGCTGTATAAGGGTAATATCAGGTAAAGAATTGTGGTTACCTTTGTGTTCGTATACCTAGGCTAGGCTGTGTAACTAAAGCTAACGTTAGTCTGTGCGTTGCATTTTTTCGTGTGTTTTCGTACACCAACGAGCGCTGCTATATTCGTGTATAGCACCCATTACAGGATACACAAAACATTAGATAGGCCTTGATCAATGGCAATTGTGAAAATGGCTAATGGGAAAGGGGTGGAGAAGAAAAAACTTTAGAATTTGACTGAAGAGTGGTGGATTCAAAAGGGAGGGGGGGTAGAGTATAGTAAGTATGTCGGGGGGTAGCTGAGAATGAATGCTACTGCTATCTTGTTCTAACTTTTACTTATTTCTAGCCAGACTAGCCCCTATCACTTTAGAATACAGCCATCTAATCCCCCTCTCTCCCTCTCACTCTTACACCCCTTGTCATAGGAAGATGTGAATGTATAGAATGCTTGTATGTTAATTCTCATTTCTTTTTGTTATCTCATTTAACTCATGTAAATCTAGTATTTATATTGTGGGCAGTTCTTGCATCCATTATGCACACTATACATATCTACAATTTTGCATTATAAGATTTTGGGCCCTACATTGCATCCATTCATTGTTGAACTACATAGGCAGGTAGGATGTGAGTAAATCCATCGGGAACTAGACATATAGGAGTAACGTTAAAATTGGTCATTACATAACACATGTATATTTCATGCATGTCTTTGTGATAAAGTGAGTTTACAGATGTTAAAGAAAAGCCAGGAGGGCAATTTCAAAAGAAACCTTCATGTGCCATATACTGTAATATTGTGTAATTTCCTTCAGCAAGAAACTGATCCACAGTGTGCTGCACTCGAACCAGGTGAGGTAAATGGGTACCGGTAGGAAGTAATTCCTTAAAAAGCTGTGTGCGCTATGAACGCCTAGCTTAGCCGGGTAATATAGGAGCGCCTTGAGCACCTAACAAGGTGGATATGTGCGCAATATAAATACCCTATATTATTATTATTATTATTATTAATAACCTTGACTATAGCCTACAAGGGGAATTCCAGAGTGGATGAAATACCTGCCCAAATTCTTAAATAGCAAATTATTTGCACTAGTGTACATGTTTTAATCATCAAGTGGTAAAAAAACTGACTTAATCGCTATATGCAAGGCTGTATAAGG
Source organism: Lytechinus pictus (assembly GCF_037042905.1). Lineage (NCBI taxonomy): Eukaryota > Metazoa > Echinodermata > Echinoidea > Temnopleuroida > Toxopneustidae > Lytechinus > Lytechinus pictus. The sequence continues at coordinate 239,247 of NW_026974147.1, read as the reverse complement.
GGTATATCAAGTAACGAATTGTGATTACCTCCTTTTTTGTATACCTAGGCTAGGCTGTGTAACTAAAGCTAACGTTAGTCTCTGCGTTGCATGTTTTAGTGTATTTTCGTATACCAACGAGCGCTGCTATATTCGTGTATAGCACCCATTACAGGATACATGAAACGTTAGATAGGCCTTGATCAGTGGCAATTGTGAAAAATGGCTCTGGGGAAATGGATGGAGAAGAGAAAACTTTAGAATTTGACTGAAGAGTGGTGGATTCAAAAGGGAGGGGGGGTAGAGTATAGTAAGTATGTCAAGGGGGGGGATTGGCTGAGAATGAATGCTACTGCTATCTTGTTCTTACTTTTACTTATTTATAGCCAGACTAGCCCCCATCCCTTTAGAATATAGCCATCTAACCGCCCTCTTTCCCTCTCTCTCTCTCTCACACCCCTTGTCATAGGAAGATATAAATGTATAGAACGCTTGTATGCTAATTCTCATTTCTTTTTGTTGTTATCTCATTTAACTCATGTAAATCTGTTATTTATATTGTTGGATGTTCTTGCATCAAGATATGCACACTATACATATATCTACAATTTTGCATTATAAGATTTTGGGCCCTACATTGCATCCATTCATTGTTGAACTACATATAGGCAGGTAGGATGTGTGTGAATCCATAGGGAACTAGACATATATAAGTAACGTTAAAATTTGTCATTACATAACACATGTTTATTTCATGCATTTCTTTGTGATAAAGTGAGTTTACAGATGTTAAAGAAAAGCCAGGAAGGTAATTTCAAAAGCAACCTTCATGTGCCATATACTGTAATAACCTTGACTACAGCCTACAAGGGGAATTCCAGAGTGGATGAAATACCTGCCCAAATTCTTAAATAGCCAATTAATTGCACAAGTATACATGTTTCAATCATCAAGAGGTAAAAAAACTGACTTAATCGCTATATATGCAAGGCTGTATAAGGGTAATATCAGGTAAAGAATTGTGGTTACCTTTGTGTTCGTATACCTAGGCTAGGCTGTGTAACTAAAGCTAACGTTAGTCTGTGCGTTGCATTTTTTCGTGTGTTTTAGTACACCAACGAGCGCTGCTATATTCGTGTATAGCACCCATTACAGGATACACAAAACATTAGATAGGCCTTGATCAATGGCAATTGTGAAAATGGCTAATGGGAAAGGGGTGGAGAAGAAAAAACTTTAGAATTTGACTGAAGAGTGGTGGATTCAAAAGGGAGGGGGGGGTAGAGTATAGTAAGTATGTCGGGGGTGGCTGAGAATGAATGCTACTGCTATCTTGTTCTAACTTTTACTTATTTCTAGCCAGACTAGCCCCTATCCCTTTAGAATACAGCCATCTAATCCCCCTCTCTCCCTCTCACTCTTACACCCCTTGTCATAGGAAGATGTGAATGTATAGAATGCTTGTATGTTAATTCTCATTTCTTTTTGTTGTTATCTCATTTAACTCATGTAAATCTGTTATTTATATTGTTGGATGTTCTTGCATCAAGATATGCACACTATACATATATCTGCAATTTTGCATTATAAGATTTTGGGCCCTACATTGCATCCATTCATTGTTGAACTACATAGGCAGGTAGGATGTGTGTAAATCCATCGGGAACTAGACATATAGGAGTAACGTTAAAATTGGTCATTACATAACACATGTATATTTCATGCATGTCTTTGTGATAAAGTGAGTTTACAGATGTTAAAGAAAAGCCAGGAGGGCAATTTCAAAAGAAACCTTCATGTGCCATATACTGTAATATTGCGTAATTTCCTTCAGCAAGAAACTGATCCACAGTGTGCTGCACTCAACCCAGGTGAGGTAAATGGGTACCGGTAGGAAGTAATTCCTTAAAAAGCTGTGTGCGCTATGAACGCCTAGCTTAGCCGGGTAATATAGGAGCGCCTTGAGCACCTAACAAGGTGGATATGTGCGCAATATAAATACCCTATATTATTATTATTATTATTATTAATAACCTTGACTATAGCCTACAAGGGGAATTCCAGAGTGGATGAAATACCTGCCCAAATTCTTAAATAGCAAATTATTTGCACTAGTATACATGTTTTAATCATCAAGTGGTAAAAAAAACTGACTTAATCGCTATATGCAAGGCTGTATAAGGGGTATATCAAGTAACGAATTGTGATTACCTCCTTTTTTGTATACCTAGGCTAGGCTGTGTAACTAAAGCTAACGTTAGTCTCTGCGTTGCATGTTTTAGTGTATTTTCGTATACCAACGAGCGCTGCTATATTCGTGTATAGCACCCATTACAGGATACATGAAACATTAGATAGGCCTTGATCAGTGGCAATTGTGAAAAATGGCTCTGGGGAAAGGGATGGAGAAGAGAAAACTTTAGAATTTGACTGAAGAGTGGTGGATTCAAAAGGGAGGGGGGGTAGAGTATAGTAAGTATGTCGGGGGGGGGGGGGATTGGCTGAGAATGAATGCTACTGCTATCTTGTTCTTACTTTTACTTATTTATAGCCAGACTAGCCCCCATCCCTTTAGAATATAGCCATCTAACCGCCCTCTTTCCCTCTCTCTCTCTCTCTCACACCCCTTGTCATAGGAAGATGTAAATGTATAGAACGCTTGTATGCTAATTCTCATTTCTTTTTGTTGTTATCTCATTTAACTCATGTAAATCTGTTATTTATATTGTTGGATGTTCTTGCATCAAGATATGCACACTATACATATATCTACAATTTTGCATTATAAGATTTTGGGCCCTACATTGCATCCATTCATTGTTGAACTACATATAGGCAGGTAGGATGTGTGTAAATCCATAGGGAACTAGACATATAAGTAACGTTAAAATTTGTCATTACATAACACATGTATATTTCATGCATTTCTTTGTGATAAAGTGAGTTTACAGATGTTAAAGAAAAGCCAGGAAGGTAATTTCAAAAGAAACCTTCATATGGCATATACTGTAATAACCTTGACTATAACCTTCAAGGGGAATTCCAGAGTGGATTAAATACCTGCCCAAATTCTTAAATAGCAAATTATTTCCACTAGTATACATGTTTCAATCATCAAGAGGTAAAAAACTTGACTTAATCGCTATATATGCAAGGATGTATTAGGGTAATATCAGGTAAAGAATTGTGGTTACCTTTGTTTGTATATCTAGGCTAGGCTGTGTAACTACAGCTAACGTTATTCTCTGTGTTGCCTGTTTTCGTATACCAACGAGCACTGCTGTATTCGTGTATAGCACCCATTACAGGATACACGAAACATTAGATAGGCCTTGATCAATGGCAATTGTGAAAATGGCTCATGGGAAAGGGGTGGAGAAGAAAAAACTTTAGAATTTGACTGAAGAGTGGTGGATTCAAAAGGGAGGGGGGGGGGTAGAGTATAGTAAGTATGTCGGGGGTATGGCTGAGAATGAATGCTACTGCTATCTTGTTCTAACTTTTACTTATTTCTAGCCAGACTAGCCCCCATTCCTTTAGAATACAGCCATCTAACCCCCCTCTCTCCCTCTCTCTCTTACACCCCTTGTCATAGGAAGATGTGAATGTATAGAATGCTTGTATGTTAATTCTCATTTTTTTTTGTTATCTCATTTAACTCATGTAAATCTAGTATTTATATTGTGGGCAGTTCTTGCATCCAGATATGCACACTATACATATCTACAATTTTGCATTATAAGATTTTGGGCCCTACATTGCATCCATTCATTGTTGAACTGCATATAGGCAGGTAGGATGTGTGTAAATCCATAGGGCACTAGACATATAGGAGTAACGTTAAAATTAGTCATTACATATTAACACATGTATATTTCATGCATGTCTTTGTGATAAAGTGAGTTTACAGATGTTAAAGAAAAGCCAGGAAGGTAATTTCAAAAGCAACCTTCATGTGCCATATACTGTAATAACCTTGACTACAGCCTACAAGGGGAATTCCAGAGTGGATGAAATACCTGCCCAAATTCTTAAATAGCCAATTAATTGCACAAGTATACATGTTTCAATCATCAAGAGGTAAAAAAACTGACTTAATCGCTATATATGCAAGGCTGTATAAGGGTAATATCAGGTAAAGAATTGTGGTTACCTTTGTGTTCGTATACCTAGGCTAGGCTGTGTAACTAAAGCTAACGTTAGTCTGTGCGTTGCATTTTTTCGTGTGTTTTAGTACACCAACGAGCGCTGCTATATTCGTGTATAGCACCCATTACAGGATACACAAAACATTAGATAGGCCTTGATCAATGGCAATTGTGAAAATGGCTAATGGGAAAGGGGTGGAGAAGAAAAAACTTTAGAATTTGACTGAAGAGTGGTGGATTCAAAAGGGAGGGGGGGGTAGAGTATAGTAAGTATGTCGGGGGTGGCTGAGAATGAATGCTACTGCTATCTTGTTCTAACTTTTACTTATTTCTAGCCAGACTAGCCCCTATCCCTTTAGAATACAGCCATCTAATCCCCCTCTCTCCCTCTCACTCTTACACCCCTTGTCATAGGAAGATGTGAATGTATAGAATGCTTGTATGTTAATTCTCATTTCTTTTTGTTGTTATCTCATTTAACTCATGTAAATCTGTTATTTATATTGTTGGATGTTCTTGCATCAAGATATGCACACTATACATATATCTACAATTTTGCATTATAAGATTTTGGGCCCTACATTGCATCCATTCATTGTTGAACTACATAGGCAGGTAGGATGTGTGTAAATCCATCGGGAACTAGACATATAGGAGTAACGTTAAAATTGGTCATTACATAACACATGTATATTTCATGCATGTCTTTGTGATAAAGTGAGTTTACAGATGTTAAAGAAAAGCCAGGAGGGCAATTTCAAAAGAAACCTTCATGTGCCATATACTGTAATATTGCGTAATTTCCTTCAGCAAGAAACTGATCCACAGTGTGCTGCACTCAACCCAGGTGAGGTAAATGGGTACCGGTAGGAAGTAATTCCTTAAAAAGCTGTGTGCGCTATGAACGCCTAGCTTAGCCGGGTAATATAGGAGCGCCTTGAGCACCTAACAAGGTGGATATGTGCGCAATATAAATACCCTATATTATTATTATTATTATTATTAATAACCTTGACTATAGCCTACAAGGGGAATTCCAGAGTGGATGAAATACCTGCCCAAATTCTTAAATAGCAAATTATTTGCACTAGTATACATGTTTTAATCATCAAGTGGTAAAAAAAACTGACTTAATCGCTATATGCAAGGCTGTATAAGGGGTATATCAAGTAACGAATTGTGATTACCTCCTTTTTTGTATACCTAGGCTAGGCTGTGTAACTAAAGCTAACGTTAGTCTCTGCGTTGCATGTTTTAGTGTATTTTCGTATACCAACGAGTGCTGCTATATTCGTGTATAGCACCCATTACAGGATACATGAAACATTAGATAGGCCTTGATCAGTGGCAATTGTGAAAAATGGCTCTGGGGAAAGGGATGGAGAAGAGAAAACTTTAGAATTTGACTGAAGAGTGGTGGATTCAAAAGGGAGGGGGGGTAGAGTATAGTAAGTATGTCGGGGGGGGGGGGATTGGCTGAGAATGAATGCTACTGCTATCTTGTTCTTACTTTTACTTATTTATAGCCAGACTAGCCCCCATCCCTTTAGAATATAGCCATCTAACCGCCCTCTTTCCCTCTCTCTCTCTCTCTCACACCCCTTGTCATAGGAAGATGTAAATGTATAGAACGCTTGTATGCTAATTCTCATTTCTTTTTGTTGTTATCTCATTTAACTCATGTAAATCTGTTATTTATATTGTTGGATGTTCTTGCATCAAGATATGCACACTATACATATATCTACAATTTTGCATTATAAGATTTTGGGCCCTACATTGCATCCATTCATTGTTGAACTACATATAGGCAGGTAGGATGTGTGTAAATCCATAGGGAACTAGACATATAAGTAACGTTAAAATTTGTCATTACATAACACATGTATATTTCATGCATTTCTTTGTGATAAAGTGAGTTTACAGATGTTAAAGAAAAGCCAGGAAGGTAATTTCAAAAGAAACCTTCATATGGCATATACTGTAATAACCTTGACTATAACCTTCAAGGGGAATTCCAGAGTGGATTAAATACCTGCCCAAATTCTTAAATAGCAAATTATTTCCACTAGTATACATGTTTCAATCATCACGAGGTAAAAAACTTGACTTAATCGCTATATATGCAAGGATGTATTAGGGTAATATCAGGTAAAGAATTGTGGTTACCTTTGTTTGTATACCTAGGCTAGGCTGTGTAACTACAGCTAACGTTATTCTCTGTGTTGCCTGTTTTCGTATACCAACGAGCACTGCTGTATTCGTGTATAGCACCCATTACAGGATACACGAAACATTAGATAGGCCTTGATCAATGGCAATTGTGAAAATGGCTCATGGGAAAGGGGTGGAGAAGAAAAAACTTTAGAATTTGACTGAAGAGTGGTGGATTCAAAAGGGAGGGGGGGGGGTAGAGTATAGTAAGTATGTCGGGGGTATGGCTGAGAATGAATGCTACTGCTATCTTGTTCTAACTTTTACTTATTTCTAGCCAGACTAGCCCCCATTCCTTTAGAATACAGCCATCTAACCCCCCTCTCTCCCTCTCTCTCTTACACCCCTTGTCATAGGAAGATGTGAATGTATAGAATGCTTGTATGTTAATTCTCATTTTTTTTTGTTATCTCATTTAACTCATGTAAATCTAGTATTTATATTGTGGGCAGTTCTTGCATCCAGATATGCACACTATACATATCTACAATTTTGCATTATAAGATTTTGGGCCCTACATTGCATCCATTCATTGTTGAACTGCATATAGGCAGGTAGGATGTGTGTAAATCCATAGGGCACTAGACATATAGGAGTAACGTTAAAATTAGTCATTACATATTAACACATGTATATTTCATGCATGTCTTTGTGATAAAGTGAGTTATCAGATGTTAAAGAAAAGCCAGGAGGGTAATTTCAAAAGAAACCTTCATGTGCCATATACTGTAATATTGTGTAATTTCCTTCAGCAAGAAACTGATCCACAGTGTGCTGCACTCAACCCAGGTGAGGTAAATGGGTACCGGTAGGAAGTAATTCCTTAAAAAGCTGTGTGCGCTATGAACGCCTAGCTTAGCCGGGTAATATAGGAGCGCCTTGAGCACCTAACAAGGTGGATATGTGCGCAATATAAATACCCTATATTATTATTATTATTATTAATAACCTTGACTATAGCCTACAAGGGGAATTCCAGAGTGGATGAAATACCTGACCAAATTCTTAAATAGCAAATTATTTGCACTAGTATACATGTTTCAATCATCAAGAGGTAAAAAAACTGACTTAATCGCTACATATGCAAGGCTGTATAAGGGTAATATCAGGTAAAGAATTGAGGTTACCTTTGTGTTTGTATACCTAGGCTAGGCTGTGTAACTACAGCTAACGTTATTCTCTGTGTTGCCTGTTTTCGTATACCAACGACCACTGCTGTATTCGTGTTTAGCACCCATTACAGGATACACGGAACATTAGATAGGCCTTGATCAATGGCAATTGTGAAAATGGCTAATGGGAAAGGGGTGGAGAAGAAAAAACTTTAGAATTTGACTGAAGAGTGGTGGATTCAAAAGGGAGGGGGGGTAGAGTATAGTAAGTATGTCGGGGGGTGGCTGAGAATGAATGCTACTGCTATCTTGTTCTAACTTTTACTTATTTCTAGCCAGACTAGCCCTATCCCTTTAGAATACAGCCATCTAATCCCCCTCTCTCCCTCTCACTCTTACACCCCTTGTCATAGGAAGATGTGAATGTATAGAATGCTTGTATGTTAATTCTCATTTCTTTTTGTTGTTATCTCATTTAACTCATGTAAATCTAGTATTTATATTGTGGGCAGTTCTTGCATCCATTATGCACACTATACATATCTACAATTTTGCATTATAAGATTTTGGGCCCTACATTGCATCCATTCATTGTTGAACTACATAGGCAGGTAGGATGTGTGTAAATCCATCGGGAACTAGACATATAGGAGTAACGTTAAAATTGGTCATTACATAACACATGTATATTTCATGCATGTCTTTGTGATAAAGTGAGTTTACAGATGTTAAAGAAAAGCCAGGAGAGCAATTTCAAAAGAAACCTTAATGTGCCATATACTGTAATATTGCGTAATTTCCTTCAGCAAGAAACTGATCCACAGTGTGCTGCACTCAACCCAGGTGAGGTAAATGGGTACCGGTAGGAAGTAATTCCTTAAAAAGCTGTGTGCGCTATGAACGCCTAGCTTAGCCGGGTAATATAGGAGCGCCTTGAGCACCTAACAAGGTGGATATGTGCGCAAAATAAATACCCTATATTATTATTATTATTATTATTAATAACCTTATTAACGTTATTCTCTGTGTTGCCTGTTTTCGTATACCAACGAGCGCTGCTGTATTCGTGTATAGCACCCATTACAGGATACACGAAACATTAGATAGGCCTTGATCAATGGCAATTGTGAAAATGGCTAATGGGAAAGGGGTGGAGAAGAAAAAACTTTAGAATTTGACTGAAAAGAGTGGTGGATTCAAAAGGGAGGGGGGGTAGAGTATAGTAAGTATGTCGGGGGGTGGCTGAGAATGAATGCTACTGCTATCTTGTTCTTACTTTTACTTATTTCTAGCCAGAGTAGCCCCCATCCCTTTTATAGAATATAGCCATCTAACCGCCCTCTTTCCCTCTCTCTCTCACACCCCTTGTCATAGGAAGATGTGAATGTATAGAACGCTTGTATGCTAATTCTCACTTCTTTTTGTTGTTATCTCATTTAACTCATGTAAATCTAGTATTTATATTGTGGGCAGTTCTTGCATCCAGATATGCACACTATACATATCTACAATTTTGTATTATAAGATTTTGGGCCCTACATTGCATCCATTCATTGTTGAACTACATATAGGCAGGTAGGATGCGTGTAAATCCATAGGGCACTAGACATAGGAGTAACGTTAAAATTGGTCATTACATATTAACACATGTATATTTCATGCATTTCTTTGTGATAAAGTGAGTTTACAGATGTTAAAGAAAAGCCAGGAAGGTAATTTAAAAAGAAACCTTCATGTGCCATATAATATAATAACCTTGACTATAACCTACGAGGGGAATTCCATAGTGGATGAAATACCTGCCCAAACTCTTGTAGCAAATTATTTGCACTAGTATACATGTTTCTATCATCAAGAGGTCAAAAAACTGACTTAATCGCTATATATGCAAGGATGTATTAGGGTAATATCAGGTAAAGAATTGTGGTTACCTTTGTTTGTATACCTAGGCTAGGCTGTGTAACTACAGCTAACGTTATTCTCTGTGTTGCCTGTTTTCGTATACCAACGAGCACTGCTGTATTCGTGTATAGCACCCATTACAGGATACACGAAACATTAGATAGGCCTTGATCAATGGCAATTGTGAAAATGGCTCATGGGAAAGGGGTGGAGAAGAAAAAACTTTAGAATTTGACTGAAGAGTGGTGGATTCAAAAGGGAGGGGGGGGTAGAGTATAGTAAGTATGTCGGGGGTATGGCTGAGAATGAATGCTACTGCTATCTTGTTCTAACTTTTACTTATTTCTAGCCAGACTAGCCCCCATTCCTTTAGAATACAGCCATCTAACCCCCCTCTCTCCCTCTCTCTCTTACACCCCTTGTCATAGGAAGATGTGAATGTATAGAATGCTTGTATGTTAATTCTCATTTTTTTTTGTTATCTCATTTAACTCATGTAAATCTAGTATTTATATTGTGGGCAGTTCTTGCATCCAGATATGCACACTATACATATCTACAATTTTGCATTATAAGATTTTGGGCCCTACATTGCATCCATTCATTGTTGAACTGCATATAGGCAGGTAGGATGTGTGTAAATCCATAGGGCACTAGACATATAGGAGTAACGTTAAAATTAGTCATTACATATTAACACATGTATATTTCATGCATGTCTTTGTGATAAAGTGAGTTTACAGATATTAAAGAAAAGCCAGGAGGGTAATTTCAAAAGAAACCTTCATGTGCCATATACTGTAATATTGTGTAATTTCCTTCAGCAAGAAACTGATCCACAGTGTGCTGCACTCAACCCAGGTGAGGTAAATGGGTACCGGTAGGAAGTAATTCCTTAAAAAGCTGTGTGCGCTATGAACGCCTAGCTTAGCCGGGTAATATAGGAGCGCCTTGAGCACCTAACAAGGTGGATATGTGCGCAAAATAAATACCCTATATTATTATTATTATTATTATTAATAACCTTATTAACGTTATTCTCTGTGTTGCCTGTTTTCGTATACCAACGAGCGCTGCTGTATTCGTGTATAGCACCCATTACAGGATACACAAAACATTAGATAGGCCTTGATCAATGGCAATTGTGAAAAATGGCTCATGGGAAAGGGATGGAGAAGAGAAAACTTATGAATTTGACTGAAGAGTGGTGGATTCAAAAGGGAGGGGGGGTAGAGTATAGTAAGTATGTCGGGGGGTGGCTGAGAATGAATGCTACTGCTATCTTGTTCTAACTTTTACTTATTTCTAGCCAGACTAGCCCTATCCCTTTAGAATACAGCCATCTAATCCCCCTCTCTCCCTCTCACTCTTACACCCCTTGTCATAGGAAGATGTGAATGTATAGAATGCTTGTATGTTAATTCTCATTTCTTTTTGTTGTTATCTCATTTAACTCATGTAAATCTAGTATTTATATTGTGGGCAGTTCTTGCATCCAGATATGCACACTATACATATCTACAATTTTGCATTATAAGATTTTGGGCCCTACATTGCATCCATTCATTGTTGAACTACATAGGCAGGTAGGATGTGTGTAAATCCATCGGGAACTAGACATATAGGAGTAACGTTAAAATTGGTCATTACATAACACATGTATATTTCATGCATGTCTTTGTGATAAAGTGAGTTTACAGATGTTAAAGAAAAGCCAGGAGAGCAATTTCAAAAGAAACCTTAATGTGCCATATACTGTAATATTGCGTAATTTCCTTCAGCAAGAAACTGATCCACAGTGTGCTGCACTCAACCCAGGTGAGGTAAATGGGTACCGGTAGGAAGTAATTCCTTAAAAAGCTGTGTGCGCTATGAACGCCTAGCTTAGCCGGGTAATATAGGAGCGCCTTGAGCACCTAACAAGGTGGATATGTGCGCAAAATAAATACCCTATATTATTATTATTATTATTATTAATAACCTTATTAACGTTATTCTCTGTGTTGCCTGTTTTCGTATACCAACGAGCGCTGCTGTATTCGTGTATAGCACCCATTACAGGATACACAAAACATTAGATAGGCCTTGATCAATGGCAATTGTGAAAAATGGCTCATGGGAAAGGGATGGAGAAGAGAAAACTTTAGAATTTGACTGAAGAGTGGTGGATTCAAAAGGGAGGGGGGTAGAGTATAGTAAGTATGTCGGGAGGGGGGGGTGGCTGAGAATGAATGCTACTGCTATCTTGTTCTTACTTTTACTTATTTCTAGCCAGAGTAGCCCCCATCCCTTTTATAGAATATAGCCATCTAACCGCCCTCTTTCCCTCTCTCTCTCACACCCCTTGTCATAGGAAGATGTGAATGTATAGAACGCTTGTATGCTAATTCTCACTTCTTTTTGTTGTTATCTCATTTAACTCATGTAAATCTAGTATTTATATTGTGGGCAGTTCTTGCATCCAGATATGCACACTATACATATCTACAATTTTGTATTATAAGGGCCCTACATTGCATCCATTCATTGTTGAACTACATATAGGCAGGTAGGATGCGTGTAAATCCATAGGGCACTAGACATAGGAGTAACGTTAAAATTGGTCATTACATATTAACACATGTATATTTCATGCATTTCTTTGTGATAAAGTGAGTTTACAGATGTTAAAGAAAAGCCAGGAAGGTAATTTAAAAAGAAACCTTCATGTGCCATATAATATAATAACCTTGACTATAACCTACAAGGGGAATTCCATAGTGGATGAAATACCTGCCCAAACTCTTGTAGCAAATTATTTGCACTAGTATACATGTTTCAATCATCAAGAGGTCAAAAAACTAACTTAATCGCTATATATGCAAGGCTGTATAAGGGTAATATCAGGTAAAGAATTGTGGTTACCTTTGTGTTTGTAAACCTAGGCTAGGCTGTGTAACTACAGCTAACGTTATTCTCTGTGTTGCCTGTTTTCGTATACCAACGAGCGCTGCTATATTCGTGTATAGCACCCATTACAGGATACACGAAACATTAGATAGGCCTTGATCAATGGCAATTGTGAAAATGGCTAATGAGAAAGGGGTGGAGAAGAGAAAACTTTAGAATTTGACTGAAGAGTGGTGGATTCAAAAGGGAGGGGGGGGTAGAGTATAGTAAGTATGTCGGGGGTTGGCTGAGAATGAATGCTACTGCTATCTTGTTCTAACTTTTACTCATTTCTAGCCAGACTAGCCCCCATCCCTTTAGAATACAGCCATCTAACCCCCCTCTCTCCCTCTCTCTCTTACACCCCTTGTCATAGGAAGATGTGAATGTATAGAATGCTTGTATGTTAATTCTCATTTCTTTTTGTTATCTCATTTAACTCATGTAAATCTAGTATTTATATTGTGGGCAGTTCTTGCATCCAGATATGCACACTATACATATCTACAATTTTGTATTATAAGATTTTAGGCCCTAAATTGCATCCATTCATTGTTGAACTACATATAGGCAGGTAGGATGTGTGTAAATCCATAGGGAACTAGACATATAGGAGTAACGTTAAAATTGGTCATTACATAACACATGTATATTTCATGCATTTCTTTGTGATAAAGTGAGTTTACAGATGTTAAAGAAAAGCCAGGAGGGTAATTTCAAAAGAAACCTTCATGTGACATATACTGTAATAACCTTGACTATAGCCTACAAGGGGAATTCCAGAGTGGATGAAATACCTGCCCAAATTCTTAAATAGCAAATTATTTGCACTAGTATACATGTTTCAATCATCAAGAGGTAAAAAAACTGACTTAATCGCTATATGCAAGGCTGTATAAGGGGTATATCAAGTAACGAATTGTGATTACCTCCTTTTTTGTATACCTAGGCTAGGCTGTGTAACTAAAGCTAACGTTAGTCTCTGCGTTGCATGTTTTAGTGTGTTTTCGTATACCAACGAGCGCTGCTATATTCGTGTATAGCACCCATTACAGGATACACGAAATATTAGATAGGCCTTGATCAGTGGCAATTGTGAAAAATGGCTAATGAGAAAGGGGTGGAGAAGAGAAAATTTTAGAATTTGACTGAAGAGTGGTGGATTCAAAAGGGAGGGGGGGTAGAGTATAGTAAGTATGTCGGGGGGTGGCTGAGAATGAATGCTACTGCTATCTTGTTCTTACTTTTACTTTATTTTTAGCCAGACTAGCCCCCATCCCTTTAGAATACAGCCATCTAACCGCCCTCTTTCCCTCTCTCTCTGTCTCACACCCCTTGTCATAGGAAGATGTGAATGTATAGAACGGTTGTATGCTAATTCTCATTTCTTTTTGTTGTTATCTCATTTAACTCATGTAAATCTGGTATTTATATTGTTGGATGTTCTTGCATCCAGATATGCACACTATACATATCTACAATTTTGCATTATAAGATTTTGGGCCCTATATTGCATCCATTCATTGTTGAACTACATATAGGCAGGTAGGATGTGTGTAAATCCATAGGGAACTAGACATATAGGAGTAACATTAAAATTGGTCATTACATAACACATGTATATTCCATGCATTTCTTTGTGATAAAGTGAGTTTACAGATGTTAAAGAAAAGCCAGGAGGGTAATTTCAAAAGAAACCTTCATGTGCCATATATAATAACCTTGACTATAGCCTACAAGGGGAATTCCAGAGTGGATGGAATACCTGCCCAAATTCTTAAATAGCAAATTATTTGCACTAGTATACATGTTTCAATCATCAAGAGGTAAAAAAACTGACTTAATCGCTATATATGCAAGGTTGTATAAGGGTAATATCAGGTAAAGAATTGTGGTTACCTTTGTGTTTGTATACCTAGGCTAGGCTGTGTAACTACAGCTAACGTTATTCTCTGTGTTGCCTGTTTTCGTATACCAACGAGCACTGCTGTATTTGTGTTTAGCGACCAGTACAGGATACACGAAACATTAGATAGGCCTTGATCAATGGCATAGTGAAAGTGGCTCATGGGAAAGGGGTGGAAAAGAGAAAAACTTTAGAATTTGACTGAAGAGTGGTGGAGTCAAAAGGGAGGGGGGTAGAGTATAGTAAGTATGTCGGGGGGTGGCTGAGAAAGAATGCTACTGCTATCTTATTTTAACTTTTACTTATTTCTAGCCAGACTAGCCCCCATCCCTTTAGAATACAGCCATCTAACCCCCCTCTCTCCCTCTCTCTCTTACACCCCTTGTTATAGGAAGATGTGAATGTATAGAATGCTTGTACCAGGATGCGACATAAGCGCTTGCCCAATTGCCCGGGGCAAGTATAAGTTAGAGTCGGGCAAGTGTTTTGAAGCAAAGACAAAAACTGATTGCCCGAATCGGGCAAGCAAAATTCTCGTATTATAATTTAGAAAGATTCCCCATATTTCACCATCAAAATATAGAAAAGAAAAAGACACAAAAAAAGCCACATCATTAATTTCTTCTTTAAAAAAACTTTAAGTCATGATTGATATTGCAAAATTTGCTCATTTTCTGCAATAAACACACAGCTCAGAGACGTACACACACACACAGAATCAATGGCAGTCTAGCATACCTAGCTAGCTAGCGCCTCGTCCATGCAGCTGATGCATGTGGTGAAGTTTCTATGGAGTACGGTGCTGCACGAACGAAGTTTGCTCTGGAAAAAATCTCCCACAGAACTGTCGAAATTCACATTTCTTACCACTGAAAATTCTTGTAATGTCCACATTTCCTAAAAATTGCGGTAGCTCTGTCATTTGTAAGCAGTAAAAGGAGAAAGTTTCACTTCTGTTATGCTTCAAAAAGATCGAGTTTCGAATGATTGTCTGTTTCACACGCACTGAAATACATTGTTTGACAGTCCCACATATGCATTTGTGTGTATGTTGATAAACGTGGTTTCTTTCGTAACTATTTTTTTTAGCCAAGGAAATTGATAAATTTTCTTCTTTATTTATGACTGGATAGTTAGAGCTTTCTTCCTCTCTATTTTCCTTCTTTTCTTTTCAATCTTTCCTTCTTTTGAATCTCTCTTTATTTCTTTAAATTTCCTTTCTTTTGTTCATTTTTTTGTTTGTTCATCTTTTTTTCTTTCTTCCTTCCATCCAACTTTTGTTTACCTCTTTCTTTAATCCTTCCTTCTTTTTCCCCTTCCTTTCATTCTTTTTTTAATGTCTTCCTTCCATCCATCCATTCTTAACCTTTTCTTCCTTACTTTCTTCAGCCCTCTTTCTTTTCTTTATTTCTTTCCTTCATTTCTTCCTTTCTTTTTGTCTTTCATTCTTTCTTTCTCCTTCCTTCCTTTCTGATTTTCTTTATTTCTGTCTTTCGTTCTTTTGATCTTTCTTTTTTCCATCCATCCTTTCTTTTCTTCAATATTTTTTCTTGCTGCCTTCCTTCATCTTTCCTTCATTCCTTCTTTCAATTTCTTTCTTTTTTTCCTTCCTTACATCTATTCTTATACCTTTTCTTCCCTTCTTTCCTTTCTCTTGTTTTCTTTCTTTTCCTTCCATCAATCCTTTACCTTTTCTTTTTCTCTTTTCTTTCTTCCTTTCTTTCTTTTTACCTTTTTTCTTTCTTTTTTTTATTTGTTCCTTCTTTTATCTTCCCCTCAGTTTTTTTCTTTCTTTTTTCTTTCCTTCCTTCTTTTCCTTCTTTCTTTCTTCCTTTATTTCTTTCTTTCTCTTCCTCGCAGCCTTTCTCTCTCTTTCTTTCTTTCTTTTTTTTTTCTTTATTTCTTCCTCCTTCCTGTCTTTCTTCTTATTTTTTTTCTTTCATTTTTTCCCCCTCTCTTAATTTTTTTTTCTCTGGTTATTTTCAGTGATTTCCCCTTTTTTTATTGTGTGTCCTAGTCCCCTCCAAAATATATGGAAAATATATGACATTAGGAAATTAATTAAAGAGCATATTGACCATATTTTGTCATGATGTTCAAGATAAAAATCATTTTAAAAAAAGAAGTAAAACTAGAAGGTACATCAGTAGTCATGTTGAAAAATGTATTAATAAAGCCGTCAATGGTATGGTATGTAAAACCGTAAGGCTTGCTATATTTGTTTTGAAGCAATAAAACTTTGTTTTGAAGGATCTTTCGGGCAAGTGAAATCTATATTCGGGCAAGTATTTTCCAATTATTTAAAAATTTACTTGCCCGACTGGGCAAGTGCTTCAAAAAAGTTATGTAGCACCCTGCTTGTACGTTAATTCTCATTTCTTTTTGTTATCTCATTTAACTCATGTAAATCTAGTATTTATATTGTGGGCAGTTCTTGCATCCAGATATGCACACTATACATATCTGCAATTTTGCATTATAAGATTTTGGGCCCTACATTGCATCCATTCATTGTTGAACTACATATAGGCAGGTAGGATGTGTGTAAATCCATAGGGCACTAGACATATAGGAGTAACGTTAAAATTGGTCATTGCATATTAACACATGTATATTTCATGCATTTCTTTGTGATAAATTGAGTGTACAGATGTTAAAGAAAAGCCAGGAAGGTAATTTAAAAAGAAACCTTCATGTGCCATATAATACACTCGGCAAAAAAAGTTCTTGGACACTTATAAAAGTTAAATATTCCATATAGATATTTGATGAAAGGCAAATTATTGTATGTCAACATGACCAGACAATATTCCTTTTCCAGTATGACATGATATTTTCATGTGAACAGTCATGCATGGGTGGTTAAATGCTTTAAACAATAGCAATGTCAGTAAAAGAAAATTGCAAGAAATGGACCATTGATATGCTAATGATCATGGCCATCCTGTAGGCATACATTCAACAATTTCAACAGATTTTTATCATTTGAATTGAATGCTTAGGGATGCATCATGAGATGCATAATGAGATGGATCATTTGGACACTCACTTTCAAGATGAAGCTTTCCAACCAAGAGCGTGCAAGAGCAATAGGAATGTTGCAGTCTAGGCAGTCATTTAGACAAGTGGCTCGATATTTCCAAGTTTCACCAACAAGAATTTCGAATTTGAACCAGCGGTATTTGGCTACTGATGAAGTTAGAGACCGCCCTAGGAGTGGTCGACCTAGGGCCACCACCCCTGCAGAAGATAGGAGAATAAGGATAATTTTCTTTTGCTTAAGCCAAGATACTGAAATTTGACATTTTTTTCATCGATTAACTTTGACTTAAAATTCCAGTGGAATAGTGATGCATCCAAGGTGGATAACTTTCTCTTCACTTTTAGAGTGGTATTTGCCTTAAGTTTACTTTTATCGTTTAATGGATATTTATGCCATACAAACTTTCACAACTGAAAGAATGACTGATCGTTTTCTTGCAATTTTCTTTTACTGACATTGCTATTGTTTAAACCATTTAACCACCCATGCATGACTGTTCACATGAAAATGTCATGTCATACTGGAAGAGGAATATTGTCTGGTCATGTTGACATACAATAATTTGCTTTTAATCAAATATCTATATGGAATATTTTAACTTTTATAAGTGTCCAAGAACTTTTTTTGCCGAGTGTATAATAACCTTGACTATAACCTACAAGGGGAATTCCATAGTGGATGAAATACCTGCCCAAACTCTTAAGTAGCAAATTATTTGCACTAGTATACATGTTTCAATCATCAAGAGGTCAATATACTGAGTTAATGGCTATATGCAAGGCTGTATAAGGGGTATATCAGGTAACGAATTGTGATTACCTTCGTATTTGTATACCTAGGCTAGACTGTGTAACTAAAGCTAACGTTAGTCTCTGCGTTGCATGTTTTAGTATGTTTTCGTATACCAACAAGCGCTGCTATATTCGTGTATAGCACCCATTACAGGATACACGAAACATTAGATAGGCCTTGATCAGTGGCAATTGTAAAAATGGTTCATGGGAAAGGGATGGAGAAGAGAAAACTTTAGAATTTGACTGAAGAGTGGTGGATTCAAATGGGATGGGGGTAGAGCATAGTAAGTATGTCGGGGGGGTGGCTGAGAATGAATGCTACTGCTATCTTGTTCTTACTTTTACTTATTTCTAGCCAGACTAGCCCCCATCCCTTTAGAATACATCCATCTAACCCCCCTCTTTCCCTCTCTCTCTCTCTCTCTATTACACCCCTTGTCATAGGAAGATGTGAATGTATAGAATGCTTATATGTTAATTCTCATTTCTTTTTGTTATCTTATTTAACTCATGTAAATCTAGTATTTATATTGTGGGCAGTTCTTGCATCCAGATATGCACACTATACATATCTATAATTTTGCATTATAAGATTTTGGGCCCTACATTGCATCCGTTCATTGTTGAACTACATATAGGCAGGTAGGATGTGTGTAATTCCATAGGGCACTAGACATATAGGAGTAACGTTAAAATTGGTCATTACATAACACATATGTATATTTCATGCATTTCTTTGTGATAAAGTGAGTGTACAGATGTTAAAGAAAAGCCAGGAAGGTAATTTAAAAAGAAACCTTCATGTGCCATATACTGTAATAAGGGGAATTCCATAGTGGATAAAATACCTGCCCAAATTATTTGCACTAGTATACATGTTTCAATCATCAAGAGGTCAAACAAGTGGAATGCCTCTGGCGGTCTCACCTGCATCACACGATTCAATATAGCAGCAGTGCTGACTTTGAAAAACAACCTTTTAATAATTATTCACAAAAAACACCATTCATATGATACAACACTACGTTCATTGACATTTGACCTTGATAATGTGACCTAAAACTTGTCAGTGATACTTGATTACCCCTATATCCACATTTTATACACTATATCTATAAACTTTGAAAGTTATGACAGCAATCTAATAATTGCCTCTAAAATGACCAAAGTTCAATTACCTTAAATGACCTTTAACTTTGGTCATGTGACCTGAAACTCGCATGAGATGTTCAGTGATACTTGATTACTCTTATGTCCAAGTTTTATGAACTAGACCAATATACTTTCAAAGTTATGATGGTAATTGAACAAATACCCCCAATTTGGCCAAAGTTCATTGACCCTAAATGACCTTTGACCTTAGTCATTTGACCTGAAACTTGCACAGGATGTTCAATGATACTTGATTACTATTATGTCTAAGTTTCATGAATCAGATTCATGAACTTTCAAAGTTATAATGGTAATTCAACAGATACCCCCAATTTGGCCAAGGTTCATTGACCCTAAATGACCTTTGACCATGATCATGTGACGTGAAACTTATGCAGGATGTTCAGTAATACTTGAATAACCTTATGGCCAAGTTTGAACTAAGTCGATTTTTGTGTTGATTTGGTGTTGACGCCGCCGCCGTCGGAAAAGCAGCGCCTATAGTCTCACTCTGCTATGCAGGTGAGACAAAAACTGACTTAATGGCTACATTGTAGGCAACGATAGCCTATATAAGTTAAATACTAAACTGACATAGCACAATATATAGGTCACAATTTGAATAACATCTAATGGCATCACCGCTTCCCATCTCTCTCTATCATCTACAATAAGGAAAACACACTGATGGTCTTACAAAAATAAACAACACGTGACGTCCAAGCAGGGAACTGTCTGTAGCAAAATCGTCACCCTAATCTAATCCGAAACACATAGGGTGAAAATAATGCCATAAACACGGTCCAAGGCTATACCATATTTAACATTGTTTACACATGTCGCCTACAATAAAAACCTATCCAACCAAAAGGATGGAAACAAAATGCATACATGTATATACACCAATTCAAACAATGAAATTACAATCTGAAATGGCCTCAGCTAAATACCCTATAAAACAAATTAAATCCACAATTTGGCATCCTAATCAACAAAGTACGTGCCTGTATCCTGAAAGACAGAAATGTTTAAACAGCATATTACCATAAAAAACAAGACCAATTCCAAAGTGTAACCACATACAAATTTAAATGACAGCATCAATAAGTAAAAAAATATATACCTTCCCACACAACGAAACCTTACACAACTGTAAATACCAGTAAAAAGTAAATGAAACATAAAACTTTGTAGCATGGGGCATACACGTTACAGAAAAAAACACATAAATATGCAGTGTCAAAAAGGGCATGTAAACCATCATAAATATCAATGATACATCAACTGATACCAAAATATTGCACAAGTCACTCACCCACTCATCACTGTAGTCACAAGGTATTAAGTGTTAGTGATCAACAGCAAGACAACCAAAAAAGTATTCATAACAATACCACAAACGATTCAAAATCACTCATCCATAAAACATCAAAATTCATAAACACCATGATATTGTTTATTGTGAACACATCACATACCAGACTGTATACAGAAAATCATTCAATATAAAATATCTGCAAAGGAACATAATCAAACTTCCTGGCATAAAATCACATGTCACAAGTTATACATGGTAGGATGGGGGGTCGGGTGTCCGGACACTTTATATTTTTGAAACCTTCTTTTTTTGTCTTTGGACTACACTAAAAATATGAATTCAATACTTGTAATCATCTTCTATTTTGTTCTTTATAATATTTCCTAACATTTTGTACTAAAAATTTATGAAACTTCGCTTGTAATTTTTTCCAAATGACTTTCTAAAATTGATCGTCCAGACACACAACCTGTCCGGACACACACCAACTGGGTATACTCCCAACCTTCCTGATTGAACAGAAATATACCTGCAAATAAACACAAAAACACATCCCATCAGTCAATATATATTATATTAGATAGCCTTGAATGATGAAGATCTAGTTATAAGTTTAAAAACGTTAAATCTAAACTTAAAATTAGGTGTACGGTTCTTGCAGTAGGCCTAGATCAGTTGTGTATGATATTCACAGTGACTGATGGAACTGGTACAAGTAATGTTAGTGTAGCGCATTGAATGCCCATTTTCTATTAAATCAAAATCAAGTTTGTTTAGGCCTTACTTGTTGTTAGATCTAGGACCTACATGTAATTTAGAGTCCAGTCCAGGTCCAGGACCCAAGCCAGATCGAGAATGCATGTTGAGCCATCATCAGGTGCAGATTGTGATTTAGGCCTAATTGGGGATGAGATAAACATGACTAAGATCTAGATCTATGTCAGACTACTGTTCGTGGTGGTCCTCATCTTTCTGTTGTCGAACCAGGTCCAGATCTAACTAGACCTTAATGTTGTGCTAACACGAACTTACGTTGTGGTTAGCAAGATTTAACGTTAGATTTCTATAACTTTTAGACTCTACTCTCTAGCCTAGATCTATAATATATCTAACACGTTAAATAGTAAGTAAGACCTAACTTGGCATTCCTACATGTAGGCCTAAATCTAAATCTACTTACCCAATTTTATCGTCCAAAAGCTGATCTTCAGACATCACCATAATTCTTTGACGTTAGACCAAATCCAAAAGTTTTAAAAGTAAGCTTAGGCAGCTTCAGTTCAGTCTCTATCTCATCTGCTAAACTGACTGTTAATTCATTGGCTCCACTCACCAATAGGCCTAACGTTAAATATCCAGAAATTGTTAAATAAATCCCCAGAATTTCAGAAATGACGGTTATTCCTGTCTACACAAATAACTGAAGAAGGCCTAACGTTAGGTCGTATTAGGCTCCTCGTCGTCGTCGTCGGACTCACTTAAATTCCGCGGTCGGTCCGGTACGTACGTTCGAAGAGTAATGATCGATTTGCAAACGATTGCTGCTTTAGTCCCACATATGTTATTTCCGTGTAATTGGTAAAATCTAATCCACAAGAGGGCGCCATACACGTAGAAAAATATATTCATGGACCGGCTGGTCAATATATTCATCGAAGGTGGACCGGCCGCGCCCGGGACCGGCTGGGAAAATACATGAATTTCGATCATATCATGTGACGCGCTATAGACCAATCGCGCTTGGCTATTTGTCTTGGCTATCTAATATTGGTTTATAACAACATCAATCGGCGATGAAACTTATGAAAGCCGCAATAGAATGTTCCTCTTAATCACATAGTATGGCGAGTCCAATTATAAAAGCACAATGTCCAAGCTCGCGAAAGATGTAGAGTAATCACTGCCCATGGTAAAGTGTATGTCTCTGTAATCGCAATTCTCAAAAGCAAGCTGAGCAGAGATGGAAGTAAGAAATAAAGTAATAATAAAGTGGATTTGGCGCTTTACAAATCACATATTATTACTCAACTTTGCTGTGTTCTTTCAGTCAAGCCTCTAATTATTGCTTTCCAAGAGTATTGATAATTTTTAACATAAGAATACATGTGGACAAGAATTAAGAGCAGATTTGTATTAAATAATCTGCCTGTAATTCAATTCAACTTACATGTAGTTCCCAGCTTGTTGAGTTGTGATTTTCTCTTTCTTTTCAGTTTTGATCAATTTCCTTGTTATTGATCTTTAGTAGATGTGGATATATCATAATTTTCTAAAAGGACAGCAAATAAAAAGCTTTAGTTAGGGTTTTAAAAAAATGTATATTAGTTACAGCCTTAATTTTCCTAGAAAGGGTTTTCTACAGGATTTGGGAGACTTTGTTGACAATTATGAGGTGGCCATCATTTATAATAAAAAAATACATGTTCTTTTCTGAGCTGTTAGTATTTGTTAATACTAGTTATGATAATGGTTTTCTGCTGAAGTCACTTTTCGCTTTAATGGGGGTCAAATATTTGAAATTATATAAAAATTTATGTTTAGTGATGAAGTTATTTTGGTATTAAGGATATTTTTGTTTCCTTTCCAAATTTTTTATCATAAAAAATATTGGAAATGCCAAGTCTTCTGGAAACTTGATTATTTCTTCCTTTATTTCATCATTTTTGTATTGCCTGCATAGCAGAGCGAGACTATAGGTGCTGCTTTTCTGACAGCGGTGGCAGCAACATTGAAATCTTAACCAAAGGTTAAGTTTTTGAAATGACATCATAACTTACAAAGTATATAGACCTAGTTCATGAAACTTGAACATAGGGTTAATTAAGTATAATTTAACATCCTCATGGGGTTTCATGTCACATGACAAAGGTCAAAGGTCATTGAGGGTCAATGAACTTAGACCATGTGGGGGTATCAACATCAAAATCTTAACCTAAGGTTAAGTGTGTGAAATGTCATCATAACTAAGAAAATTAAAAAAAACTTGGACATAGGGTTAATCAAGTATTTATAAACATCCCGTATTAGTTTAAGGTCACATGACTAAGGTCAAAGGTCATTTAAGGTCGATGAACTTTGGCCATGTTGGGGTAATTGTTGAATTGCCATCATAAATTTGAAAGTTTATGGATATAGTTTATGAAATGTGGAAATAGGGGCAATCAAGTATCACTGAAGTTTTAGGTTACATGATCAAGGTAAACTCATTTAGGGTCAATGAAAGTGGTATTATATCATTATATGAATGGTGTTTTTGTGAATAATTATGTTTATAGTAGTTTTCAAAGTCAGCACCGCTGTTTATTGAATCGCGTAATGCAGACAAGACTGCCAGAGGCAGGGGAGCCCTTGTTTCTCTTTTCATTGTTTTCTTCTTTTACTTCATTATATTTCCTAATGCAGGGTGAAGAAATTTGTCCCATCATGCAAGAAGAAGAGATATATGCAAAGTTGAATTCTTCAGGACTCTCCAGGGGATTCTAGAGAAGCAAAACCACACCCAGGTCATCAAGAGGCGTCCTCTCTGGTTTCTATCCCTAGGTCCAAAGTTCGTAGAAAAAATGACTGCACAAGAGAAGTGACACCCTCTAGATCACCAAGTTCTGCCAACATGAAGATTCCTCGGGTTGTTTCTGAGAGTCCACATGGCCTTGTAGTCTTAGAAACAAAGCAGTCTCCAGCACATTCCAGGAAGATGCCGACGTGCCTGTGAATCGACTGAAGCGTTTTGTTTTTGTACAGATGAAACGAATTGTAGTGCTGATTCAAAAAGTGCTGGGAGAAAGAAAAAGACAAAGGTTCTCCTGACCAAACGAATGGATGATTGCTGCCTCGAAAGCGAAGACCTGAGCAAAAATGGGCAAGCAAAATAAAAATCCACCAGAAGAAGGGTCTCCAAGCAAAAGGAGATTGGCAGTAATGGTGATGTCAGAGATCTAACACCAAGAATGGAAAAAATGCCCATGCAGAAACTTTTGAGAACTGATGATCATCCAAGCTATTTCCTTAAAGACTCAGACAATTTGGAAATTACTTGTGAAGTGATAAGTCACATATCCAAAGGAAATTTCAAGCAGGAGGATGGCAGTATAATTGTCCGGCGGCTTATCTACCAAAGGATTGATGAGACTTTAAGAACTAAAAATGACCCAAAGAATGATACATCTTCCAAAAAACCCTCTGTGGATGTAGTTATGTCAACAGATAATTCTCTTGCAAAGCATCAACTGATGGAAAATGACACTAAAACACAGTCTCAGTGTGATAAAGAATCAATCACTGTGGCAAATGCTGCAGCTGCTGAGGTAGCAAAAGCAGTCGGTGAGATATCACTGGTGCCTCTCCTCAAATCCAAATACTCAGACTTTGTTTCCACAGTGTCTTCACCATGCACACTAACAATGACAGTCATGAAGGCACCATCGGGTCAGATTATGCCATCTGAATCCGACCTGAAAGCTTCAAAGACAAAACTGTCAGATGAACTAAGGACACAACAAAAAGCTTCTGGTATTTCAGCTCCATCTGCCGCAAGTGTTCCCCCAAAAAGTGGCTCAGAGCCAAAACCAAAGTAAAAAGAAGTCTCTTGACAAGAAAGCCCAGTCATTGGATTCAGGAAAGGTTTCTCAGTCACAGTGATGTCCATCTCCACCATTTCATCTCCAACCATCAATGAATCTTCAGCAGATCACCCGGGTACTGACCATACAAGACTTGATTGTCAAAGACCCATCGCTCGATGAGAAGAGAGAGAAGATCAAACGACCAATGAATGCTTTCATGATATGGTCTCGCCAGCAACGTGCAATCCTCGCTCGTCATACGCCTAGGATGACGAATGCTGAGATAAGTGTCAAGCTGGGTATCATGTGGAATGATCTTGACTACAACATCAAACAGGAGTACTTTGATGAAGCAATCCAGCTGAAACTGCAACCCCGAAAATATTATCCAGGTGATTAATTGACCTTTTTTCAAAGCTTTAATAGATGACTCAATCATGATGAAACGCTTATGTGATCACAGTATGTAAAGAGTAACCCCATTGAGAGTTTAAAGGCGAAGTTCACCCTGTCGATAAAGCCGTTTTAATATTCAGAAGCAGATAAATAAGAAAAAAATATTGGTGAAGGTTTGATGAAAATCCATAAAAGGATAAGAGATTATGGATTTTTAAAGTTCAAAATTTGTGATGTCAATATGTGAGTAGCTCTCCCATGTATTATGTATTGAATATTCCATACATTCAATTCAACATGATGAATAAAAATATTTTATAGTGAAAGAAAAGGGTATGAAAAATGTCTGATGTAAAATGTCCACTGTACAAATAAGTCACTTTCAATTGTTTGGTTGAAGGCTATCTCTAAAATCAATCATATAATTATTACATTGATTATGACGAGAAATGTAATTTAAAAGCAAAGCAAAAACATTACATACCTTCTGACTATATGTTTAAACTTTATTTGATTTTAAAAAATAGCTTATCCCATTTAGTTTATACTCATTTTTCTCAATCTTTAACCTTAGGTCTACTGAAAATGGAATATCTTTAACAAATGAAACATGTAAGAAATGCACTGTTACTTTCTTTAGTAAGCAACTGTTTTGATTCTTTATCCTTTATAGATTGGGTATACCAGCCGTGACCTCACAAACGTCCAAGTCGTCGAAAACATCTTGCTGTCCCCATGTTTGGAGGTGAAAACCAGTCGATACCAGGTGGTGCTGATTATGGCTGATGGACAGGAGGTACTATGCCCAGCTATACCTGTTCAGACTAGCCAAAGGCATGGATCCAGTAAGTACTCATTCTACAGGAGCTGTCAGTCACATCTGGGACCTGTTGCATAAAACTTTTAGCCATAAAACAAACTCTGGCAAACAAATTTATGCCATTTACACTTAACACATTAAAAAACTATTGCAAAAAAAGTTTTTCTTTTATGCAACAGGCTCCTGGACGTTTTAGCCAGCAAAAGCCAACATACATGTCAAACCATTTTACCATTCACTCTCAATGTTTTTCAAGAATTGCCATTCGTTATGAGCACACATTGATTTTCTAATATCAAGACATAATTTCTTGGTCACAAGAATTCGAAATTCTTGACATACATTTAGTATGAAAAAAAAGACCTTGTGTCTGTATATGCTGACTAAGATGTCAGGGCTCTGTAACACAAAGCTTAGCAATGAATCGCAAATATGTAAGAACACATTTGATTGGTTCCTGGTCAGTAATTTGAACCAAATACGTGTTTAACATTGATCTTGATTAGTCAGTTGATTTAGCGATTGATCGTTAATCTTTGTGTTACGGAGCCTAGGTGTAACATCTCCCATTTGAATTACTCGAAATGCTAATGAAACTGCAAATGAAATATTAAACTTTTCTAGTCATGAATATATTTTTTGTATATAATGCAGTATTTGCTTGATTCTCAAGTCTTTCATTTTCATCCCAAATCATAAAAAACAAACGATGACTGTGGGCTAATTCTTCATGTTAATAGATTTTGAAACAAATGCTTATTTTGGGTCTTTTTCACACTTGCAACTGAAATTTGTCAGTCAGTTAAAGAAGTTTAGCAAAAAATAGAGCGAAGTCAGTTTTTATTTTAAAAAAAGACTGTAGAATGTGATTTTTCTTGCATTTCCCCTAATTGAGCGTGCTAAACATAGATATGTTTGTTGCAAAATGTATTAATAACATCTGAAGCCATTGCCATGGCAACCAAATGTCTCATTTCCAAAAAAAAAATAATAATAATACGGATCACAAGATTATGGACAGGTGGAAAATACAATAACCAAATAACTCAATTGGCCCAGTCATTTAATTCTGAACAAAAATTACAGTAAGTGTTCTGCATGACTTCATCAGAATAATAAAATGATGTTGCCATGGTAATACTTCAGTTTAATGATAAATATTAATGTTGCAAATGTCCCGTTGCCATGGCAACATATCATTTTCCCCCGCAAAAGTATCAGCTTTGATAAAAAAAAGCATTGTAGAATCTGATTTTTCTTTCATTTCCCCTAATTTTAGGGTGCTAAGTAAATTTATATGTATGCTTGCTGTTAATATATAAATAACACCTTCAGCCATTGCGATGGCAAGCAATGAAGATATAATTTATAAAACACACAAAAAAATAAGGTTGAAAAGATAATGGACAGGTAGAATGTAAAATATTTACTTTATCTACATAAGGATTGAGCAGTCATTAAGTTTTGAACAAAAATTAAAGTAAGTGTTCCACATGAGTTCATTAGAATGATAAAAAACTGATGTTGCCTTAGTAATACTTGAATTTGATGATATGAATGTTTGCAAACCCCCGGACAACTACCCCCGGGACAACTAACCCCCGAGGACAATTACCCCCCGAGGACAATTACCCCCGAGGTCAATTACCCCCTGGACAATTATTACCCCCAGAAAAGCCCCCCTTCTCTCCAGCATCAATGTTAGAATTAAGCGGGACCCATTGTAAGTTTTGGTCGGTGGCACAGGTTTTCGAAATATTTTCTACTTTATCTTACGTTAATAACTTTGTCTTTCTCTTTTATATTGCTCTTTTTCCTGTGAAAATGATGACAACTTTCTTATTCCTCTTCCTAAGCGCAATATGAAACATATGAAACTGTGATATTGTCGATATTCTTTTCTGAAAAGGGACAATTTAGTCATTAAGAATTCATAATAATAATTAAACTTATATCGCGCCAAATCCACTCTGTAGAGTGCTCAAGGCGCTTTTTAGGAAATTATAAAAGAAATTAAGAAGAATTGAAGAGAAATGTTTTAAGGTAATGTTTGAAAGTTTCAGAGGTCAAGCACTGTTTGATGTTTTCAGGGAGGCTATTCCATAACTTAGAGGATGAGTAAACAAATGATCCCCCCCCCCCCCAGGTTTTTGAAACTTTGGGGGTAACAAGATAATTGGAAAAGGAGGAACGTAAGGATCTTGAAGGGGTATAACTTTTGATCGGTGAAATGAGGTACTGGGGAGAAGAGCCATGGACACAGTGAAAAGTTAACAAAATCTTGAACATAATACGTTGTTTTACAGGGAGCCAATGCAAGGAATCATGAATATTTTATCATCATATTTATTAATGTAATAAGCCTAATGTGTGAGTGAAATGTGTTCACACTGAGGCCTGAAAACTGGATATATCATGAATAGGATTTGTGAGTTGATATATTTCTAACAAAAATGCGAGCGCAAATCGTGAAACGAAATTTTTGGTAAACTGTCATAAAACGGGGGTTTAAGTAGTTATATAATTTGGCAATTCAAATAATGCGAGCGCATAGCGCAAGCTGCAAGTTATATTCACACCAAAGACCTTATAATATATTACTAGACCGAAAGCTGCGTGCGCGTTCAGCACAAAACAAATGAGATTAGGCTCCGCCTACCGCGATCATTTGAAGACAAAAATAAGCCCTCATTGACATTCATGAGCATGAAGATATTCATAATCCGGCCTTTTCATTGGCTAAGAGCGTCATTAATACGCAATTTCCCCGATTCTTTGTCATCGATACTAGTGGTATCGTGTTACAGAATTAATTATTCATTTGACCTCATTACGTCATCTAATTTATTCATTATGAAACTTTTCTTTCCACACAAAAATGGACCTACGAACACTCCGGTGAGTACGTATAAATTGATATAACCACATTAATTCTGTGGACTATTTACACATTTCACACTGTATTTTGTGATCTTAGATTATTTCTTTAACTAATTAGAGAGTTTGCTATCATTCTTCTGTTAAAGAAAAGCAGAATTTGGTCTTTGAAATTGAAGTTAGATTGTCATCGTCGCCCGGCCCAGTGCAGCCTGTATGTTGCTTTTCAGTGGTTATGCCGCTGTGTCAACCACATGTATTTTGTACGGGCTCCTAGCCGGCTGGGCATCGAGAGAAAATCGGGCCGGGAGCCCACGATTGATTAAAACAAGAAGAATGAAGCTTCTTTTTGTACACTGTATAACGTTAGATCTAGAGGGAGATCTATCTTCAGTAGATCGAGACTCAGTCAGGAATACTGTGAAGCGGAGTGTGGAAGAAGATATGCCTGTCATCATTGTGTCAATCCTCACTAGATTCTCGTCAGTTTCAGATATCAAATTTATTTTGCATAACTTCAGGCTTCTTCTGCATTTAGCCCCCACCCATTTTAATTCTTATTGTCATTTATATAGTTAGACTCGGTATTAGAAATAACAATGCTGCTCTGCATGTTTGTCTCACTCTCATTATCAATAGGCCTATACAATAGATCAAGATCTAATTTCTGGTTAACAGAGCCTAGTCTTTCTTCTTAATTTTACTTTATCAGTTTACATGGTTTATGAATTATGTTACTTTACTTTTATCCATCGATGCTTGTACGTAGATCTGGGCCTTATACCTAATTCAAATCTAGTCATCTAACTTATACTTTCCCAACCCTCGACACGTACCCCCAGGGCTTAGGATCTAGGTCTATAATTTTAGGCCTAGATGTAGGTCTGGGCCTAAACGACTACATTTGCATGTACGAGTATGACTGTCGGTGGACCAAGGACTAGATCTAGATGCTATCATCTACTCTAGTCTCGGTCAATAATGGCAATGAAGGTTTAGCCAGGAATAAAAGTCAGACATCAAAAATTTCTAAATCGATATACATCTAGGTAAAGTCACCGAAGGGTTAGCTTTACATTCTAGGTCTAGATAGATCGAGAGTCTATCGATAGTCTAGATCTAGAACTTATTTAGATACATGAATGCTGTCACGCAGCACTGATTCTGGTTGGACTAGATCTATACTTTCTTACAAATAGATCATCTAGTCTAGACCTAGTGCATGAGATTATGAAATTATGTTGTTAAAATCAAATGAATTAAGATTCGGAATAAAAAGATGCAGATTTTTTTTTTTTTTTGGGGGGGGGCAGACATGTGAAGAAAAAAAATTAGAGAAACCTGAAATTCAGAAAGTGAGGGCCCGAAGCTACCAATATTGCCTAGGGCTGTTTTTTGCATTTTCTAAAGTAAAATTGAAGGATTTCATGCAATTCTTTTTTTTTTATGAAGGTTTTCACATTTCAGCTCCCACCCAAATACACTGTTTGAAAATTTATTCTTAAAATAAAAGAAGTTCTTGCAGCAGAGTCTCGAGAACACCTGTAATTTTACCAGATTGCATAATCTTACATTATATCATGTAAAATTACAGGAAATTGGTATTTGGTGTATGGAACCTTACACATTTCCTTAAATAAAACACCATTTTCCCCTTTTTAAACAGACCTGTTCTGTAGAAAACTTCCTGTTTTATGAATTTACAGAATGATTCTGTTATTGCTTTCTGCAAAATCTTGTTTTTTTTCTGTAAAATCAGGTTTTTTTTACAGTGTACATACGGCCATAAAAGAGATCACTTGACACTTATTGTTCTCTCTTTTCTTTCACAAACAGGTTGAGTTTGAAGAACAAGAAAAACAGTAGAGGTCTACCTGGTACCTATGGTTAAACATGATGATCATAAGTGCATGTATCATTTTGCAGATTCTCATCCAGGTATAAAAGTTAAACTAACCCATAAAAAATTGCAGATACATTACATGCATTGAAATGAATGTTAACCATGTTTACATTAAATAAAAATAACCTGAGCCACTGCTAAGAGGTAGGATCTATACTGAATAAACACTTCTTATATATACAGGCTCTCGACTCTCTCGAGTCTAAAATAGAACCAATGCCAAAAGTTATGTACCTTGGGCAAATTTATAAAATAAGGTCATGTCCTTGATCTACTATTATTTATATGGCCTTTTTATTTCCTATTTGTTTATGAACAAAGCAATATTTATTTTTCATGATTATATTTTATAAAGTTCATTTTATTCATTCTTTAGTGTGATATTCATATTTCATATTTGTAGATTTACAATTTTTTAAAAATCTTATTATTTTACATTTTGTCCAATAGGATGATGCAACTCTACAATTTCCATGGAGGTGATTGATGATGATAAACAATTGGTGAAGTAGGCCTAATAGAACAGTGATAGGACCACAAAGAGAAATACAACCTACAGCAAATATATGAGTGAGTTAATAAGTGATTATTTTTAATAATGGGGGGTTTTCACAATATTTTTAGGCAACAAATAGACCTGCCTTTGAAAAAAAAAAATTTCAATTCTGTTTTAAGGTTATAGTTAGGTGTCGTTTTTATTCGCAGATCAAAATATTCTGTGCAACAAAACATATCATCTTTAATTCTGACTATTATATATAATTTATATATATGTTAATTCATATATTCATATTTATGGGAAATCTCTGACATTTTTTTTTATAGAGTACATGTAGTTATAATGGAGAGTGGTATGCAAACTGCATAGAACAGGTTTAAGTGATATGCTTTGTAGAAGTACAAGTTTATAATTAGTAGAAGTAAGATTTCCTATGTTATGTGATGAAGAAATTTATATACCGGTATGTATAGTCTTACTTTTCTTAAAACAATTATGTTTTACAAATCATGACAATTTTAATTTAAATTCATTGATTTTCTTTCTCTATTTTTTCAATCTGCAGGACTGGTGTAACAGATGTTTTCATTCAAGAAATCCAACAAATTGAAGAGTGACTTAGCTTAGGAAGCACTTGATAAAGATGGAAAAGGTTTTTTTTTTTCAAGTCCAATTTTTTTTTTTTTAATTATCATCACAACCCCAAATTCATGAAGTATGAAATTTCCTGTCGATTTTCATTAAAACTGGTTGCAAAAGGAAAAGCTATAAACATACAAATAGGAGCGGCGAAGTGAAGTTGAAAGTGGGGGGGGGGGGCACAGGGAAAATGCTGTATTATGTGAAATTTTAAAGAAGTTGCGAGAGAGCAAAATTTTGACATTTTTAAAAAGAAAATCCAATTTTGTGATAGATTTCGACAAAATATTCAGAATGATATATTTCACCCTTTTTTTTTGGGGGGGGGGGGCAAGAGTCCTCCATCTGTAGTGTACGAAACTGCTTATCTACCCCCACTCACATGAATTATTAAACTTAATGCACAAAGGATTTCCTTATTGTTTTCTTGTTTCAAAGGGCACTCGTCATGGTGACCATAAAACGGGTCCTTCTCAGGTGAAAGGGGCACAGAACAAATTCTTTAGGAGCACTTTTCTTGGGTAAAAGGGGGCAGTTATTCGAGAAAGGGCACTTACAAGAAGGCGAGGGGGCACTTTTTAACACTTAAAACGGGCCCTCAGATGAAAGGGCACAGAATACGTTCGGGGGCATTTTTTGGTAAAAATTTGCATACAAGGAAGAGCACTTGGTAACACCTAAAACAGGTTCTCGTCAGGTGAAAGGGACACAGTACACGTTCGTGAGGGGGCATTTTTCTTACATAAAATTAAAGGCACTTTTTAGTGCTTCAAAAAGTAGGGGCCGGAACTGTGCCCCCCAGGATCGCTGCCCCTGCATACAAAAAACATTTTCGTTCGATTCAAAGTATTAACATACGCTTAAGAAAAAAAGTAAGGCTAAATCCTCTGATAATGTGATATTTTTTCTGGCTATTAATAAAATTCACAACTAACCAGAAAATGCCTTCATGTCTTTCATTTGTATTCATATAGTATTTGTACAGAGCTAAAATGAAAGGGATTTGGAATTGGCAAAATTCAAATGAGATGGAGATCGAGAGAGAGAAAGAGTGATGAGAAGGGGGTCGAAAAGAGATGAGAAAGAAATGGAGGGGCACATATGAAGAGATAATTTAGAGGGGGGGGGGTAAGAGAGCACGAATGGTGGGAAGTAGGAACAAAAGGGTGGAAGAGAAATAAGACGAGATTTATGGAAACCAGGAGACAGATAACAAGTGGGAAAATTATTAAATGGAAAAATAGAGCAAGAAATGCTGGAGAATAGAGGGGACAGGAAACGTATTAAACATGATAAACTGGGGCCCGTTTCATCATGAGTTACAAGTATGGTAATTATGATTGGTTATAGCCGTTACCATCGTAGTCAACTACGATGGTAACTGTTATAACCAATCATAATCTAGGTTACCACGGTAATCACAATAACAGCGATGTTTAAATAGCTGTAATTCATTATGAAACGGACGCCAGATGAAGAAAACAGGCACGGGGATCCATGAGGGCCGGGGCCGGCCCCTTACGTATTATACCTTGAACAAAATATTTTTTTTTTGCTTCTCGAAATTTGTAACAAGAAATGTACTCTATTAGTGGTGACAGTTATTTTTTTCAGTAACCATACTCAACCAGTGAAAATTACCATCAAATTGTAATAACCATGTTCTGCCCCCACCCGCCCCCCCCCCCCCCCTCCCTAGAAAAAAAAAAAAAAAAAAGACTTTTGGGTCAGTGCAACAGCCCCCTTTGATCCGTTCGGCGGCCTCTGCCGGCTATTTAGAGTCTAGATTCAATTCAATTATTTTATTTTCCACTTTCAATTTCATATTTACAATTATGATACAATTGACAAAGTAACATATAATCACAATTGAAGTACATACAAAAAATGACAACATTATAAAATTACAATAGACAATTATCAAATCGAAATATCAATGATTGAAAGGGAGGGAGGGCCAACTGAAAAGCAGAGCTTGTATAATGTAGGCCCCCCTAATATTGATTAATTAATATTGATTCTTTACATTTGTTAAAAACTAAGATTGCTGTATATCTTAACATGTGACAATTTGGGGATGGCAAAAGCACTTGAGACCTCTTTAACTAATCACGACTTGAAGACTACTCTTTTCATCTTCCCTTTATAGGCCTATAAGACACAATACAAACAATGCTTTGTTTTTAAGTGATATCGATTGTGATATCGATACTTTATTGAGCGCAATGTATCGTCTCAGATTTGCGCTTGCTTGATTCGCTGAATCCTTCGCGTCATGAGCGCGTAACAAAATGAATACATTAATGAATTTGCCAAGTTGACCTTTGTCATTGCGCTGATGTGCGTATTGTCTAATACACGTACAAAACCACAGTCGACGAGGGAGCATCGTACGAAATTAATATTAATGAGGGCTTATTTTAGCTTCTAATGGATTAAACAAAATGGCGGTAGCTTCGGGGGCTTGATTCACACCATAAAACGGACATTATACAGAGCACTTAAAAAATCAGTTTGTAAATCAAACAAAATAATGTCCGAGCTGAAATATGCTTTGTATAGCGACTTCAAAACTTAATATTTTAAGCTACATATCAGCCTATTTAGCAAGATATGTTTCTTATCGAACAGGCTATCCGAGCGCGAAGCGCGAGCGAAAAATTTAATGTAGTGACATGAAATATATTTTTTAATCATTTTCCAAGTCTTCCCCTGACCTTTTTTTTTTCACTCGTCTCCCTCTTATTTTACCTCTTCTCTTTCCTCCTTTCTTTCCCCTTTTTTTTCTTTCCCCCTTTTTTTTCAATTTTTTTGGCTCCGCCAAGGGGGGGGGGGGGTGTTGCACCCACAAATGTAATAACGCCTACAAATGTAATAATTCCCCCCCCCCCCAAATGTAATAATGCACTTTACCCACAAATGTAATAATTTTGGATCGCCCACAAATGTAATAAATTTGAAGGGATTTTTGGCGAATCCGTTCTAAACTAAAATCCTACAGTAATGCGTTCATATAGCACAAAAGTGCAGTCTTGTTTCCAGACCCAATTAATTCAAAAATTATAACATAAGTCCAAACTCTTTTCTCCAGACCCAGTTGAATAAAACTGGTGGAATTAATGTCTTTGTTGTTTTAACTTATATGGCGCGTATCGTGAATATATGCGCTAAGAGTAAATTGAGAATCAAGCATAGTCTTTTCTCCAGACCCTGTTACTTAAAAATAAAAACTAAAACCGTATAGTAATGCGTTCATATAGCACAAAAGTGCAGTCTTTTTCCAGACCCGGTTAATTAAAAAATTATAATATAAGTCCAAAGTCTTTTTTCCAGACCCGGTTGTTTCAAAATTTATAATATAAGTCCATAGTCTTTTTTCCAGACCCGGTTGTTTCAAAAATTATAATATAAGTTCAAACTAAGATACGATCATGATATTCCAGTGGAATAATAATAATAATGAGAATCGAGCTTAGTCTTTTCTCCAGACCCAGTTGATTAAAACTGGTGGAATTAATGTCTTTGTTGTTTTAACTTATATGGCGCGTATTGTGAATATATGCGCTAAGAGTAAATTGAGAATCAAGCATAGTCTTTTCTCCAGACCCTGTTACTTAAAAATAAAAACTAAAACCCTATAGTAATGCGTTCATATAGCACAAAAGTGCAGTCTTTTTCCAGACCCGGTTAATTAAAAAATTATAGTATAAGTCCAAAGTCTTTTTTCCAGACCCGGTTGTTTCAAAATTTATAATATAAGTCCAAAGTCTTTTTCCAGACCCGGTTATTTAAAAAATTATAACATAAGTCCAAACCAAGATACCATAATGATATTCCAGTGGAATAAAAATGAAAATCGAGCTTAGTCTTTTCTCCAAACCCTGTTATTCCAAAATTATAAATAACAATACAACAACCACAAATACAGTATAATTTTATTAATGCTGGATAACATGGACATATATTTTAACGTAAGACCCTATCATATTCTTATTCTTGTGGAATAACACGAGTTTAAAAACGTACTCTTTCCTCCAGACCTGGTTATTTAAAAAATGAATTAAAAAACTTCAAGTCTAAGACCAATCTTCAAAAGTGACACCCAGTAAATATATGTCTTTACCCCACACCCAGTTTTTTTTTTAAATAATACTAAGACCCCTACAAAACATTGTAATAATGTATGGGTAAAGCAAACATCCTTTCTCCAGACTTGGGTATTACTAGTATTTGAAAAAAATAAAATAGCTTTTACAAATATTCTAAAACGAATAACCAATAATCTAATTACTGTGGAATAACATGAAGATCGATTGTACACTTTCCTCCAGACACAGTTATTTCAAGAATAAAAAAGCAATAAAACCAACCCCCAACAACGAATCTAAGAACCAACAATCCTCCAAATTAAGACCATGTAGAAAAGCAAGTTTAGAGTGTTGTCTTTATTCCAGACCCAGTCATTTAAAAAATAATTTAAACAATCTTAAAAACATAAGACTTTTTCATATTCTTATTCCTGTGGAATAACACGAGAATTATGCTTAGTCTTTCGTCTAGATCTGGTTATTTAAAAGATAAACAAATATTTAAAAAAAAAATTAAAGCTAAGACCAATCTTCAAAATTAAACCCAGTTAAAATGCTTGGGTTTAGAGTGTTGTCTTTACCCCACACCCAGTTCTCTTAAAAATACAAATTAAGCAAAACATTAATCTTAAAACTTAGACCCCAGCATCTTCCAAACTATAAAAACCCTGTGATAATGCATACCACAAAAACGACAAATTAATCATAGGCGTAAATATTCATATATGAGTGATACGTGCCTTAAAACCCAAGATAACAACAACAAAGTTATTCTACATCAATGATATTGTGGGGTCTTTGTTAATATTGTTTGTTTGTTTTTATTGTTTCGTATAATTTCCTATTTTGAAATAACTGGTTCTGGAGCAAAGACTACACCATATTTCCATGCTATTCAATGTTGATAAGATTGCAGGGTCTTTGTTTTGTTGTTGTTGTGTTTTTAATGATTTTTATAACTTGGTCTGGAGGAAAGACTAAGCTAAACTATGTTATTCAACATTAAGAAGAATTAATTTTGCGATCTTTATTTGGAAGATTGTTTAAATGTTTTATATAACCGGGTCTGGAGAAAAAACACTGACTTTGCGCTATTTGAACGCATTACTATAGGGTTTTAGTTTAGAACAGATTCGCCAAAAATTCGCCAAAAATCGCCAAAACCCCTTCAAATCTGTGGGTAAAGTCATTATTATATTATTACATTTGTGGGCGATCAAGGATTATTACATTTGTGGGTAAAGGGTTTTAGTTTTTAGTTTTAAGTAACCGAGTCTGGAGAAAAGACTACGCTTAATGCTCAATTTACTCTTAGCGCATATATTCATGATACACGCCGTATAAGTTAAAACAACAACAAAGACAGTTATTCCACCAGTTTTAATTACTGGGTCTGGAGAAAAGACTAAGCTCGATTCTTATTTTTATTCCACTGGAATATCATTATCGTATCTTAGTTTGGACTTATATTATATAAATTTTTAAATAACCGGGTCTGGAAAAAAGACTATGGACTTATATTATAATTTTTGAAACAACCGGGTCTGGAAAAAAGATTTTGTACTTTTGTGCTATATGAACGCATTACTATAGGGTTTTAATTTTTAGTTACCGGGTCTGGAGAAAAGACTATGCTTGATTCTCAATTTACTCTTAGCGCATATATTCACAATACACGCCGCGGAAGTTAAAACAACAAGAAAGACATTAATTCCACCAGTTTTAATTAACTGGGTCTGGAGAAAAGACTAAGCTCGATTCTCATTTTTATTCCACTGGAATATCATTATCGTATCTTAGTTTGAACTTATATTATAATTCATAAAATAACCGGGTCTGAACAAAAAGACTGGACTTATATTATAATTTTTGAAACAACCGGGTCTGGAAAAAAGACTGGCCTTATATTTTAATTTTTGAAAAAACCGGATCTTGATAAAAGACTTTGGACTTATATTTTAATTTTTGAATTAACCGGGTCTGGAAACGAGACTTTGCACTTTTGTGCTATATGAACGCATTACTGTAGGATTTTTTTAAAATCCCTTCAAATTTATTACATTTATGGGTAAAGTCATTATTACATTTGTGGGCGATCAAAAATTATTACATTTGTGGGTAAATTGCATTATTACATTTGTGGGTGAAATTATTACATTTGTGGGTAAAGTGTTATTACACTTGTGGGCGTTATTACATTTGTGGGCGTTAATACATTTGTGGGAGATTATTACATTTGTGGGTGTAACAGGGAAGGGGCGGGCCCCTCTGGCCCCCCTGGATCCGCCTATGGATGGAGCTCACTTTTACAGCTTTCTTACGGCGTTCGTTTGATTCCAAGATACTCGTGAATGCCTTGAGTACTTTTTACGTCAAACGTACGACCGACGTATGACTCTGTGCACTCCCTTTGTCTAGGGGGTTATTGTCCTCGGGGGGGGGGTAATTGTCCTCGGGGGTAATTGTTCTCAGGGGGTAATTGTCCGGGGGTAATTGTTCGAAGGGGTAGTTGTCCCGGGGGGGTAATTGATCGGGGGGTAATTGTCCGGGGGGGGGTAATTGTCCGGGGGTAATTGTCCGGGGGGTAGTTGTCCGGGGGGTAATTGTCCTCGGGGGTAATTTCCTCAGGGGGTAATTTCCTCAGGGGGTAATTGTCTGGGGGGTAATTATCCGGGGGTAGTTGTCCGGGGGTAATTGTCCGGGGGGTAGTTGTCCTGATCCCGTTTGTTGCTAAATGCATAAATTACATCTTAAAGCATTACCATGGCAATAAATTGACATTTAAGTTACAAAAAAAGTAACATGGCAAACAAATAATGGACAAGTGGAAAATACAATAAAATTAATTCAATATGCATAAGGTTTGACCTAATCTTTTAAGTTTTTACAAAAGTTGCAGTAAGTGTTCTGCATGATTTCATTGGGATGATGAAACTAACTGTTTTGGTAACGCTTAACGTAATGTAATGATAAATGTTGAAAAATGGCCCCAGAAAAGTACACATTTTGAAAATAAAATGTTTATTTTCTTTCCTCTTACCCTGCTGAACACAAATATGTACCCGTTGCTAAATGATAAGCACTAATCTTATTTCATTATACCATGGCATCGAAATAAGGATTAAGGCCTACAAAAATCATATCAGACTTACTTATTGAGCTCAAATAAATTCCCAAAACACTAATTTTAATGCTGGCTAATTTCTTCCAAAGTATTCGCAGCCGGCCCTTTTAAAGAAAGCGTCTTTGGGTGATTTGTGCTTTAAAGCTGTTATATCAATATCATATCAATATAATACAGTGCGTATAAAAAAAAGTTTACACTTTGAAAAAGCCCTGGGAGTTAAAAAATATACATGTGGATAATTTTTTCACATATAATCTTGGGTTGGGGTCTGATCTATCCAATGAAAATAAAAGTTTTGACAGAATGTTACACTTGAGTCAGTACTGTCGATTTTTTTAAGCCTCGCAGAAATCTGTTTGCGCAGAATTGCTCGTTTTCACGCTGTATCAAGGGGAAAAGGTGAAATCAAACTTACCCTGTGAAACATTTCTCATATATTTCCCTTGCACTTTTAGTCAATTGAAATAAAACGTATACATTCAAGCATTTTGTAACACTTTTGCCACCCAAATTGAAATTTCAACACTTAGTAAGCACAACCTTTACCCTTTTCGTGCCAGCTGGATCTCAGGACATAACTAAATCTGAAAAAAAGTATATACCAGATATCTCCAGCATTTTTTCATTAAGTTTTTATAATTTAAAGTGGGTTTACATTTATTTTTTAATTTAATACTTGTTTTTTCACACTTTTCCAAGCTTGACAATGATTTAACAAAGTGAAAACCAAGCCTAAGCCATTTCATGTAAATCACAGCTCAGTGTAAAGCAAATATCGTCACGATGGACTCGGTTTGTGGGGAGTGGGGTGGGGCGCAATGAACTCTTCAAAGTGTTGTAGGCAAGAGAACAAGTTAAAAAAAGGCAAAAGATATTATTCGCATAACTATTTCAAAGTTCTGCGCAAATCATTTTTCACTAACTTTTCACAAGTAAGTGGTGCTCACTCAAGCGGAAATATTTTTCGACAGTTATATCGTCATTTGCTCAAATGGATCTGTACCAATGTTAAAATGTGAAAAATCTTCAGGATAATACAAATGTATAATATAAACTATTTTTTCAAGCATTTTTTTCATACGCACTGTATCGGGGTTAATAAATCAAAATTTTAAGTCTATTCGAGGAGTTGACATGATCTTGACCTCCTAATCAAAGCTTTTGCCATTAAAATATCAAGAATGGCAGCCAGTGGCCATTTTGACCAGCGGCGTCCAGATGGGGGCGCTCCCCAAAAATAATCATTACGAAGAAGAAAAAAGACAAAAGGAAAGAGAGATGGATGAAAAATGATTATTTCACGAATACTTTACCAAAAAATCTTTTACTAAATTTCGAATTTTTTTTCTCTCTCACTGGGCTTGCCGACAACTAAAAAATAATCATAATAACTATACAATAAACATTGCCCGATACGTCATATCTGGCCCACTCAAAAATTACACTACTGATTTTGACGAAGAAAATTTCGAAATACTGTGATAATTTTTAAAGTAATACATAAATCTATTCAACATGAAGGGTATATAATTCACTGATCATTTTACATGATTAATAGGATGGTCAATATACGATCAAAAATACCCTTACTGGTTGAAAAGAATGTAAGCACTCCAGGATGCCTTGAAAATCCAAGATGGCGCCCTAACTGGCTACCATAGGCTAAAAATCCACAATTCATCCATTACTTGATAAAATGGCTTTAATTTGGTTTCTATTCGTTTGTTTTAAGGATCAAGTATAGTAGATTGGGCCAAGTTACAGGGACAGCCAGTCGTCTGGTATGTCCAAAAATCCGAGATGGCTTCCAAAGATTGAATCTAAAATGGTTGAAAGCGTACATAGATCATTTCATATCGGCCTATGGGATGTTATTTTGGTGCCGGGTAAAAATGGCAAAGGTGAAAATGGCAGAGGTCAAAATGGCAGAGGTCAAAAGGTAATAATGTCAGAGGTAAATATGGCAGAGGTAAATATGGCAGAGGTAAAAATGGCAGAGGTAAAAGTGGCAGAGGTAAAAGTGGCAGAGGTAAAAGTGGCAGAGGTAAAAGTGGCAGAGGTAAAAATAGCAGAGGTAAATAATAGCAGAGGTAATAATGGCAGAGGCAAAAATGAGAGGTAAAGATCATGACATGCTACATCAACAAGGAAAAGACAAAGCCTTTCTGGTTAATGTCAGTCATAATTATTGATCAGTGCCCACCTATTGTTCCCGCGTTCGTGCGTACGGTCCTGGGGATTGGTATAAATAGACTACGTTATCAGATAATTTTCGTCACTTGATAAAGAGTTGCAGCGGCATTCGAAAGCTTGTGAACTTGTAAGCTAGTGAACACTTTTTGCGAGAGTGATCACGAATTTTCTAAAAAGCTAGTGAACACTTTTTGCGAGAGTGATCATGAATTTCCTTGTTGACCATAGTAGATTGCGAGACAAATGAATACCCTCTAGCGATTATTTCAGTCCGCAATAATGAACCTATTTGGTATTAGATGTTATTTGGTTGCCATGGCAACGGCTTCAGATGTTATTTGTATATTAACAGCAATCATATCCATTAGCATCCTAAAATTGGGGGAAATGAAAGAAAAATCAGATTCTACAGTTTTTTTAATCAAAACTGGTACTTTTCTTTGGTAAATGAGCCTTTGCTATGGCAACAGGCCATTTGCAACATTAATATTTATGATTGATTTCAAGTATTACCAAGGCAACATCAATGTTTATCATTCTTATTAGTTCATGCAGAACACTGTATTTTCTCCCCAAATTAAACTAGTAGGTCAAAACTTATGCATGTAAATTAAGTTAATTTTTATTGTATTTCCACCTCTCTATAATCTCGTCATCCATGTTTTTTTCTTTTTAATTAGATGTTATTAGGTTGCCATGGTTATGGCTTAAGAAGTTATAGTTATTCATTTAGCCACAAACATATATTCGTTTAGCATCATAAAATTAGGGAAAATGGAATGATGATCACTTTCTACATTTTTATCAATATTTTACTTTTCTGGGGAAAACAAGCCGTTGCCATTGCAACGGGCCTTCTGCAACATTGATATCTTTTAATTTCATTCAAGCATTACCAAGACAACGTAATTTTTTATCTTTATAAAGAAGTCCTGCAAGAACACTTACTGTATATTTTGTTCAATATTGGGGTCAAAACTTAGGCAAATTAGATTGTCAATTCCAATTGTATTATCCACCCGTTCATTGTCTTGTCAATCATGTTATTTTCGTAAATTAGATATGTTATTTGGTTGCCATGGCAATGGTTTGAGATGTTATTTATACATTTAGCAACCAAAATATCAGTTTAGCACTGTAAAAGTAAGGGAATTTAAAGATAAATCATATTCTACAAAGTTTTTTATCAAAATGTTTACTTTTCTAGGGAAAAACAAGTCGTTGCCATGGCAGCGGACCAATTGGAACTATCTTGGTGATCTTGAATATTTCTAAATTTCATATGTATTAAATTGGGAGCTTGAAAATGATCTTTTCATCAGGATCTATATCATGTTTATTTACCATTACTTGGGAACGTATGTTACTTTGGAGAAATTAATCTGTTGCCATATCAACGACCGAAAATGGCATTAATTAATTTACCTCCCATCTTTGAAATAAATTTTACTTGTGAAAGTTTAATGCTTTAGTCAAAATTTTCACAATTGTGATTTTTAGAGCTTATCCGCTCTACTATAAGCTCTATTTATCATTTTAAGCTCTATCCATTCCATCTTTTCATTCTTTAGAGCCCCTATATAGTTCAGGATAGAAGAGGCATAACCTTGTTTTTTCATATATACAATATTTTTTCATGGTTTCTTGTCAATTCGAGGGTGCTTAATACGAATCTGTATGATGCCACTCGTGTAACCTTGAGCATTTTCCGCAAATTGGCAAAATCCAATATGGCCGCCAAAATATGTAAATTACCCATGAAAATCATAAAATTGCCAGTAGATTGGCTATAAAATGTAATTGTGTTGCAGGAGTGAAATACTCTCTGAAATGTTTTTTGAAAAAAATATTTATTTTCTTGATATTCAAATGGCCGCCATATACCCTATTATGTACAATATGAGTAGGGAAGACTTATTTTTACAAAAATGATCCCTAAACTGCAAGTAATTGTGATCTATGGACGAAGTAATGTATGAAAATCATTAAGTGCGTATAAAAAACGGGACAGTTTAGAAAAGTCTATCAAAATTTTGTTTCAAATTATGATGTCTATATTTTGATGTTAATAGATGCTCTGATGTATTATCTTTCTAATCCTTTTTTTTTAAATAGTTTCGTTCATGCTTGAGCGAACACAAAACATTTTTGTGAGGGGTTCAAAAAAAGGCTTGCGCC
Source organism: Lytechinus pictus (assembly GCF_037042905.1). Classification (NCBI taxonomy): domain Eukaryota; kingdom Metazoa; phylum Echinodermata; class Echinoidea; order Temnopleuroida; family Toxopneustidae; genus Lytechinus; species Lytechinus pictus. The sequence continues at coordinate 195,469 of NW_026974147.1, read as the reverse complement.
AAATGCCAGAAAATTAGAAAATATTGATTATCAGACTTCTTGCTAGTTCTTATTCAATTTGCTCTCATTTCTTTATTTCTACATCAATTATGTTCATACTTGGTAAATATTATCATTGGATAATTTTACATATTTGTCCATGAGGATAATGAGGTCGATGGTCCTCTAAGGGTCAAAAGGTCAAATGATTTATCACCTTAATTACACCATATATGATAAATCTCGTTAGAAACCATGGTTTTAGACAATATTTCACTCTTACATCACAATTATAATGCAATACTTATAGTCAAGCAAAGCCAAATTCTGTCAAAATTATATGTATGGCAGCTATTTTGAATATCAAAGTACAGCATTTATTTCCTCCATGACCAACATGTGATGTATTTATTTAGAAATCATATTTAAGGCATTATTCTTACTCGTACACCACAGTTACACGCATATTTTATGATTCCACCTGAAAATAAGATTTGCTAAACGCATTTAACATAATTTAGTTAGGACTTGTAGCGGCTATTTTGAATGTCAAAATACAGTATTTATCACTTACATGGCAGAAGAAATGCTATATTTCATAAAAATCATACTTTCAAATAATATTTTACTCATACAAAAGGATTATATGGATTTCATAGTCAAGCAATCCAAATTCTTACAAAATTGTAGATAATACTGTTAGGGCATATAGGGGGCATTTTGAATTTAACAATACTGCATTTATCTCATGCATGACAAAATAAATGATATGTTTAGAAAACATGTTTTCAGACAATATTGCATTTTATGTTATTATTCTTGTGAAAATTAGTTTCTCTATTCGCATTGTATATAATGTATAATGGGCCTATGGCGGCCATTTTGAATTTCAAAATACAGCATTTATCACATAAATTGCATCTTAAATATATTTAATTAAAATTGTGTTTTTAGCCAGTATTCCTCTCGCTTATCTTAATAATATGCATTTCGTACGCACTCTTGTCCTCATTAACATTATACATAATATTGTCAGGGTGTTTGGTGGCTTTTTGAATACTTAAATACTTCATTTATTACATACATGACATAACAAATGATACATTTCGTTAGCAATCGTGTTTTCATCTATTAGTTCACCAAAAAAATCACAATTACTTGCATTTAGTGCTCACTTTTGTGAAAATTATTTTCCCCCATTCATATTGTACATAATGTTGAATACAGCGGTCTGTGGCTGCCATTTTAAACATCAAGAAAAATCATTTTTCCAGAGAGTATTTCACTCCTCCAACACTATTACATACATTTTATAGCCAATCTGCTGGCAGTTTTATGATTTTCATGGGTAATTTCCATATTTTGGCGGCCATATTGAATTTTGCCACTTTGCGGAATATGCTCAAGGTTACACGAGTGGCATGATTTAGATTCGTGCACCCTCGGATTGATAAGAAATCATAAAAAAATGTTGTACTTATGAAAAAAAAAAAGGTTTGGTCAATTTTCTATTATCTAAAGTTCTATCTTTTTTTTTAAAAGCTCTATTCTTTCCATTTTTAAAGCCCTACATATTTATTAATTTCAAGTTCTATCAAATCCATTCTTTACAGCTATTCAGTTCTTTAACGCTCCATCTATTCCATTCTTCCAAGCTCTATCAATTCATTCTTTTAAGCTCTATCCACTTTTTAAAGCTCTATCCGTCCCATTCTTTAAGCTCTATCTATTATATTCTTTAAGCTCTATCCATTTAGCTCTTTAAAGCTCCTCTATCGAATCAGCATTTTAAAGTTCTTTCCTTGTCATTATTTACAGCACTTTCCATTCCATTCTTCCAAGCTCTGTCCATTATTTAAAGCTCTATCCGTTCCATTATTTAAGCTCTGTCGATTCTATTCTATAAAGCTTTATCGATTCATTATTTTAAAGCTCTATCCATTCCTTTCCTCCAAGCTCTACATTATTTAAAGCTCTATCCATTTAGCTCTTTAAAGCTTTATTGATTCAGTATTCCAAAGCTCTTTCCGTTCCATTAGTTACAACCCTATCCATTATTAACAGCTCTTCCTATTCCATTCTTTTAAAGCTCTATCCATTCAGTTCTATAAAGCTCTATCGATTTAGCATTTTAAAGCTCTATTCCATTATTCAAAGCTCTATTCATTCCATTCTTTAAAGCTATATTTAAAGATATATTTTCAAATATTTAAAGCTCCATCCATTCCATTTTTCTAAGCTCTATCCATTCCATTCTTGAAAGTTCTATCCATTCTATTCTCTGTCCATTCTTTGTAGAGCGGATAACTCGAACAATTTTGCAAATTATGACCAAAGCATGAAACTTTCACAAGTATGCCGTAAGACTTATTTTAAAGATGGGAGGTAAATTTATAAATGCCATTTTCGGCCGTTGCCATTTAGTTCTTTAAAGCTCTATCGATTCAGCATTCTAAAGCTCTATCCATTCCATTATTTACAGCTCTTTCTATTACATTGTTTCAATTTCTATCCATTCTTTTCATTCCATTCTTTAAAGGACAAGTCCACCCAACAAAAAGTTGATATAAATAAAAGAGAAATTCAACAAACATAACATTAAAAATTTCATCAAAATCTGATATCAAATAAGAAAGTTATGACATTTTAAATTTTCGCTTAATTTCACAAAACAATTTTTTGCACATCCTGATTGGTATGCAAAATGAGACTGTGATGACGTCATCCACTCACTATTTCTTTTGTATTTTATTACATGAAATATGAAATATTCTTATTTTCTCATTGTCAAGTGAAACAACGATTAATTCCTCCCTGAACATGTGGAATTAGCATTGTTTAATACTGTATGATTTAGTCAACTTAGTCCTTATTGTCAAATCTGTAAAATATGAAATATTGTAGAATTCAAACAATAGAAAATAAAAGAAATAGTGAGTGATGGACATCATCGACTGACACATTTGCATGACACCGAGTTGTGCATATCACTGTTTAGTGAAAAATAAGCGAAACTTCAAAATGCCATAACTTTCTTATTTTACATCCGATTTTGATGAAATTTTCAGCGTTATTTTGATTTTTCTCTATTTATTCAAATCAACATTTTTCTGGGGTGAACTTGATCTTTAAAGCTCTATCGAAATCCATTCTTTAAAGTTCTATCCATTTCATTCTTTAAACGTCTATCAATTCTTTAAAGCTCTTTCCTTACAGCTCTATCCAATCCATCCTTTAAAGCCCTATCCATTTATTTCTTTAAAACTCTATCCAATCCATTCTTTAAAGTTCTATCCATTCTTTAAAGCCCTATCCATTTATTTCTTTAAAGCTCTATTAGTAGAGCGGATAAGCTCTAAAAATCACAATTGTGCAAATTTTGACTAAAGCATGAAACTTTCACAATTATTAGTATATGCCTTAAGATTTATTTTAAAGAGGGAGGTAAATTTATAAATGCCATTTTTTGGCCGTTGCCATGGCAACGGATTAATTTCTCCAAAATAACATACATTCCCATGTAAATGATAAATAAACATCATATAGATGACCAAAAAGATAATTTTTTAGGCTCCCAATTGAATACATATGAAATTTAGAAATAATCAAGATCACTAAGATAGTTCCAATTGGTCCGCTGCCATGGCAACGGCTTGTTTTCCCCCAGAAAGGTAACAATTTTGATTTTTAAAATGTTGTAGAATATGATTTATCTTTAATTTACCCTAATTTTACAGTGCTAAACAATAATATTTTGGTTGCTAAATGTATAAACTACATCTCAAGCCTAATGGCAACCAAATAACATGGTTGACAAGACAATGGACAGGTGGAAAATACAATTGGAATTGACTTAATCTATTTGCTTAAGTTTTGACCCCCTCATTTGAACAAAAAATACATGAAGTGTTCTGCAGGAGTTTTTTAGAAAGATAAAAAATTGTGTTGAATGCTTGAATTTAGTGAAAATGTCAATGATGCAAAGGGCCCGTCGCCATGGCAACAGCTTATTTCCCTCTAGAGAGGTAAAATATTGATAAAAATGTAGAATATGATCATCATTCCATTTTCCCTAATTCTAAGGTACAAATCGAGATAGGTTTGTGGCTAAATTTATAAACATAACATCTTAAGCCATTGCCATGGCAACCAATTAACATCTAATTTAAAATATAGCATGGATGACAAGATTATAGACAGGTGGAAATAAAATAAAAATTAACTTAATCTACATGCATAAGGCTTTGACCTACTCATTTAATTGGGGGGGGGGAGTACAGTGAGTGTTCTGCATGAACTAATTAGAATGATAAACATTGATGTTGCCTAGGTATTACTTGAATTCAATGATAAATATTGATTTTGCAAATGGCTCACTTACCAGAGAAAAGTACCAGTTTTGATTTTTTTTAAAGGACTGTAGAATCTGATTTCTTTCAATTCCCCTAATTTTAGGGTATTGAGAATGGATCAGTTTGCTACAATTAACATACAATTAACATCTAAAGCCATTGCCATGGCAACCAAATAGCATCTAATTTGAAAAAAAAATATGGTTGACTTGACATGATAATGGATAGATGGAAAATGCAATTTATAGCAATTAACTTGTTTGACCCAGTCATTTAATTTGAACTAAGATTACAGTGTTTTGCATTAGTTCATTAGAATGATAAAATTTGAGGTTGCCTCGGTCATGCTTGAAATAATGATAAATATCAATATTGCATATGGCCCGTTGTCATGGCAACGACTCCCTTTTTTCCCCAAGAAAAGTACCAAATTGGATGGAAAAACAAGTTTAGAATCTGAATTTTGTCATAAAGTTCCCCTAATTTTAGGGTCCCAAGCATAGATATGTTTGCTGTTAATATACGGTACAAATAACTTAAGCCATTCCCATGACAACCAAATAACATCTCATTTCAGTGGCTTTAATTTGGTTTCTATTCAATGGTTTTAAGGGTGAAGTAGTATATTGGGACTAGTTACAAGGAGAGCCAATGGTCTGATGTGTCCAAAAACCTCAGACGGCTTCCAAAAATGGAGTTTGAAATGACTGTTGATATATAAATGGACATAGCTCATTTCATATCCGTCTGGGATATATATATGATTTTGGGATCTAGATTATGGTTTCAATGGTTGAATAATACACGATGACAAGTTACACGGACAGTCAGTTGTCCAGTATATGGCTTCCAAATATGAAGTCTAAAAAAAAAAATCCCGACGTATTTTGTTAATATCCTGGAATATGTTTATGTCATGGTTAAATGGGTCAAATAATACATTAGGACAAGTTACAAATATATTTCTTTTCATTTTCTTCAACTTTTTTCCAAAATATCATTATGTTACAAGAGAAAAACATATGACTGCAATCACCTTTTTGATCACAGTAAAAACATTGGTCATTTTCTTTTAATTTCCATTTAAAAAGCTTAGCTGGTGTTGCCAAAATATTATACATGAACTTAAAATTAAAATTGACCAGTACATTGTCCTTAACAAACTTTAACTTAAATATCCAAACATCTGTCCAAATTGGTAAAAAAAATAATATAAAATAGCCCCTTATTACTAAGAAATGTGCATGTTTCATGTAATATATGCAAAGGGCATATTATTTTGATATTTAAACCATGGTTTTAAAGTCAGAAAATACATCATGTACATTGGAACAAGTTACATGGACAGTCAGTAATCCAGTATGTCTAAACATCCAAGATGGCTTCCAACAATTGGAGTCTAATCGGAGTCTGCTGTTACTTGAAAATTGACATAGTTCATTTAAAATCCACCAAGGAAAAATGATTTTGGTGGCCACACTGGTTTCAAAGTTTAACAAATACATTTAGACTGGTTACAATGATATCCAGTTGTCCATTTTGCCTAGAAATCCAAGAGGGTTTTCAAAATGGCATCTAAAAATGACTCCTATCACTAAAAAATTACCAAAGTTCATACATCCACCAGTGAGAAACAGTGTTGGTGTCTACACTGTGGTATAAAGGGTCCACTATTACATTAGGACTATTAACAAGGATGGCTAGTTTTTCCATTTTGTCCAAAATCCAAAGTAGATTCTAAAATTGCATCAAAATGGGTGCTGTTACCATTATCCACTTGCATCTTGAATGTAGGCACCAAAATGATTTCTCACAAGTGGATATTATATCAACTTTAAAGTAACGTCATTTAAGAACACATTTTGGAAGCCAATCTTGGATTTTCAGGCAAAATGGACAACTATGCATCATTGTCACCAGTCCCAAAGTATTATTTGATCCTTGAAACCCTAATGGATGTTATTCAATGAACTACATGTACATTTTGAAGTAACAACAGTCAATTTAGACCCTATTTTGGCGGCCATCTTGGATTTTTAACAAACCAGACCATTGACTGTCCTTGTAACTTGTTCTAATCAAAATCATATTCCCAAGACAGATATTGAACAAACAATATTCATTTGCAAGTAACATTAGACATTAATACATAACACATAATGTACCTTTTGTTCAAAATTAATAATTAACCTTACGCGTATTAAGTTGATTTTATTGTATTTTTCGCCTGTCCATTATCTTGTCAGCCATGGTATTTTTTGGTAAATCAAATGTGTTATTACCATGGCAATGCCTTCAGATGTTATTTATACATTTAACAGAAAACATGTACGTGTATGTTTAACACCCTAAACTTAGTGGAAATGAATGAAAAATATAAGATTCTAAAAGAGGTACTTTTTTTTAATCAAAGATGGTATTTTCTAGGGGATTAAATTATCCGTTTCCATGGCAACAGGACATACATTTGCAAACATTTATATCATTAAATTCAAGCATTACCAAGGCAACATCCGTTTTATCATTCTAATGAACTCATGCAGAGAACTTATTGTAATTTTTGCTCAAAACTTAATGACTGGGCAAAACCTTATGTAGATTGAGTAAATCTTTATTTTACATTCCACCTGTCCATTATCATTTCAACCGTGTTATTTTTTTATGTTTTATAAATTATATCTTAATTGGTTGCCATGGCAATGGCTGAAGATGTTATTTACAGCAAGCAAGATGTTATTTACATATTAACAGCAAGCATATACGTGTTTGTAGCACCCTAAATCTTTCTCCAACAATCCATTCTTTTAAAGTTCTATTCATTCATGAAGCTCTTTCCATTCCATTCTTTGAATCTTCATCCATCCAATCTTTAAAGCTCCATTCACTCCATTATTTAAAACTCTATCCATTCCATTCTTTAAAGCTCTTTTCATTCCATTCTTTAAATCTTTCTCCAACGATCCATTCTTTTAAAGTTCTATTCATTCATGAAGCTCTTTCCATTCCATTCTTTGAATCTTCATCCATCCAATCTTTAAAGCTCTATTCACTCCATTATTTAAAACTCTATCCATTCCATTCTTTAAAGGTATTGTTTAACTTTGTGAGCAGCCAATTTAAAAAATTCTCAAACCAAGATGAAACATGTGTACAAGTGCATGTATTAGAACTCATAAACCCTGAAAACAACCATTATTAAGAATGAAAAGCGAAAACTACAAGGCAAACCCTGATTTTGTAAATAAATAGTACACATAAGTGTATGGGATGAAATTAAGATGTTGTTTCCGCTCACTTTATATTTCGATTTTCAGACGCGATTTTTTTCTGGGTTTCATTTTTGTAACATATCACAGACACAGGTGACAAGTGTGACTTTCTAGCTCAGATTTTTTAAAAGTCAAACTAATGTTAACTAATCACTTTAAAGCACTATTCATTCCATTCTTTCAGCTCTCCATTCCATTATTTAAAGTTCTATGCGTTCATTAAAGCTCTATCCATTCCACTCTTTAAGCCATTCATTCCATTCTTTGAATCTCTATCCATTCCATTTTTTAAAGCTGTTTCCATTCCATTCTTTAAAGCTCTCTCCATTTAGCTCTTTAGAGTCCTATCCATTCCTTAAGCTCTATCCACTCCATCCTTTAAAAGCTCTCTCCATTCACTTCGTTAAAGCTCTATCCATTCCGTTCTTTAAAGCTCTATCCACTCCTTTCTTGAAATCTCTATCCATAACATTCTTTAAAGTGATTGGTTCGACTTTTAACAAATCTGAGCTAGAAGGTCACACTTGTCACTTGTGTCTGTTATATGTCACAAAAATGAAGCCCAGAAAAAATTGCGTTCGAAAATAATAATTTAGTGCTTCAAAAATTGAAATATAAAGTGACCGAAAACACCATCTTAATTTCATCCCTCACACTTATGTGTATAAGACGCCTATTTACAAAATCGGGGTTTGCCTTGTAGTTTTAGCTTTTCATTCTCAATAATGGTCGTTTTCAGGGTTTATTCTAATACATGCACTTGTACACATGTTTCATCTTGGTTTGAGAATTTTTTAAGTCGGCTGCTCACAAAGTAAAACAATACCTTTAAACGTCTATCCATTATCCCTTCCATTCTTTAAAGTTCTATCCCTTCCATTCTTTAAAGCTCTATCCATTCAATTCTTTAAAGCTCTTTTCATTCCATTCTTTAAATCTTTCTCCAACGATCCATTCTTTTAAAGTTCTATTCATTCATGAAGCTCTTTCCATTCCATTCTTTGAATCTTCATCCATCCAATCTTTAAAGCTCTATTCACTCCATTATTTAAAACTCTATCCATTCCATTCTTTAAAGGTATTGTTTAACTTTGTGAGCAGCCAATTTAAAAAATTCTCAAACCAAGATGAAACATGTGTACAAGTGCATGTATTAGAACTAATAAACCCTGAAAACAACCATTATTAAGAATGAAAAGCGAAAACTACAAGGCAAACCCCGATTTTGTAAATAAATAGTACACATAAGTGTATGGGATGAAATTAAGATGTTGTTTCCGCTCACTTTATATTTCGATTTTCAGACGCGATTTTTTTCTGGGTTTCATTTTTGTAACATATCACAGACACAGGTGACAAGTGTGACTTTCTAGCTCAGATTTTTTAAAAGTCAAACTAATGTTAACTAATCACTTTAAAGCACTATTCATTCCATTCTTTCAGCTCTCCATTCCATTATTTAAAGTTCTATGCGTTCATTAAAGCTCTATCCATTCCACTCTTTAAGCCATTCATTCCATTCTTTGAATCTCTATCCATTCCATTTTTTAAAGCTGTTTCCATTCCATTCTTTAAAGCTCTCTCCATTTAGCTCTTTAGAGTCCTATCCATTCCTTAAGCTCTATCCACTCCATCCTTTAAAAGCTCTCTCCATTCACTTCGTTAAAGCTCTATCCATTCCGTTCTTTAAAGCTCTATCCACTCCTTTCTTGAAATCTCTATCCATAACATTCTTTAAAGTGATTGGTTCGACTTTTAACAAATCTGAGCTAGAAGGTCACACTTGTCACTTGTGTCTGTTATATGTCACAAAAATGAAGCCCAGAAAAAATTGCGTTCGAAAATAATAATTTAGTGCTTCAAAAATTGAAATATAAAGTGACCGAAAACACCATCTTAATTTCATCCCTCACACTTATGTGTATAAGACGCCTATTTACAAAATCGGGGTTTGCCTTGTAGTTTTAGCTTTTCATTCTCAATAATGGTCGTTTTCAGGGTTTATTCTAATACATGCACTTGTACACATGTTTCATCTTGGTTTGAGAATTTTTTAAATCGGCTGCTCACAAAGTAAAACAATACCTTTAAACGTCTATCCATTATCCCTTCCATTCTTTAAAGTTCTATCCCTTCAATTCTTTAAAGTTCTATCCATTCAATTCTTTAAAGCTCTTTTCATTCCATTCTTTAAATCTTTCTCCAACGATCCATTCTTTTAAAGTTCTATTCATTCATGAAGCTCTTTCCATTCCATTCTTTGAATCTTCATCCATCCAATCTTTAAAGCTCTATTCACTCCATTATTTAAAACTCTATCCAATTCCATTCTTTAAAGGTATTGTTTAACTTTGTGAGCAGCCAATTTAAAAAATTCTCAAACCAAGATGAAACATGTGTACAAGTGCATGTATTAGAACTAATAAACCCTGAAAACAACCATTATTAAGAATGAAAAGCGAAAACTACAAGGCAAACCCTGATTTTGTAAATAAATAGTACACATAAGTGTATGGGATGAAATTAAGATGGTGTTTCCGCTCACTTTATATTTCGATTTTCAGACGCGATTTTTTCTGGGTTTCATTTTTGTAACATATCACAGACACAGGTGACAAGTGTGACTTTCTAGCTCAGATTTTTTAAAGTCAAACTAATGTTAACTAATCACTTTAAAGCACTATTCATTCCATTCTTTCAGCTCTCCATTCCATTATTTAAAGTTCTATGCGTTCATTAAAGCTCTATCCATTCCACTCTTTAAGCCATTCATTCCATTCTTTGAATCTCTATCCATTCCATTTTTTAAAGCTGTTTCCATTCCATTCTTTAAAGCTCTCTCCATTTAGCTCTTTAGAGTCCTATCCATTCCTTAAGCTCTATCCACTCCATCCTTTAAAAGCTCTCTCCGTTCACTTCGTTAAAGCTCTATCCATTCCGTTCTTTAAAGCTCTATCCACTCCTTTCTTGAAATCTCTATCCATAACATTCTTTAAAGTGATTGGTTCGACTTTTAACAAATCTGAGCTAGAAGGTCACACTTGTCACTTGTGTCTGTTATATGTCACAAAAATGAAGCCCAGAAAAAATTGCGTTCGAAAATAATAATTTAGTGCTTCAAAAATTGAAATATAAAGTGACCGAAAACACCATCTTAATTTCATCCCTCACACTTATGTGTATAAGACGCCTATTTACAAAATCGGGGTTTGCCTTGTAGTTTTAGCTTTTCATTCTCAATAATGGTCGTTTTCAGGGTTTATTCTAATACATGCACTTGTACACATGTTTCATCTTGGTTTGAGAATTTTTTAAATCGGCTGCTCACAAAGTAAAACAATACCTTTAAACGTCTATCCATTATCCCTTCCATTCTTTAAAGTTCTATCCCTTCCATTCTTTAAAGCTCTATCCATTCAATTCTTTAAAGCTCTTTTCATTCCATTCTTTAAATCTTTCTCCAACAATCCATTCTTTTAAAGTTCTATTCATTCATGAAGCTCTTTCCATTCCATTCTTTGAATCTTCATCCATCCAATCTTTAAAGCTCTATTCACTCCATTATTTAAAACTCTTATCCATTCCATTCTTTAAAGGTATTGTTTAACTTTGTGAGCAGCCAATTTAAAAAATTCGCAAACCAAGATGAAACGTGTACAAGTTTCAACAAGTATTAGAACTAATAAAACCTGAAAACATCCATTATTGAGAATGAAAAGCGAAAACTACAAGGCAAACCCCGATTTTGTAAATAAATAGTACACATAAGTGTATGGGATGAAATTAAGATGGTGTTTCCGCTCACTTTATATTTCGATTTTCAGACGCGATTTTTTCTGGGTTTCATTTTTGTAACATATCACAGACACAGGTGACAAGTGTGACTTTCTAGCTCAGATTTTTTAAAGTCAAACTAATGTTAACTAATCACTTTAAAGCACTATTCATTCCATTCTTTCAGCTCTCCATTCCATTATTTAAAGTTCTATGCGTTCATTAAAGCTCTATCCATTCCACTCTTTAAGCCATTCATTCCATTCTTTGAATCTCTATCCATTCCATTTTTTAAAGCTGTTTCCATTCCATTCTTTAAAGCTCTCTCCATTTAGCTCTTTAGAGTCCTATCCATTCCTTAAGCTCTATCCACTCCATCCTTTAAAAGCTCTCTCCGTTCACTTCGTTAAAGCTCTATCCATTCCGTTCTTTAAAGCTCTATCCACTCCTTTCTTGAAATCTCTATCCATAACATTCTTTAAAGTGATTGGTTCGACTTTTAACAAATCTGAGCTAGAAGGTCACACTTGTCACTTGTGTCTGTTATATGTCACAAAAATGAAGCCCAGAAAAAATTGCGTTCGAAAATAATAATTTAGTGCTTCAAAAATTGAAATATAAAGTGACCGAAAACACCATCTTAATTTCATCCCTCACACTTATGTGTATAAGACGCCTATTTACAAAATCGGGGTTTGCCTTGTAGTTTTAGCTTTTCATTCTCAATAATGGTCGTTTTCAGGGTTTATTCTAATACATGCACTTGTACACATGTTTCATCTTGGTTTGAGAATTTTTTAAATCGGCTGCTCACAAAGTAAAACAATACCTTTAAACGTCTATCCATTATCCCTTCCATTCTTTAAAGTTCTATCCCTTCCATTCTTTAAAGCTCTATCCATTCAATTCTTTAAAGCTCTTTTCATTCCATTCTTTAAATCTTTCTCCAACAATCCATTCTTTTAAAGTTCTATTCATTCATGAAGCTCTTTCCATTCCATTCTTTGAATCTTCATCCATCCAATCTTTAAAGCTCTATTCACTCCATTATTTAAAACTCTTATCCATTCCATTCTTTAAAGGTATTGTTTAACTTTGTGAGCAGCCAATTTAAAAAATTCGCAAACCAAGATGAAACGTGTACAAGTTTCAACAAGTATTAGAACTAATAAAACCTGAAAACATCCATTATTGAGAATGAAAAGCGAAAACTACAAGGCAAACCCCGATTTTGTAAATAAATAGTACACATAAGTGTATGGGATGAAATTAAGATGGTGTTTCCGCTCACTTTATATTTCGATTTTCAGACGCGATTTTTTCTGGGTTTCATTTTTGTAACATATCACAGACACAGGTGACAAGTGTGACTTTCTAGCTCAGATTTTTTAAAGTCAAACTAATGTTAACTAATCACTTTAAAGCACTATTCATTCCATTCTTTCAGCTCTCCATTCCATTATTTAAAGTTCTATGCGTTCATTAAAGCTCTATCCATTCCACTCTTTAAGCCATTCATTCCATTCTTTGAATCTCTATCCATTCCATTTTTTAAAGCTGTTTCCATTCCATTCTTTAAAGCTCTCTCCATTTAGCTCTTTAGAGTCCTATCCATTCCTTAAGCTCTATCCACTCCATCCTTTAAAAGCTCTCTCCGTTCACTTCGTTAAAGCTCTATCCATTCCGTTCTTTAAAGCTCTATCCACTCCTTTCTTGAAATCTCTATCCATAACATTCTTTAAAGTGATTGGTTCGACTTTTAACAAATCTGAGCTAGAAGGTCACACTTGTCACTTGTGTCTGTTATATGTCACAAAAATGAAGCCCAGAAAAAATTGCGTTCGAAAATAATAATTTAGTGCTTCAAAAATTGAAATATAAAGTGACCGAAAACACCATCTTAATTTCATCCCTCACACTTATGTGTATAAGACGCCTATTTACAAAATCGGGGTTTGCCTTGTAGTTTTAGCTTTTCATTCTCAATAATGGTCGTTTTCAGGGTTTATTCTAATACATGCACTTGTACACATGTTTCATCTTGGTTTGAGAATTTTTTAAATCGGCTGCTCACAAAGTAAAACAATACCTTTAAACGTCTATCCATTATCCCTTCCATTCTTTAAAGTTCTATCCCTTCCATTCTTTAAAGCTCTATCCATTCAATTCTTTAAAGCTCTTTTCATTCCATTCTTTAAATCTTTCTCCAACGATCCATTCTTTTAAAGTTCTATTCATTCATGAAGCTCTTTCCATTCCATTCTTTGAATCTTCATCCATCCAATCTTTAAAGCTCTATTCACTCCATTATTTAAAACTCTATCCATTCCATTCTTTAAAGGTATTGTTTAACTTTGTGAGCAGCCAATTTAAAAAATTCTCAAACCAAGATGAAACATGTGTACAAGTGCATGTATTAGAACTAATAAACCCTGAAAACAACCATTATTAAGAATGAAAAGCGAAAACTACAAGGCAAACCCTGATTTTGTAAATAAATAGTACACATAAGTGTATGGGATGAAATTAAGATGGTGTTTCCGCTCACTTTATATTTCGATTTTCAGACGCGATTTTTTCTGGGTTTCATTTTTGTAACATATCACAGACACAGGTGACAAGTGTGACTTTCTAGCTCAGATTTTTTAAAGTCAAACTAATGTTAACTAATCACTTTAAAGCACTATTCATTCCATTCTTTCAGCTCTCCATTCCATTATTTAAAGTTCTATGCGTTCATTAAAGCTCTATCCATTCCACTCTTTAAGCCATTCATTCCATTCTTTGAATCTCTATCCATTCCATTTTTAAAAGCTGTTTTCATTCCATTCTTTAAAGCTCTCTCCATTTAGTTCTTTAGAGTTCTATCCATTTCTTAAGCTCTATCCACTCCATCCTTTAAAAGCTCTCTCCATTCACTTCGTTAAAGCTCTTTCCATTCCGTTCTTTAAAGCTCTATCCACTCCATTCTTGAAATCTCTATCCATAACATCCTTTAAAGTGGTTGGTTCGACTTTTAACAAATCTGAGCTAGAAGGTCACACTTGTCACTTGTGTCTGTTATATGTCACAAAAATGAGGCCCAGAAAAAATTGCGTTCGAAAATAATAATTTAGTGCTTCAAAAATTGAAATATAAAGTGACCGAAAACACCATCTTAATTTCATCCCTCACACTTATGTGTATAAGACGCCTATTTACAAAATCGGGGTTTGCCTTGTAGTTTTAGCTTTTCATTCTCAATAATGGTCGTTTTCAGGGTTTATTCTAATACATGCACTTGTACACATGTTTCATCTTGGTTTGAGAATTTGTTAAATCGGCTGCTCACAAAGTAAAACAATACCTTTAAACGTCTATCCATTATCCCTTCCATTCTTTAAAGCTCTATCCATTCAATTCTTTAAAGCTCTTTTCATTCCATTCTTTAAATCTTTCTCCAACAATCCATTCTTTTAAAGTTCTATTCATTCATGAAGCTCTTTCCATTCCATTCTTTGAATCTTCATCCATCCAATCTTTAAAGCTCTATTCACTCCATTATTTAAAACTCTTATCCATTCCATTCTTTAAAGGTATTGTTTAACTTTGTGAGCAGCCAATTTAAAAAATTCGCAAACCAAGATGAAACGTGTACAAGTTTCAACAAGTATTAGAACTAATAAAACCTGAAAACATCCATTATTGAGAATGAAAAGCGAAAACTACAAGGCAAACCCCGATTTTGTAAATAAATAGTACACATAAGTGTATGGGATGAAATTAAGATGGTGTTTCCGCTCACTTTATATTTCGATTTTCAGACGCGATTTTTTCTGGGTTTCATTTTTGTAACATATCACAGACACAGGTGACAAGTGTGACTTTCTAGCTCAGATTTTTTTAAAGTCAAACTAATGTTAACTAATCACTTTAAAGCACTATCCATTCCATTCTTAAAGCTCTATCCATTCAATTCTTTAAAGCTCATTTCATTCCATTCTTTAAATCTTTCTCCAACAATCCATTCTTTTAAAGTTCTATTCATTCATGAAGCTCTTTCCATTCCATTCTTTGAATCTTCATCCATCCAATCTTTAAAGCTCTATTCACTCCATTATTTAAAACTCTATCAATTCCATTCTTTAAAGTTATTGTTTAACTTTGTGAGCAGCCAATTAAAAAAATTCGCAAACCAAGATGAAACATGTGTACAAGTGCATGTATTAGAACTAATTAACCCTGAAAACAACCATTGTTGAGAATGAAAAGCGAAAACTACAAGGCAAACCCCGATTTTGTAAATAAATAGTACACATAAGTGTGACTTTCTAGCTCAGATTTTTTAAAATTCAAACTAATGTTAACTAATCACTTTAAAGCACTATTCATTCCATTCTTTCAGCTCTCCATTCCATTAATTAAAGTTCTATGTGTTCATTAAAGCTCTATCCATTCCACTCTTTAAGCCATTCATTCCATTCTTTGAATCTCTATCCATTCCATTTTTAAAAGCTGTTTCCATTCCATTCTTTAAAGCTCTCTCCATTTAGTTCTTTAGAGTTCTATCCATTCCTTAAGCTCTATCCACTCCATCCTTTAAAAGGTCTCTCCATTCATGAAATATAAAGTGACCGAAAACACCATCTTAATTTCATCCCTCACACTTATGTGTATAAGACGCCTATTTACAAAATCGGGGTTTGCCTTGTAGTTTTAGCTTTTCATTCTCAATAATGGTCGTTTTCAGGGTTTATTCTAATACATGCACTTGTACACATGTTTCATCTTGGTTTGAGAATTTTTTAAATCGGCTGCTCATAAAGTAAAACAATACCTTTAAACGTCTATCCATTATCCATTCAATTCTTTAAAGCTCTTTTCATTCCATTCTTTAAATCTTTCTCCAACAATCCATTCTTTTAAAGTTCTATTCATTCATGAAGCTCTTTCCATTCCATTCTTTGAATCTTCATCCATCCAATCTTTAAAGCTCTATTCACTCCATTATTTAAAACTCTATCCATTCCATTCTTTAAAGGTATTGTTTAACTTTGTGAGCAGCCAATTTAAAAAATTCTCAAACCAAGATGAAACATGTGTACAAGTGCATGTATTAGAACTAATAAACCCTGAAAACAACCATTATTAAGAATGAAAAGCGAAAACTACAAGGCAAACCCCGATTTTGTAAATAAATAGTACACATAAGTGTATGGGATGAAATTAAGATGGTGTTTCCGGTCACTTTATATTTCGATTTTCAGACGCGATTTTTTCTTGGGTTCATTTTTGTAACATATCACAGACACAGGTGACAAAAGTGACTTTCTAGCTCAGTTTTTTTTTAAGTCAAACTAATGTTAACTAATCACTTTAAAGCACTATTCATTCCATTCTTTCAGCTCTCCATTCCATTATTTAAACGTCTATCCATTATTTAATGCTCTATCCCTTCCATTCTTTAAAGCTCTATCCATTCCATTCTTTAAAAATCTATCCATTTATTTATTCAAAGCTCTATCCACTTTAACGCTCTATACATAAAGCTCTCTTAAGCACTGGCAATTCAGTATATCAAAGGTCTATCCAATCCATTCTTTAAAGCTCTATTTTATCAATTTTTTAAAGTACTATTCATTCTTTAAAGCTCTATCCACTCTACTCTTTAAATCTTTATCCAATCCATTCTTTAAAGTTCTATTCATTCATAAAGCTGTTTCCATTCCATTCTGTGAATCTTCATCTATTCCAATCTTTAAAGCTCCATTCAATCCATTATTTAAAAGCTGTTTCCCTTCCATTCTTCAAAGCTCTATCCCTTCAATTCTTTAAAACTCTATCCATTCAATTCTTTAAAGGTCTATCAATTATTTAAAGCTCTTTCCATTCCAGTCTTTCAAGCTCTATCCGTTATTTATAGCTCTATCGATTCAGTATTTTAAAGAATCTATCTTTTCCATTCCTTTAACCTCTATCCATTCAGTTCTTTAAAGCCCTATTCGTTCCTTTCTTTAAAGCTCTTTAAAGCTCTATCGATTCAGTATTTTAAAGCTGTATCCATTCCATAATGTACAGCTCTTTTCCATTTCCGTTCAATTAAAGCACTATTCATTTTTTTAAGGTTTATCCATTCCATTCTTTAAAATAAATATATAATATAGGATTTGTATAGCGCACGTTTCCAACTTGCTAGGTGCTTAAGGTGCTACTATATTACCCGACGGTACTTTAAGTGCAGCACAGTATGGATACATTTCTTGCCGAAGGAAAACACGCCATGGCTAGGATTTCGAACCCACGACCCTCTGTTTGAAAAGTCGAGAGTCAGAACCACTAGACCAAGGCGCTTTAAATCTCTTTTCATTCCATTCTTTAAAGCTTTAACCATTCCATTCTTTAAAGCTCTATCCAATCAATTCTTAAAAGTTCTATCAATTCTTTAAAGTTCTACCCATTCCATTCTGTAATACTCTATTCATTCTATTCTTTAAAGCTCTATGCGTTCCATTCTTTAAAGCTATATACATTCAGTTCTTTAAAGCTTCATCCATTCTCTTCTTCTAAGCTCCCTCCATTATTAAAAAAAATCTACCCCTTTCATTCTTAAAGCTCTTTCGAAATCCGTTCTTTAAAGCACTATCCATTCTTTAAAACTCCATCAAATCCATTCTTGAAAGCTCTATCCAATCCAGTCTTAAAAGTTCTATCACTTCTTGAGAGCTCTACCCATTCCATTATTTAAGCTCTATTCATTCTATTCTTTAGATCTCTATTCATTCCAATCTTAAAGCTCTATCCATTCCATTCTTTGAAGCTCTATCCAAATCCATTCTCAAGAGTTCTATCATTTAAAGCTAAATCCATTCTATTTTTCTAAGGCTCCATCCATTATTTAAAGTTTTATTCATTCTTCAAAGCTCTATCCATCATTTAAAGCACTGTGCGCTCCATTCTTTAAAGCCCCATCCATTCCATTCTTCCAAGCTCTAACCATTTTTTAAAGCTCTATCCAGTCCATTCATTAAAGTTCTACACATTCCAATCTTTAAAGCCTTATCCATTCCATTCTTTAAAGTTTTATTCATTCTTAAAGCTCTATCCATTCCATTTTTATAAGTTCTATTTATTCTTTAAAGCACTACCCATTCTGTAAAATTGTATCCATTCTATTCTGTAATGCTCTGTCCAATCCATTTTTCTAAGCTCTATCCTTCATTTAAAAATCTATCACTTCCAATCTTTAAAGCTTTATCCATTCTTTAAAGTTTTATTCATTCTTCAAAGCTCTTTCCATTCTGTAAAACTATTCTTTAAAGCTCTATACACTCCATTCTTGAAAGTCCTATCCATTTCATTCTTTAAACGTCTATCCATTATTTAAAGCACTGTTCATTCCATTCTTTAAAACTCCATCCATTCCATTCTTTCAGCTCTATCCATTTAAAAAAATTCCATTTTTTAAAGCTCTATCGAGTCCATTCATTAAAGCTTGATCCATTCCATTCTTTAAAGCTCTTTCATTTCCATTCCATAAAGCTATAACCATTCAAATATTTTAAAGCTTTATCCATTCCATTCTTTCAAGCTCTATCCATTACTTAGAGCTCTAACTGTTCCATTCTTTAAAGATCTATCCATTTAGCTCTTTAAAGCTCTATCGATTCAGTATTTCAAAGCTCTATCCATTCCATTTTTCACAGCTCCATAGTTCTATCCATTTTTAAAACCTTTGTCTAAAGAGTATACTCTTTAAAGGTCTATCCATCCTGTTTTTTTTCTATCCATTATTTGAAGCTCTATTCATTCCATTCTTTAAATGTCTATCCATTCAATACTTTAAAAAGCTCTATTGTACTGACTTTTTTTAAAGCTATCACCATCCAATTTCATTCTTTAAAGCTCTATCCAAAAACGTGTGTTTGTCTTACTTAAAATTTCCGCCACCCCTGCTTCATGAATATTTAGTGAGCAAGCTAATGATGTTTTGTCAATTCTTTTGTCTTTTTTCCACCAAGAATGAAAAAAAAAAAATTTTGCTGTTTTTTTTTCTTTGTGATGTCTTTAATCACAGCATAAGATGTTAAATGCTGGACTGAAATCAAAGCGGAATGATCTGGATGTGCAACAATCCACATCATTCCGCTAGGATTTCAATGTCTCCATCATTGATCTGATCAATGATATCATGACGGTTCTGTTCTTTCACAGTGCATCCTACAGACTGAGCCGTTCCCAAGACTTCCTTGAACTCACGAGCCATGGAACGCTCCCTCGTGATGGCGTCGATGGGGATGTTCCCGCTGTGTGAGATGTTCTTGACCTTCTTTGGCCTGACGGTTCTGAATGGTCAACATGACGGTGATCTTCAGACCCTTCCATTCCACCCACCCACAGCCCTCAGACACACAGTTTTGATTTCATTAGGATCGAATTTGGCAGTCATGATTCTGCAAAGAATGTGGATCTTCAGTTGAAAAATAGGTGAAAGTGTCGGATGAATCCGATTTTGGAAACGACCGAGGAGTTGCACAATCACTTCCTGACGAGTCGAAAAGAGAAAGCATTGCTGACTTATCTATTATTATAGGGGAAAAATATGCACCCAATGTAGGAAAATATGTAATAATTGTGATTTCGTGCACAATGCATATATTTAACATAAGTTGTGGAACCTGACATCATCAGCCCAAATATTCCATATTCATTACTGCGTGTAATTAACTGTTTTCCTATTAAGTTGTCCGATTTTGATGAAACTTTCATCGTTTTTGCTCAATGTATCAGCGTATACAGAGCTGTTTTGCTCAATGTATCAGCGTATACAGAGCTGTTGTCCTCACCACCCTACTGTACGGTTCTGAGTCGTGGGTAACTTACCGCCACCACATGCGACTCCTGGAGCGTTTCCATCAGCGCTGTCTCCGGATCATCCTCAACATTCACTGGACCGACTATGTCACAAATGTTGAGGTCCTTGAACAGGCGGAGATCCCCAGTATCGAGGCCATGCTGCTGAAGACTCAGCTCCGTTGGGCAGGACACATCTCAAGAATGGAAGACCATCGCCTGCCCAAGATAGCCCTGTACGGCGAACTTTCTACTGGCAATCGTGACAGAGGGGCTCCAAAGAAACGCTTCAAGGACATCCTGAAGAAGTCCCTCGGTACATGCCATATCGATCATTGCCAGTGGTCTACTCTGGCTGCTGACCGTGCTAGCTGGCGACATATAGTCCATCAGGCTGCCTCTTCTTTCGAGGAATCCCGAAAAGATCACCTGAGGGAGAAACGTCGCCGCAGAAAGAATCGCGAAGCCTCAGCAGCCACACCAAACGTGACTTTTGACTGCGGCCGCTGTGGCCGGGCCTGTCTATCACGTATTGGCCTTGTGAGTCACATGCGTGCCTGCAGTCGACGTGGACTGCCTTTATAAATCTTCGTTCGCGAAGCAAGCCAAGAACATACTCTATTACCCCATATAAAGCTATTTTAGCACGAAAATATAATTGGTTTGGTATGAACTTTTAAAACTCCAAAGAGTACTACAGGCTGTAAATAATATGATTTTAACAGGTGCAAGTAAAATCATACAAACAAAACACTGAATATCAAATCATAATCTAACAAAGAAATAAAAATATAACATTTCATCTAAGCTTTGCATTAATATAAATGTTATGAATTTAGATTCATAACATTAATATAAATGTTATGAATGTTATGATCATATTCCCAACTATGTCATTTTCCCATGTCATATTCCCAATATGCTTTGTTGTATTTTATTGTATGAAACTGTATTTGTATTTATCAATATTTTGTCCACCAAGAATAAACAAAATTAATTGAAGTAGTCTTTCATTGCCGCATTTTTTTTGTTAACAGGGAGACACATCATGGACACATGTAATGAATTTATTTCCACATTCCAATATTTCCAATAACACTATAATAATGTGAGCATGATATGAAAGATATGACATTATCATTATTTCATGCTGTAAACATAAGATTGTGCACGAGGAATGTCAAGAGACAGCAGAGTAAAAAAACGACAAGCTTGCAAGAATATTCAGAGCTTTCAGCAGAATCGCCTGAGAAACCAAAAATCTAATGAACACAAAGAGAAAACTTAAAGCACAGAAAAGACAACCAAAAAAGAAATGAAATATGATCATCAACTTAACACAATGTGTGGTGGCTAATGCTTAGTCACTCAATGGAGAAATGTGTTATGCAACTAAAAAGTAATATACGGAAGCTGAATGTAGAAATTTGCTTAAAAGGAAATATGATGGAAATTTTGCTTATTGCTGTTTAACATGTAATGTTAATGTCAAAAGAATCACTGAATTATAAGCATTCCTAGAAAGAAGCAAATTTATATAAAAAACGACATTCCTTTGTTATTTTGCAAAAGATTTCAGTTATCTTCTAATGGATACATTTACGAATATGCCCATTGAAACTTACCTGTTCTCTTTATCGAAGGTATTTCAGACATAAATGTTTGGTTCTTTATCAGACCAAATCAGTGGCATTGAGGAAGAACAATGCATGGAGTTCAAATATCTTAACTTAAAATATTTATGTTCACTTGCCATCTTTTAAGTCTGAATGTTCGAGGTCTTAGAAATAAGGAAAAGAGAAATCAAATATTTCTTTGTTTAAACATCAAAGAGCAGACTTTTTTTTCAGGAAACATTTTAGTCACATGATTTAGAATTTATGGTCAGAAATGAATGGCAAGGGCCCTTTTTTCCTCTCAATTCATGTGGAGTCGCTATATTGTTTCAACAAAACCTTGTTATAGAGAATATTGTGGTTAAAAGACACAAAAGATGGTAGGTTATTTTAATCATGCATGTGATAATAAATCACGTAAATAAAGATTGTACAAGGATCAGAAAATAGTTATTACAGAAAACATAAATATTTAAAAAAAAATAATTAAAAACTCTCTATGACGTCTGGAGGAAAATGCATCCTAAAATGAAACAGTTTTCATGGAAAAATGTGTTCCTTAAAAAGAGCATCACGTTCAGACTTTTGGGTAAGAAGATAAAAATATATATAAAAAAATCAATATCAGCAGACATTAGACTTGCTATTCGAGTAGACCATAAAGACAATTCTTTGAAGATAACTTTACAGAAAAGACGAAATGAAGGTCCAGGCTACTGGACAGATCTTACCAAAATCAGATTTGTGACATAAAAGTATCTTTTTCAAACACAAATTTATCTGCAATTAACAAAATGGGAATTGTTGAAAATCAAAATTCGTAAATTTACACAAAAATACAGAAAATGGGTACGGGCGCGTCGTAGTCTAGTGGTTCTGACTCTCGCGTTATCCTTTAGTAAGAAATTTATCTGCACTGTGCTTTCACTCGACCCAGGTGAAGTGAATCCTGGAGGAAAATGCATCCTAAAATGAAACAGTTTAACCGGCAGGATTAATTCCTTGCATGCACTGAGCGCCGGTGTTGGTAGCTCGAGCTAAAGCCGGGGTAATAATAACAGCCCTTTGTATCCTCTGGCAAAAGGCGCTTTATAAATACAGCTAATATTATTATTGCGCTAGTATCAAAGAAAAATAGAAAAGTTTTATAAATCAGAGACAAAAGCGGCCGGCATTAGGGCGAGGATCAAATGGATTGAAGGAGAAAAGAATACGAAATACTTGTTAAGCCTTGAGAAAAACAAAATTTCATCAAAATCGGATGGAAAATAAGAAAGTTATGACATTTTAAAGTTTCGCTTATTTTTCACAAAACAGTGATATGCACAAGGCAGTGACATGCAAATGAGACACTTGATGATGTCCATCACTCACTATTTCTTTTATTTTCTATTGTTTGAATTCTACAATATTTCATATTTTACAGATTTGACAATAAGGACCAAGTTGACTAAATCATACAGTATTAAACAATGCTAATTCCACATGTTCAGGGAGGAATTAATCGTTGTTTCACTTGACAATGAGGAGAAAATAAGAATATTTCATATTTCATGTAATAAAATACAAAAGAAATAGTGAGTGGATGACGTCATCACAGTCTCATTTTGCATACCAACCAGGATGTGCAAAAAACTGTTTTGTGAAATTAAGCGAAAATTTAAAATGTCATAACTTTCTTATTTTACATCAAATTTTGATGGACGTTTAAAGAATGAAATGGATAGAACTTTAAAGAATGAATTTCGATAGAGCTTTAAAGATCAAGTTCAACCCAGAAAAATGTTGATTTGAATAAATAGAGAAAAATCAAGATAACGCTGAAAATTTCATCAAAATCGGATGTAAAATAAGAAAGTTATGGCATTTTGAAGTTTCGCTTATTTTTCACTAAACAGTGATATGCACAACTCAGTGTCATGCAAATGTGTCAGTCGATGATGTCCATCACTTACTATTTCTTTTGTTTTTTATTGTTTGAATTAAACAATATTTCATTTTTTGCAGATTTGACAATAAGGACCAACTTGACTGAGCCATATAGTATCAAACAATGCTAATTGTTTAGGGAGGAATTAAACGTTGTTTCACTTGATAACGAGGAGAAAATTTTAATATTTCATATAAAATACAAAAAAAATAGTGAGAGGATGACGTCATCAGTCTGCTCATTTGCATACCTACCAGGAACTGTTTTGTGAAATTACGCAAAACTTTGAAATGTCATAACTTTCTTATTTTTCATCTGATTTTGATGAAATTTTCAGTGTTATGCTTGTTGGATTTTTCTCTTTTTATTCAAATCAGTTTTTTTTGTCGGGGTGGACTTGTCCTTTAAATTGGTATAATTTCGGAAATTCATTCCGAAGTTGAATCAAAGTACTATACAATGATATATCAAATTCAGTTTTGGTAAACGGTTGGATATCCGAAGGGTTTCCAGTAGAAAGGGGAATAAGAATGGCAAATGAGATTGAGAATACCTATGCAATAAAACCTATATAAATTTATAATTATAATGTTAAATTAAATTTATTACAATATGCGGCGACACATTATCTTTCGTCCTTAAAAAGAAATTCTAAAGGAATTGAATAATTTTGTGAAACTTGCAGGCCCTGAACTCAATAAAGAGAAAACTGCAATGATGAGGTTGACACTAGTAAACGCTGGAATATCGAACCTTTCAATCTGACTTGGAGCGAAAACAATATATTACGGAGTAAAATGTATTGATATGAAATAAGAGCTAATGCAATTTTAGACAAAGCATAAAAGGTAATGAATGAATGTAACATGATAATATCTGACTTCAAGGAGAGGAGACGGGCTTTTCATTTTAAAGGTCAAGTGATATATGTTGATTTGAATAAATATGTTGATTTGAATAAAGAAAAATTACCAAACTAGCATAACGCTGAAAATTTCATCAAAATCGGATGTTAAAGGAGAAAGTTCTGGAATTTTAAAGTTTCACTTATTTTTCACAAAACAGTGAGTGATATGCGCAACTTAGTGGCGCGCAAATGAGACAGTCTCTGTTCTATTTCTTTTTTTCTCTTTTTTTTTATTGTTTCAATTTTACAATATTTCATTATTAACGGATTTGAGGATAAGGACCAACTTGACTGAACCGTAAAAAACAATGCTAATTTAACACATGTTCAGGGAGGACTTAATCGTTGTTTCACTTTGCCAATGAGGAGAAAAATATAATATTTTTTATTTTATATGATAAAATACATAAGAAATGGTGAGTGGATAATGTCATCAGTGTCCTCATTTGCATACCGACCAGGATGTGCATAATAAATACTGTTTAAAACTTTAAAATGACTTTCTCATTTTACATCCGATTTTGATGACATTTTCATCGTTATGCTCGTTAGATTTCTCTTTTTTTTAAAATCAACTTCTTGTTGGGACGGAATTGTCCTTTAACAACCCTATTGGAAACGAAACGGTATCCTCGACAGTATTCCCTGAATTGACCAGGTTTTGACCATGGCCCTGGGAGCAGGGATGCTGAAACACCCCTCAAGATTCGCCCAGGGGATGCTGCGTGTATTATTTTCCACAGGCAGCAACCCCTCTGGTGTGTGAAATTTGAGAAATGCATGTAAAAAAACCCAACAGTTTTTGTTGAAAACCTTTCTTGGGACCAAAACGATCTTCCATTTTGAGTTTGCTTATCAAATTTACTTCAGCAGCTAACCCAATTTTTTTTCTCTTTATACAATTTCTGGTGTAATTTATTAGATACCAAATCCACAAAAATTACAGGCAAATACAAAAATTTCCTCTTTTCAAACAAAAAAAACAAACTGTATACTATAATTTAAGGCAGACAAGGAAAAAATACAGACTGTCGGAATACGATAACAATTGAATTTAATTAAAAAGGAATAACAATCCTCCGAGGACCCTTTTCCACAACTCAATCTCTTTATTATTATTTTTTCAACAATAAAGACAAATAATGTGTCACATTTTTATTTCTTTTATGTATGATTGCGGCTCTATAGATAAAAAAAGTGCGTAGTTAATAAATAATTATATATCATTGATATTTTCTGTCTTTGTACGGCAACCTGAGGTAAAAACACAAAATTCTTACAACAGATGTTTCGTATATTTCTACAATATTCCAAAATAGTCACACAAACAAAAATAATAATCACAAAAGAAAAATACATGTATTAAATTATTGTGACCTTTTGGTCACAATAATTACAAATATCAGACTCTTTCAGAAAAGACCCCTCAAAGAACTCTGAAAGACTGATGGATATTTCTTGTCTTGCAAGAATTCTAAAAGATCACTTGTAGCATAACAGATCTCTGAAACACCATTGAAAGATCTCTATAGGTCTAGACCTATAGAGATCTTTCAATGGTCTTTCAGAGATCTGTTATGCAACAAGTGATCTTTCAGAATTCTTTCCATGGACTTTGCCTGGTCTTTCAATGATCTTTTAATGATCTCTCATGAGTCTTACAGTGATCTTCGAAAAAATCTTGAAAGACTGCCGAAAGATCAGTTCATTGAAAGACTGCTGAAAGACAACTGAAAGACCGTTGTAAGACTGTTTTGAACCGTTTCAAAAAGTTTTGGAGCCCATGAAGACCACGAAGACCACTGGAAGATTGGTCAGGACTCGTGTTAGACCCTCAAAGACCACTGTAGGTTCATTTAGACCTCTGAAAGATCAACCAGAATTCATGGTCTTTTAAAAGTCTTTCAGCAGTCTTTTTCTCTGTAGAAGGGGGTTTTAGATAATAAAGCGGACATGGAACAATATGTGCTATATATGCGAGCTTTGATATCAAAATATTTTCCCTTTATACGTTAAATTTCTTGCCTCCACGAATTCAAATTCTGTTTTTATCTTCATGAACATTTTTAGCGACCAATTCATTTCTTTACTTATGTTATTATTATAACTAAAATATATATTCCTGTATCACACCAATTTATGTCACTAATTGTTTCGGGAGGTCGTATTTCCCCATTGCTTTTGTTTTATATTTATTAAGTGTTATTCCAGACATAGTACTAAATTCTTCAATTACATTAATTTCCTTGACAACAGACTTTACGTCTTCGACGAAAAGTGTCATGTCATCAGCCATTTGTGCTATCTTTATTTCGACTGCTGGAAGACCTATTTTCAGACCTATTTTGTATTATCTTGTCTTAATTTGTTACTAAGAACTTCAATGAATAAAATAAAAAGTAAGCCTGACAGAGGACAGCTCTGTCTAACACCTCGAGAAGGTGTGAAATTTTCAGTTACTAAGACAGATTATACATTAACCTTTGTTTAAAGGTTAGTGTATAATGCAGAAACCCAATACCAAAACGACTGTTTGAAATCGAATAATTGTCAACACTTGTAGTAGACCGTAGTGGACGGCAAAATTTGTTAATGCTTGCTAATGCTTGGCATCCCAGCTAATAGTCTTGCAAAAATACCCAGGAATAGCGTACGGCCGGATGCCAAGCGCAATTTTGCGTGAAAGTGTCATTTTTAGCGTAAAAACTGAAAGAATGTCGAAAATCACGCATTTTGATATTTTGACGGATTATTTTAATATTTTTGATTATCTTTTATATGCAATTATTTTTTTTCAGAGTTTCAAATTATAAGTCTCATAAATATGCATTTCAAATTTGAATATTACACACATACGGAGCCCGGGAAGGGACATGGTAAAAATATTTTTATCTCGTTAAAACGACATAGTATCTCGTTAAAACGACATAGTATCTCGTTTTAATGAGATAGTATCTCGTTTTAATGAGATAGTTATCTCGTTTTAATGAGATAGTATCTCGTTTTAATGAGATAGTATCTCGTTAAAACGACATACTATCTCGTTTTAATGAGATAGTATCTCGTTAAAACGACATAGTATCTCGTTTTAATGAGATAGTTATCTCGTTTTAATGAGATAGTATCTCGTTTTAATAAGATAGTATCTCGTTTTAATGAGATAGTATCTCGTTTTAATGAGATAGTATCTCGTTTTAATGAGATAGTATCTCGTTTTAATGAGATAGTATCTCGTTTTAATGAGATAGTATCTCGTTTTAATGAGATAGTATCTCGTTAAAACGACATAGTATCTCGTTTTAATGAGATAGTATCTCGTTTTAATGAGATAGTATCTCGTTTTAATGAGATAGTATCTCGTTTTAATGAGATAGTATCTCGTTAAAACGACATAGTATCTCGTTTTAATGAGATAGTTATCTCGTTTTAATGAGATAGTATCTCGTATAAGTCCATTGCATACTGGAACCGGGTGGTCCCTGTATTAAGCCTATGGGAGTGAGAGAATTCAGTAGTCCACGGGTTAACAACATAATACCACCGGCAGGAAGTTGGTTGGATGTTCGATATTCGAAATTCAAACTGTGAAGTTGGTTTGATATTCAGGTTCGATATTCAAACGCGTGTGAAGTTGGACCAATATTCGATATTAAAAAATTAGGGGTCTTGAAAGCTAACTAGGGGGTTAAACAAGTGCAGCACGTCTCGGGCAACCATAACAACACTGGCCTGCCCTAGTAAGAGGACATTCAGGGGACAAACGTCAGTGAATAAAAGGGCAGAAAATTGTTATTTTTTTTTATTTTTCTTTTCGAGGGGCCCCCACATCCTGACGGCCTACCCAGGGCAACCATGTATCCTATCTTGTAAAAATCGACTCGGGAAACAAGATAAGCACTAGCTTGACCCGGCGCATGCACATTTAGGGGGCTCAAATACTATCTCATTAAAACGAGATACTATCTCATTAAAACGAGATACTATCTCATTAAAACGAGATACTATCTCATTAAAACGAGATACTATCTCATTAAAACGAGATACTATCTCATTAAAACGAGATACTATCTCATTAAAACGAGATACGATCTCATTAAAACGAGATACTATCTCATTAAAACGAGATACTATCTCATTAAAACGAGATAACTATCTCATTAAAACGAGATACTATCTCATTAAAACGAGATACTATCTCATTAAAACGAGATACTATCTCATTAAAACGAGATACTATCTCATTTAAACGAGATACTATCTCATTAAAACGAGATACTATGTCGTTTTAACGAGATACTATCTCATTAAAACGAGATACTATGTCGTTTTAACGAGATACTATCTCATTAAAACGAGATACTATGTCGTTTTAATGAGATAGTATCTCGTTTTAACGAGATACTATCTCATTAAAACGAGATACTATCTCATTAAAACGAGATACTATCTCATTAAAACGAGATACTATCTCATTAAAACGAGATACTATCTCATTAAAACGAGATACTATCTCATTAAAACGAGATACTATCTCATTAAAACGAGATACTATGTCGTTTTAACGAGATACTATCTCATTAAAACGAGATACTATGTCGTTTTAACGAGATACTATCTCATTAAAACGAGATACTATGTCGTTTTAATGAGATAGTATCTCGTTTTAACAAGATACTATCTCATTAAAACGAGATACTATCTCATTAAAACGAGATACTATCTCATTAAAACGAGATACTATCTCATTAAAACGAGATACTATCTCGTTTTAATGAGATAGTATCTCGTTAAAACGACATAGTATCTCGTTTTAATGAGATAGTTATCTCGTTTTAATGAGATAGTATCTCGTTTTAATGAGATAGTATCTCGTTTTATTGAGATAGTATCTCGTTTTAAGGAGATAGTATCTCGTTTTAATGAGATAGTTATCTCGTTTTAATGAGATAGTATCTCGTTTTAATGAGATAGTATCTCGTTTTAATGAGATAGTATCTCGTTTTAATGAGAAAGTATCTCGTTTTAATGAGATAGTATCTCGTTTTAATGAGATAGTATCTCGTTTTAATGAGATAGTATCTCGTTTTAATGAGATAGTATCTCGTTTTAATGAGATAGTATCTCGTTTTAATGAGATAGTATTTGAGCCCCCTAAATGTGCATGCGCCGGGTCAAGCTAGTGCTTATCTTGTTTCCCGAGTCGATTTCTACAAGATAGGATACATGGTTGCCCTGGGTAGGCCGTCAGGATGTGGGGGCCCCTCGAAAAGAAATATAAAAAAAAATAACAATTTTCTGCCCTTTTATTCACTGACGTTTGTCCCCTGAATGTCCTCTTACTAGGGCAGGCCAGTGTTGTTATGGTTGCCCGAGACGTGCTGCACTTGTTTAACCCCCTAGTTAGCTTTCAAGACCCCTAATTTTTGAATATCGAATATTGGTCCAACTTCACACGCGTTTGAATATCGAACCTGAATATCAAACCAACTTCACAGTTTGAATTTCGAATATCGAACATCCAACCAACTTCCTGCCGGTGGTATTATGTTGTTAACCCGTGGACTACTGAATTCTCTCACTCCCATAGGCTTAATACAGGGACCACCCGGTTCCAGTATGCAATGGACTTATACGAGATACTATCTCATTAAAACGAGATAACTATCTCATTAAAACGAGATAACTATCTCATTAAAACGAGATACTATGTCATTTTAACGAGATACTATCTCATTAAAACGAGATACTATCTCATTAAAACGAGATACTATGTCGTTTTAACGAGATACTATCTCATTAAAACGAGATACTATCTCATTAAAACGAGATACTATCTCATTAAAACGAGATACTATCTCATTAAAACGAGATACTATCTCATTAAAACGAGATACTATCTCATTAAAACGACATACTATCTCGTTTTAATGAGATAGTATCTCGTTAAAACGACATAGTATCTCGTTTTAATGAGATAGTTATCTCGTTTTAATGAGATAGTATCTCGTTTTAATGAGATAGTATCTCGTTTTAATGAGATAGTTATCTCGTTTTAATGAGATAGTATCTCGTTTTAATGAGATAGTATCTCGTTAAAACGACATACTATCTCGTTTTAATGAGATAGTATCTCGTTAAAACGACATAGTATCTCGTTTTAATGAGATAGTTATCTCGTTTTAATGAGATAGTATCTCGTTTTAATAAGATAGTATCTCGTTTTAATGAGATAGTATCTCGTTTTAATGAGATAGTATCTCGTTTTAATGAGATAGTATCTCGTTTTAATGAGATAGTATCTCGTTTTAATGAGATAGTATCTCGTTTTAATGAGATAGTATCTCGTTTTAATGAGATAGTATCTCGTTAAAACGACATAGTATCTCGTTTTAATGAGATAGTATCTCGTTTTAATGAGATAGTATCTCGTTTTAATGAGATAGTATCTCGTTTTAATGAGATAGTATCTCGTTAAAACGACATAGTATCTCGTTTTAATGAGATAGTTATCTCGTTTTAATGAGATAGTTATCTCGTTTTAATGAGATAGTATCTCGTATAAGTCCATTGCATACTGGAACCGGGTGGTCCCTGTATTAAGCCTATGGGAGTGAGAGAATTCAGTAGTCCACGGGTTAACAACATAATACCACCGGCAGGAAGTTGGTTGGATGTTCGATATTCGAAATTCATACTATCTCGTTTTAATGAGATAGTATCTCGTTAAAACGACATAGTATCTCGTTTTAATGAGATAGTTATCTCGTTTTAATGAGATAGTATCTCGTTTTAATGAGATAGTATCTCGTTTTAATGAGATAGTTATCTCGTTTTAATGAGATAGTATCTCGTTTTAATGAGATAGTATCTCGTTAAAACGACATACTATCTCGTTTTAATGAGATAGTATCTCGTTAAAACGACATAGTATCTCGTTTTAATGAGATAGTTATCTCGTTTTAATAAGATAGTATCTCGTTTTAATGAGATAGTATCTCGTTTTAATGAGATAGTATCTCGTTTTAATGAGATAGTATCTCGTTTTAATGAGATAGTATCTCGTTTTAATGAGATAGTATCTCGTTTTAATGAGATAGTATCTCGTTTTAATGAGATAGTATCTCGTTAAAACGACATAGTATCTCGTTTTAATGAGATAGTTATCTCGTTTTAATGAGATAGTATCTCGTTTTAATGAGATAGTTATCTCGTTTTAATGAGATAGTATCTCGTTTTAATGAGATAGTATCTCGTTAAAACGACATACTATCTCGTTTTAATGAGATAGTATCTCGTTAAAACGACATAGTATCTCGTTTTAATGAGATAGTTATCTCGTTTTAATGAGATAGTATCTCGTTTTAATAAGATAGTATCTCGTTTTAATGAGATAGTATCTCGTTTTAATGAGATAGTATCTCGTTTTAATGAGATAGTATCTCGTTTTAATGAGATAGTATCTCGTTTTAATGAGATAGTATCTCGTTTTAATGAGATAGTATCTCGTTTTAATGAGATAGTATCTCGTTAAAACGACATAGTATCTCGTTTTAATGAGATAGTATCTCGTTTTAATGAGATAGTATCTCGTTTTAATGAGATAGTATCTCGTTTTAATGAGATAGTATCTCGTTTTAATGAGATAGTATCTCGTTAAAACGACATAGTATCTCGTTTTAATGAGATAGTTATCTCGTTTTAATGAGATAGTTATCTCGTTTTAATGAGATAGTATCTCGTATAAGTCCATTGCATACTGGAACCGGGTGGTCCCTGTATTAAGCCTATGGGAGTGAGAGAATTCAGTAGTCCACGGGTTAACAACATAATACCACCGGCAGGAAGTTGGTTGGATGTTCGATATTCGAAATTCAAACTGTGAAGTTGGTTTGATATTCAGGTTCGATATTCAAACGCGTGTGAAGTTGGACCAATATTCGATATTCAAAAATTAGGGGTCTTGAAAGCTAACTAGGGGGTTAAACAAGTGCAGCACGTCTCGGGCAACCATAACAACACTGGCCTGCCCTAGTAAGAGGACATTCAGGGGACAAACGTCAGTGAATAAAAGGGCAGAAAATTGTTTTTTTTTTTTTTTTTTCTTTTCGAGGGGCCCCCACATCCTGACGGCCTACCCAGGGCAACCATGTATCCTATCTTGTAGAAATCGACTCGGGAAACAAGATAAGCACTAGCTTGACCCGGCGCATGCACATTTAGGGGGCTCAAATACTATCTCATTAAAACGAGATACTATCTCATTAAAACGAGATACTATCTCATTAAAACGAGATACTATCTCATTAAAACGAGATAACTATCTCATTAAAACGAGATACTATCTCCTTAAAACGAGATACTATGTCGTTTTAACGAGATACTATCTCATTAAAACGAGATACTATGTCGTTTTAACGAGATAAAAATATTTTTACCATGTCCCTTCCCGGGCTCCGTATTTCTCAATCGAATGTATAGTAAATGTCCTAATCCCACAAATATTAAAAAAAAAAAAATAAGATGGAATATATCTCACTTTATGTTATCCGAAAGGACAATGTGCATTTTACCAGGTGCGCATTTTGAAAGAAAAATTGAAAATACCGTACATTATGTACATAATTACATGTATAAATACATACTAAAGGGAGTTTTTAATTACATGTATAAGTACACACTAATGCGAGTTTTTAATTGAATAGCACAAATTGTCAATTCTTTGCATCCCAGCTCAAATTCTTGCGGAAATACTGAGGAATAACGTATGGGCGGATGCCAAGTGCACTTTTGCGTGAAAGTATCATTTTTAGCGTGAAATCTGAAAGACTGTCGAAAATCACGCATTTTGATATTTTGAGGGATTATCATCATATTTTTGATTATCTTTGATATGGAATTATTTTTATTCAGAGTTTCAAATTATAAGTCTACTAAATATGCATTTCAATTTGGAATATTACACACACATATATGGCAATATGACATAAAAAATCGTGATTTACTCAAAATAGAAGTTTGTGAACACTATCAATAGTTCTAAGTTTTTTTACAACTTAAATTCTTCGATTTAAATTGGTTCATCTATTGAATATCGATCGTTTCTAATGTCACAAATATTAAAAGAATTTTCAAGTAAGATGGAAGAAATATTTTCCGAAAGGGGGCATGCAAGGCGTTGTTTCATGCAACTGCGGTCTCTTTGATCAGTTAATTGAACAGTTCATTAGACCAGAAATTAAAATAGATCGGTCAATAATCATTTGCATGAGCTAAGAGTTTTCATCTGTGGAGAATAATGTTTGAAATACTAAAAGAGTAGGTTCTTTAAGTTCACATTTTAATTCTTAAAGCTCAATTTATCACATGTATTGCCATGTTGGGAAATGCAGTCGCACGACCATTATGACAAACAAATCTAAAGGCTAATGACCAGCGTCCAGCGCAGATATTGTAATATATAGATTGCATTTCCCAAATTGGCATTGGCAATACACTATGTCCAGGGCTGACCAGGGTCGGGCTGTCCGGCCCCCGTCTTAGACTACGATATATAACAGCATGGACCTACTGTATGATAATAGCAAACGCGAAAACTGTAATGAAGCAAAATGAATTGAACGAAAATTATAACTTGCAATGCAAAAGACCAAATAACATTTATTATTCATATTTTCACATAATAATTATAGCAGCAGAACATTGGAAGCAACTGAAACTAATAATTATTCACAAAAGCGCATTCATGTGATAATAAAATAATAAGCTCATCGAACCTAAATGACGTATAACCTTGATCATGTGAACTGAAATTTGTGCAAAATGATCCATAATACTTAAATACCCTTATATTCAAGTTTAATCATGAACTGGATCAATAAAATTCAAAAGTTATGATGACATTAAGAAAAAATACCCCCATATGGCCAAAGTTCAGTGACTCTAAATGACCTTTGACCTTAATCATGTGATCTAAAACTTGTGCAAGACGATCAGTAATACCTGAATGCTGTTAAAATTGTCATTATTTTTTTTCTATACGTTCAAAGTTATAACGAAATTTTGAAAACGTAACCTTGGTTAAGATTTCAAGGTTGATATGACGCTGTTATATCAAAACTACCGTCGCCTCCGCCGGAAAAGTGGCTCCTTTAGTCCTGCTCTGCTATGCATGCAGGCGAGACAAAAAATAGGTATTGCCGTGGCAACGGCCATATTTTTTAAGACTTTGATAATCCAATAATTGAAGTAAAATGTAGATTGACAGAGTGGTTTAAAAATGCTAATTCGATCGTTGTATTCATACATATATATATTTTCTATGCACTAGCGTACCTACGGGGGGGGGCAGAGGGGGCAGTCTGCCCCCCTGACGAGTCCCAACCCATGCAAAAGACGTATCCATGCCCCCCCCCCCGACGAGCTTGAAGACCTTTTTTGCCCCCCCCCCCTGACGAGCTTGAAGACCTTTTTTTAGTTTTGCTTGTCAATTTTTTTGGCCGACGGTTTTGCCCCCCCCCCCCCTGTGGAAAATCCTAGGTACGCTACTGTTTCTATGATTTTGGATATAGATATTCCTACAAAATTAATGTTACCATGGTAACGGCAAATTAAATATCAGACCTATTTATGAATATCGCCACAGGTAGATTTACGTTCAGCACCAATTAATTCGCGGAAATAGCTAGAAGATCGAACTCTACAAAAGTAAACATAATCCTATATAATATCATGACGAGTATCGCACTGATTAATATTAGTATGTGCAATATACAGGGACCGCGGAACGGTTTTCAAAGTGGGGGGCTGAGCAAAAAGTGGGGGGGGGGCTGACCATGCTAAAAATCACAATCATATGGTCATTTTTACGTTTTTGTACACGGTTTTGGAAAAAAGTGGGGGGGGGGGGGCTGAAGCGGAACCGGGGGGCGGGGCTGAAGCCCCCCCCCCCGCCCCCCGGTTCCGCGGCCCCTGATATAGATGTAATATTGTGCGCTGTTTGTATTTTATCAGAAATGCGTATCCGATAAATGTACATTGTTATCTTTCGCATATATAACATAAAATGATATATCTTGCATCTTATTTCAACATTTGTTTTTACTATATGTGCCATGACAACAATTATTATGTATTTATTCGGTTAGCGCTAAAATTGACGAAATTGAGATGCGGAACACAAACATACTATTAATAGTTTTCACAAACTATTATTTTTAGTAAATCACGATTTTATAAGTTTCAAATTATAAGTCTCATAAATATGCATTTCAAATTTGAATATTACACACATACGGAGCCCGGGAAGGGACATGGTAAAAATATTTTTATCTCGTTAAAACGACATAGTATCTCGTTTTAATGAGATAGTATCTCGTTAAAACGACATAGTATCTCGTTTTAATGAGATAGTATCTCGTTTTAATGAGATAGTTATCTCGTTTTAATGAGATAGTATCTCGTTTTAATGAGATAGTATCTCGTTTTAATGAGATAGTATCTCGTTTTAATGAGAAAGTATCTCGTTTTAATGAGATAGTATCTCGTTTTAATGAGATAGTATCTCGTTTTAATGAGATAGTATCTCGTTTTAATGAGATAGTATCTCGTTTTAATGAGATAGTATTTGAGCCCCCTAAATGTGCATGCGCCGGGTCAAGCTAGTGCTTATCTTGTTTCCCGAGTCGATTTCTACAAGATAGGATACATGGTTGCCCTGGGTAGGCCGTCAGGATGTGGGGGCCCCTCGAAAAGAAAAATAAAAAAAAATAACAATTTTCTGCCCTTTTATTCACTGACGTTTGTCCCCTGAATGTCCTCTTACTAGGGCAGGCCAGTGTTGTTATGGTTGCCCGAGACGTGCTGCACTTGTTTAACCCCCTAGTTAGCTTTCAAGACCCCTAATTTTTGAATATCGAATATTGGTCCAACTTCACACGCGTTTGAATATCGAACCTGAATATCAAACCAACTTCACAGTTTGAATTTCGAATATCGAACATCCAACCAACTTCCTGCCGGTGGTATTATGTTGTTAACCCGTGGACTACTGAATTCTCTCACTCCCATAGGCTTAATACAGGGACCACCCGGTTCCAGTATGCAATGGACTTATACGAGATACTATCTCATTAAAACGAGATAACTATCTCATTAAAACGAGATAACTATCTCATTAAAACGAGATACTATGTCATTTTAACGAGATACTATCTCATTAAAACGAGATACTATCTCATTAAAACGAGATACTATGTCGTTTTAACGAGATACTATCTCATTAAAACGAGATACTATCTCATTAAAACGAGATACTATCTCATTAAAACGAGATACTATCTCATTAAAACGAGATACTATCTCATTAAAACGAGATACTATCTCATTAAAACGACATACTATCTCGTTTTAATGAGATAGTATCTCGTTAAAACGACATAGTATCTCGTTTTAATGAGATAGTTATCTCGTTTTAATGAGATAGTATCTCGTTTTAATGAGATAGTATCTCGTTTTAATGAGATAGTTATCTCGTTTTAATGAGATAGTATCTCGTTTTAATGAGATAGTATCTCGTTAAAACGACATACTATCTCGTTTTAATGAGATAGTATCTCGTTAAAACGACATAGTATCTCGTTTTAATGAGATAGTTATCTCGTTTTAATGAGATAGTATCTCGTTTTAATAAGATAGTATCTCGTTTTAATGAGATAGTATCTCGTTTTAATGAGATAGTATCTCGTTTTAATGAGATAGTATCTCGTTTTAATGAGATAGTATCTCGTTTTAATGAGATAGTATCTCGTTTTAATGAGATAGTATCTCGTTTTAATGAGATAGTATCTCGTTAAAACGACATAGTATCTCGTTTTAATGAGATAGTATCTCGTTTTAATGAGATAGTATCTCGTTTTAATGAGATAGTATCTCGTTTTAATGAGATAGTATCTCGTTAAAACGACATAGTATCTCGTTTTAATGAGATAGTTATCTCGTTTTAATGAGATAGTTATCTCGTTTTAATGAGATAGTATCTCGTATAAGTCCATTGCATACTGGAACCGGGTGGTCCCTGTATTAAGCCTATGGGAGTGAGAGAATTCAGTAGTCCACGGGTTAACAACATAATACCACCGGCAGGAAGTTGGTTGGATGTTCGATATTCGAAATTCATACTATCTCGTTTTAATGAGATAGTATCTCGTTAAAACGACATAGTATCTCGTTTTAATGAGATAGTTATCTCGTTTTAATGAGATAGTATCTCGTTTTAATGAGATAGTATCTCGTTTTAATGAGATAGTTATCTCGTTTTAATGAGATAGTATCTCGTTTTAATGAGATAGTATCTCGTTAAAACGACATACTATCTCGTTTTAATGAGATAGTATCTCGTTAAAACGACATAGTATCTCGTTTTAATGAGATAGTTATCTCGTTTTAATGAGATAGTATCTCGTTTTAATAAGATAGTATCTCGTTTTAATGAGATAGTATCTCGTTTTAATGAGATAGTATCTCGTTTTAATGAGATAGTATCTCGTTTTAATGAGATAGTATCTCGTTAAAACGACATAGTATCTCGTTTTAATGAGATAGTTATCTCGTTTTAATGAGATAGTATCTCGTTTTAATGAGATAGTTATCTCGTTTTAATGAGATAGTATCTCGTTTTAATGAGATAGTATCTCGTTAAAACGACATACTATCTCGTTTTAATGAGATAGTATCTCGTTAAAACGACATAGTATCTCGTTTTAATGAGATTGTTATCTCGTTTTAATGAGATAGTATCTCGTTTTAATAAGATAGTATCTCGTTTTAATGAGATAGTATCTCGTTTTAATGAGATAGTATCTCGTTTTAATGAGATAGTATCTCGTTTTAATGAGATAGTATCTCGTTTTAATGAGATAGTATCTCGTTTTAATGAGATAGTATCTCGTTTTAATGAGATAGTATCTCGTTAAAACGACATAGTATCTCGTTTTAATGAGATAGTATCTCGTTTTAATGAGATAGTATCTCGTTTTAATGAGATAGTATCTCGTTTTAATGAGATAGTATCTCGTTTTAATGAGATAGTTATCTCGTTTTAATGAGATAGTTATTTCGTTTTAATGAGATAGTATCTCGTATAAGTCCATTGCATACTGGAACCGGGTGGTCCCTGTATTAAGCCTATGGGAGTGAGAGAATTCAGTAGTCCACGGGTTAACAACATAATACCACCGGCAGGAAGTTGGTTGGATGTTCGATATTCGAAATTCAAACTGTGAAGTTGGTTTGATATTCAGGTTCGATATTCAAACGCGTGTGAAGTTGGACCAATATTCGATATTCAAAAATTAGGGGTCTTGAAAGCTAACTAGGGGGTTAAACAAGTGCAGCACGTCTCGGGCAACCATAACAACACTGGCCTGCCCTAGTAAGAGGACATTCAGGGGACAAACGTCAGTGAATAAAAGGGCAGAAAATTGTTTTTTTTTTTTTTTTTTCTTTTCGAGGGGCCCCCACATCCTGACGGCCTACCCAGGGCAACCATGTATCCTATCTTGTAGAAATCGACTCGGGAAACAAGATAAGCACTAGCTTGACCCGGCGCATGCACATTTAGGGGGCTCAAATACTATCTCATTAAAACGAGATACTATCTCATTAAAACGAGATACTATCTCATTAAAACGAGATACTATCTCATTAAAACGAGATACTATCTCATTAAAACGAGATACTATCTCATTAAAACGAGATAACTATCTCATTAAAACGAGATACTATCTCCTTAAAACGAGATACTATGTCGTTTTAACGAGATACTATCTCATTAAAACGAGATACTATGTCGTTTTAACGAGATAAAAATATTTTTACCATGTCCCTTCCCGGGCTCCGTATTTCTCAATCGAATGTATAGTAAATGTCCTAATCCCACAAATATTAAAAAAAAAAAAATAAGATGGAATATATCTCACTTTATGTTATCCGAAAGGACAATGTGCATTTTACCAGGTGCGCATTTTGAAAGAAAAATTGAAAATACCGTACATTATGTACATAATTACATGTATAAATACATACTAAAGGGAGTTTTTAATTACATGTATAAGTACACACTAATGCGAGTTTTTAATTGAATAGCACAAATTGTCAATTCTTTGCATCCCAGCTCAAATTCTTGCGGAAATACTGAGGAATAACGTATGGGCGGATGCCAAGTGCACTTTTGCGTGAAAGTATCATTTTTAGCGTGAAATCTGAAAGACTGTCGAAAATCACGCATTTTGATATTTTGAGGGATTATCATCATATTTTTGATTATCTTTGATATGGAATTATTTTTATTCAGAGTTTCAAATTATAAGTCTACTAAATATGCATTTCAATTTGGAATATTACACACACATATATGGCAATATGACATAAAAAATCGTGATTTACTCAAAATAGAAGTTTGTGAACACTATCAATAGTTCTAAGTTTTTTTACAACTTAAATTCTTCGATTTAAATTGGTTCATCTATTGAATATCGATCGTTTCTAATGTCACAAATATTAAAAGAATTTTCAAGTAAGATGGAAGAAATATTTTCCGAAAGGGGGCATGCAAGGCGTTGTTTCATGCAACTGCGGTCTCTTTGATCAGTTAATTGAACAGTTCATTAGACCAGAAATTAAAATAGATCGGTCAATAATCATTTGCATGAGCTAAGAGTTTTCATCTGTGGAGAATAATGTTTGAAATACTAAAAGAGTAGGTTCTTTAAGTTCACATTTTAATTCTTAAAGCTCAATTTATCACATGTATTGCCATGTTGGGAAATGCAGTCGCACGACCATTATGACAAACAAATCTAAAGGCTAATGACCAGCGTCCAGCGCAGATATTGTAATATATAGATTGCATTTCCCAAATTGGCATTGGCAATACACTATGTCCAGGGCTGACCAGGGTCGGGCTGTCCGGCCCCCGTCTTAGACTACGATATATAACAGCATGGACCTACTGTATGATAATAGCAAACGCGAAAACTGTAATGAAGCAAAATGAATTGAACGAAAATTATAACTTGCAATGCAAAAGACCAAATAACATTTATTATTCATATTTTCACATAATAATTATAGCAGCAGAACATTGGAAGCAACTGAAACTAATAATTATTCACAAAAGCGCATTCATGTGATAATAAAATAATAAGCTCATCGAACCTAAATGACGTATAACCTTGATCATGTGAACTGAAATTTGTGCAAAATGATCCATAATACTTAAATACCCTTATATTCAAGTTTAATCATGAACTGGATCAATAAAATTCAAAAGTTATGATGACATTAAGAAAAAATACCCCCATATGGCCAAAGTTCAGTGACTCTAAATGACCTTTGACCTTAATCATGTGATCTAAAACTTGTGCAAGACGATCAGTAATACCTGAATGCTGTTAAAATTGTCATTATTTTTTTTCTATACGTTCAAAGTTATAACGAAATTTTGAAAACGTAACCTTGGTTAAGATTTCAAGGTTGATATGACGCTGTTATATCAAAACTACCGTCGCCTCCGCCGGAAAAGTGGCTCCTTTAGTCCTGCTCTGCTATGCATGCAGGCGAGACAAAAAATAGGTATTGCCGTGGCAACGGCCATATTTTTTAAGACTTTGATAATCCAATAATTGAAGTAAAATGTAGATTGACAGAGTGGTTTAAAAATGCTAATTCGATCGTTGTATTCATACATATATATATTTTCTATGCACTAGCGTACCTACGGGGGGGGGGCAGAGGGGGCAGTCTGCCCCCCTGACGAGTCCCAACCCATGCAAAAGACGTATCCATGCCCCCCCCCCCCCCGACGAGCTTGAAGACCTTTTTTGCCCCCCCCCCTGACGAGCTTGAAGACCTTTTTTTAGTTTTGCTTGTCAATTTTTTTGGCCGACGGTTTTGCCCCCCCCCCCCTGTGGAAAATCCTAGGTACGCTACTGTTTCTATGATTTTGGATATAGATATTCCTACAAAATTAATGTTACCATGGTAACGGCAAATTAAATATCAGACCTATTTATGAATATCGCCACAGGTAGATTTACGTTCAGCACCAATTAATTCGCGGAAATAGCTAGAAGATCGAACTCTACAAAAGTAAACATAATCCTATATAATATCATGACGAGTATCGCACTGATTAATATTAGTATGTGCAATATACAGGGACCGCGGAACGGTTTTCAAAGTGGGGGGCTGAGCAAAAAGTGGGGGGGGGGGGCTGACCATGCTAAAAATCACAATCATATGGTCATTTTTACGTTTTTGTACACGGTTTTGGAAAAAAGTGGGGGGGGGGGGCTGAAGCGGAACCGGGGGCGGGGCTGAAGCCCCCCCCCCCGCCCCCCGGTTCCGCGGCCCCTGATATAGATGTAATATTGTGCGCTGTTTGTATTTTATCAGAAATGCGCATCCGATAAATGTACATTGTTATCTTTCGCATATATAACATAAAATGATATATCTTGCATCTTATTTCAACATTTGTTTTTACTATATGTGCCATGACAACAGTTATTATGTATTTATTCGGTTAGCGCTAAAATTGACGAAATTGAGATGCGGAACACAAACATACTATTAATAGTTTTCACAAACTATTATTTTTAGTAAATCACGATTTTATAAGTTTCAAATTATAAGTCTCATAAATATGCATTTCAAATTTGAATATTACACACATACGGAGCCCGGGAAGGGACATGGTAAAAATATTTTTATCTCG
Source organism: Lytechinus pictus (assembly GCF_037042905.1). NCBI lineage: Eukaryota > Metazoa > Echinodermata > Echinoidea > Temnopleuroida > Toxopneustidae > Lytechinus > Lytechinus pictus. The sequence goes on along the minus strand of NW_026974147.1, from coordinate 153,040 downwards.
TTAAAACGACATAGTATCTCGTTTTAATGAGATAGTATCTCGTTAAAACGACATAGTATCTCGTTTTAATGAGATAGTATCTCGTTTTAATGAGATAGTTATCTCGTTTTAATGAGATAGTATCTCGTTTTAATGAGATAGTATCTCGTTTTAATGAGATAGTATCTCGTTTTAATGAGATAGTATCTCGTTTTAATGAGATAGTATCTCGTTAAAACGACATAGTATCTCGTTTTAATGAGATAGTTATCTCGTTTTAATGAGATAGTTATTTCGTTTTAATGAGATAGTATCTCGTATAAGTCCATTGCATACTGGAACCGGGTGGTCCCTGTATTAAGCCTATGGGAGTGAGAGAATTCAGTAGTCCACGGGTTAACAACATAATACCACCGGCAGGAAGTTGGTTGGATGTTCGATATTCGAAATTCAAACTGTGAAGTTGGTTTGATATTCAGGTTCGATATTCAAACGCGTGTGAAGTTGGACCAATATTCGATATTCAAAAATTAGGGGTCTTGAAAGCTAACTAGGGGTTTAAACAAGTGCAGCACGTCTCGGGCAACCATAACAACACTGGCCTGCCCTAGTAAGAGGACATTCAGGGGACAAACGTCAGTGAATAAAAGGGCAGAAAATTGTTTTTTTTTTTTTTTTTTCTTTTCGAGGGCCCCCACATCCTGACGGCCTACCCAGGGCAACCATGTATCCTATCTTGTAGAAATCGACTCGGGAAACAAGATAAGCACTAGCTTGACCCGGCGCATGCACATTTAGGGGGCTCAAATACTATCTCATTAAAACGAGATACTATCTCATTAAAACGAGATACTATCTCATTAAAACGAGATACTATCTCATTAAAACGAGATAACTATCTCATTAAAACGAGATACTATCTCCTTAAAACGAGATACTATGTCGTTTTAACGAGATACGATCTCATTAAAACGAGATACTATGTCGTTTTAACGAGATAAAAATATTTTTACCATGTCCCTTCCCGGGCTCCGTAGAGAAACGCATTTAAATCGAAGAATTTAAGTTGCGTAAAAAACTATTGATAGTTTTCACAAACTTTTATTTTGAGGAAATCGCGGTTTTATGTTTCCCTGTGCCATATGTGTGTGTGTACGGAGCCCGGGAAGGGACATGGTAAAAATATTTTTATCTCGTTAAAACGACAAAGTATCTCGTTTTAATGAGATAGTATCTCGTTAAAACGACATAGTATCTCGTTTTAAGGAGATAGTATCTCGTTTTAATGAGATAGTTATCTCGTTTTAATGAGATAGTATCTCGTTTTAATGAGATAGTATCTCGTTTTAATGAGATAGTATCTCGTTTTAATGAGAAAGTATCTCGTTTTAATGAGATAGTATCTCGTTTTAATGAGATAGTATCTCGTTTTAATGAGATAGTATCTCGTTTTAATGAGATAGTATCTCGTTTTAATGAGATAGTATCTCGTTTTAATGAGATAGTATCTCGTTTTAATGAGATAGTATTTGAGCCCCCTAAATGTGCATGCGCCGGGTCAAGCTAGTGCTTATCTTGTTTCCCGAGTTGATTTCTACAAGATAGGATACATGGTTGCCCTGGGTAGGCCGTCAGGATGTGGGGGCCCCTCGAAAAGAAAAATAAAAAAACAAAACAATTTTCTGCCCTTTTATTCACTGACGTTTGTCCCCTGAATGTCCTCTTACTAGGGCAGGCCAGTGTTGTTATGGTTGCCCGAGACGTGCTGCACTTGTTTAACCCCCTAGTTAGCTTTCAAGACCCCTAATTTTTGAATATCGAATATTGGTCCAACTTCACACGCGTTTGAATATCGAACCTGAATATCAAACCAACTTCACAGTTTGAATTTCGAATATCGAACATCCAACCAACTTCCTGCCGGTGGTATTATGTTGTTAACCCGTGGACTACTGAATTCTCTCACTCCCATAGGCTTAATACAGGGACCACCCGGTTCCAGTATGCAATGGACTTATACGAGATACTATCTCATTAAAACGAGATAACTATCTCATTAAAACGAGATACTATCTCATTAAAACGAGATACTATCTCATTAAAACGAGATACTATCTCATTAAAACGAGATACTATCTCATTAAAACGAGATACTATCTCATTAAAACGAGATACTATCTCATTAAAACGACATACTATCTCGTTTTAATGAGATAGTATCTCTTTAAAACGACATAGTATCTCGTTTTAATGAGATAGTTATCTCGTTTTAATGAGATAGTATCTCGTTTTAATGAGATAGTATCTCGTTTTAATGAGATAGTATCTCGTTTTAATGAGATAGTATCGCGTTTTAATGAGATAGTATCTCGTTTTAATGAGATAGTATCTCGTTTTAATGAGATAGTATCTCGTTTTAATGAGATAGTATCTCGTTAAAACGACATAGTATCTCGTTTTAATGAGATAGTATCTCGTTTTAATGAGATAGTATCTCGTTTTAATGAGATAGTATCTCGTTTTAATGAGATAGTATCTCGTTAAAACGACATAGTATCTCGTTTTAATGAGATAGTTATCTCGTTTTAATGAGATAGTTATCTCGTTTTAATGAGATAGTATCTCGTATAAGTCCATTGCATACTGGAACCGGGTGGTCCCTGTATTAAGCCTATGGGAGTGAGAGAATTCAGTAGTCCACGGGTTAACAACATAATACCACCGGCAGGAAGTTGGTTGGATGTTCGATATTCGAAATTCAAACTGTGAAGTTGGTTTGATATTCAGGTTCGATATTCAAACGCGTGTGAAGTTGGACCAATATTCGATATTCAAAAATTAGGGGTCTTGAAAGCTAACTAGGGGGTTAAACAAGTGCAGCACGTCTCGGGCAACCATAACAACACTGGCCTGCCCTAGTAAGAGGACATTCAGGGGACAAACGTCAGTGAATAAAAGGGCAGAAAATTGTTATTTTTTTTTATTTTTCTTTTCGAGGGGCCCCCACATCCTGACGGCCTACCCAGGGCAACCATGTAACCTATCTTGTAGAAATCGACTCGGGAAACAAGATAAGCACTAGCTTGACCCGGCGCATGCACATTTAGGGGGCTCAAATACTATCTCATTAAAACGAGATACTATCTCATTAAAACGAGATACTATCTCATTAAAACGAGATACTATCTCATTAAAACGAGATACTATCTCATTAAAACGAGATACTATCTCATTAAAACGAGATACTATCTCATTAAAACGAGATACTATGTCGTTTTAACGAGATACTATCTCATTAAAACGAGATACTATGTCGTTTTAACGAGATACTATCTCATTAAAACGAGATACTATGTCGTTTTAATGAGATAGTATCTCGTTAAAACGACATAGTATCTCGTTTTAATGAGATAGTTATCTCGTTTTAATGAGATAGTATCTCGTTTTAATGAGATAGTATCTCGTTTTAATGAGATAGTATCTCGTTTTAAGGAGATAGTATCTCGTTTTAATGAGATAGTTATCTCGTTTTAATGAGATAGTATCTCGTTTTAATGAGATAGTATCTCGTTTTAATGAGATCGTATCTCGTTTTAATGAGATAGTATCTCGTTTTAATGAGATAGTATCTCGTTTTAATGAGATAGTATCTCGTTTTAATGAGATAGTATCTCGTTTTAATGAGATAGTATCTCGTTTTAATGAGATAGTATCTCGTTTTAATGAGATAGTATTTGAGCCCCCTAAATGTGCATGCGCCGGGTCAAGCTAGTGCTTATCTTGTTTCCCGAGTCGATTTCTACAAGATAGGATACATGGTTGCCCTGGGTAGGCCGTCAGGATGTGGGGGCCCCTCGAAAAGAAAAATAAAAAAAAATAACAATTTTCTGCCCTTTTATTCACTGACGTTTGTCCCCTGAATGTCCTCTTACTAGGGCAGGCCAGTGTTGTTATGGTTGCCCGAGACGTGCTGCACTTGTTTAACCCCCTAGTTAGCTTTCAAGACCCCTAATTTTTGAATATCGAATATTGGTCCAACTTCACACGCGTTTGAATATCGAACCTGAATATCAAACCAACTTCACAGTTTGAATTTCGAATATCGAACATCCAACCAACTTCCTGCCGGTGGTATTATGTTGTTAACCCGTGGACTACTGAATTCTCTCACTCCCATAGGCTTAATACAGGGACCACCCGGTTCCAGTATGCAATGGACTTATACGAGATACTATCTCATTAAAACGAGATAACTATCTCATTAAAACGAGATAACTATCTCATTAAAACGAGATACTATGTCGTTTTAACGAGATACTATCTCATTAAAACGAGATACTATCTCATTAAAACGAGATACTATCTCATTAAAACGAGATACTATGTCGTTTTAACGAGATACTATCTCATTAAAACGAGATAGTATCTCGTTTTAATGAGATAGCCTGCCCTAGTAAGAGGACATTCAGGGGACAAACGTCAGTGAATAAAAGGGCAGAAAATTGTTATTTTTTTTTTTTTTTCTTTTCGAGGGCCCCCACATCCTGACGGCCTACCCAGGGCAACCATGTATCCTATCTTGTAGAAATCGACTCGGGAAACAAGATAAGCACTAGCTTGACCCGGCGCATGCACATTTAGGGGGCTCAAATACTATCTCATTAAAACGAGATACTATCTCATTAAAACGAGATACTATCTCATTAAAACGAGATACTATCTCATTAAAACGAGATAACTATCTCATTAAAACGAGATACTATCTCCTTAAAACGAGATACTATGTCGTTTTAACGAGATACGATCTCATTAAAACGAGATACTATGTCGTTTTAACGAGATAAAAATATTTTTACCATGTCCCTTCCCGGGCTCCGTAGAGAAACGCATTTAAATCGAAGAATTTAAGTTGCGTAAAAAACTATTGATAGTTTTCACAAACTTTTATTTTGAGGAAATCGCGGTTTTATGTTTCCCTGTGCCATATGTGTGTGTGTACGGAGCCCGGGAAGGGACATGGTAAAAATATTTTTATCTCGTTAAAACGACAAAGTATCTCGTTTTAATGAGATAGTATCTCGTTAAAACGACATAGTATCTCGTTTTAAGGAGATAGTATCTCGTTTTAATGAGATAGTTATCTCGTTTTAATGAGATAGTATCTCGTTTTAATGAGATAGTATCTCGTTTTAATGAGATAGTATCTCGTTTTAATGAGAAAGTATCTCGTTTTAATGAGATAGTATCTCGTTTTAATGAGATAGTATCTCGTTTTAATGAGATAGTATCTCGTTTTAATGAGATAGTATCTCGTTTTAATGAGATAGTATCTCGTTTTAATGAGATAGTATTTGAGCCCCCTAAATGTGCATGCGCCGGGTCAAGCTAGTGCTTATCTTGTTTCCCGAGTCGATTTCTACAAGATAGGATACATGGTTGCCCTGGGTAGGCCGTCAGGATGTGGGGGCCCCTCGAAAAGAAAAATAAAAAAACAAAACAATTTTCTGCCCTTTTATTCACTGACGTTTGTCCCCTGAATGTCCTCTTACTAGGGCAGGCCAGTGTTGTTATGGTTGCCCGAGACGTGCTGCACTTGTTTAACCCCCTAGTTAGCTTTCAAGACCCCTAATTTTTGAATATCGAATATTGGTCCAACTTCACACGCGTTTGAATATCGAACCTGAATATCAAACCAACTTCACAGTTTGAATTTCGAATATCGAACATCCAACCAACTTCCTGCCGGTGGTATTATGTTGTTAACCCGTGGACTACTGAATTCTCTCACTCCCATAGGCTTAATACAGGGACCACCCGGTTCCAGTATGCAATGGACTTATACGAGATACTATCTCATTAAAACGAGATAACTATCTCATTAAAACGAGATAACTATCTCATTAAAACGAGATACTATGTCGTTTTAATGAGATAGTATCTCGTTAAAACGACATAGTATCTCGTTTTAATGAGATAGTTATCTCGTTTTAATGAGATAGTATCTCGTTTTAATGAGATAGTATCGCGTTTTAATGAGATAGTATCTCGTTTTAATGAGATAGTATCTCGTTTTAATGAGATAGTATCTCGTTTTAATGAGATAGTATCTCGTTAAAACGACATAGTATCTCGTTTTAATGAGATAGTATCTCGTTTTAATGAGATAGTATCTCGTTTTAATGAGATAGTATCTCGTTTTAATGAGATAGTATCTCGTTAAAACGACATAGTATCTCGTTTTAATGAGATAGTTATCTCGTTTTAATGAGATAGTTATCTCGTTTTAATGAGATAGTATCTCGTATAAGTCCATTGCATACTGGAACCGGGTGGTCCCTGTATTAAGCCTATGGGAGTGAGAGAATTCAGTAGTCCACGGGTTAACAACATAATACCACCGGCAGGAAGTTGGTTGGATGTTCGATATTCGAAATTCAAACTGTGAAGTTGGTTTGATATTCAGGTTCGATATTCAAACGCGTGTGAAGTTGGACCAATATTCGATATTCAAAAATTAGGGGTCTTGAAAGCTAACTAGGGGGTTAAACAAGTGCAGCACGTCTCGGGCAACCATAACAACACTGGCCTGCCCTAGTAAGAGGACATTCAGGGGACAAACGTCAGTGAATAAAAGGGCAGAAAATTGTTATTTTTTTTTATTTTTCTTTTCGAGGGGCCCCCACATCCTGACGGCCTACCCAGGGCAACCATGTAACCTATCTTGTAGAAATCGACTCGGGAAACAAGATAAGCACTAGCTTGACCCGGCGCATGCACATTTAGGGGGCTCAAATACTATCTCATTAAAACGAGATACTATCTCATTAAAACGAGATACTATCTCATTAAAACGAGATACTATCTCATTAAAACGAGATACTATCTCATTAAAACGAGATACTATGTCGTTTTAACGAGATACTATCTCATTAAAACGAGATACTATGTCGTTTTAACGAGATACTATCTCATTAAAACGAAATACTATGTCGTTTTAATGAGATAGTATCTCGTTAAAACGACATAGTATCTCGTTTTAATGAGATAGTTATCTCGTTTTAATGAGATAGTATCTCGTTTTAATGAGATAGTATTTCGTTTTAATGAGATAGTATCTCGTTTTAAGGAGATAGTATCTCGTTTTAATGAGATAGTTATCTCGTTTTAATGAGATAGTATCTCGTTTTAATGAGATAGTATCTCGTTTTAATGAGATCGTATCTCGTTTTAATGAGATAGTATCTCGTTATAATGAGATAGTATCTCGTTTTAATGAGATAGTATCTCGTTTTAATGAGATAGTATCTCGTTTTAATGAGATAGTATCTCGTTTTAATGAGATAGTATCTCGTTTTAATGAGATAGTATTTGAGCCCCCTAAATGTGCATGCGCCGGGTCAAGCTAGTGCTTATCTTGTTTCCCGAGTCGATTTCTACAAGATAGGATACATGGTTGCCCTGGGTAGGCCGTCAGGATGTGGGGGCCCCTCGAAAAGAAAAATAAAAAAAAATAACAATTTTCTGCCCTTTTATTCACTGACGTTTGTCCCCTGAATGTCCTCTTACTAGGGCAGGCCAGTGTTGTTATGGTTGCCCGAGACGTGCTGCACTTGTTTAACCCCCTAGTTAGCTTTCAAGACCCCTAATTTTTGAATATCGAATATTGGTCCAACTTCACACGCGTTTGAATATCGAACCTGAATATCAAACCAACTTCACAGTTTGAATTTCGAATATCGAACATCCAACCAACTTCCTGCCGGTGGTATTATGTTGTTAACCCGTGGACTACTGAATTCTCTCACTCCCATAGGCTTAATACAGGGACCACCCGGTTCCAGTATGCAATGGACTTATACGAGATACTATCTCATTAAAACGAGATAACTATCTCATTAAAACGAGATAACTATCTCATTAAAACGAGATACTATGTCGTTTTAACGAGATACTATCTCATTAAAACGAGATACTATCTCATTAAAACGAGATACTATCTCATTAAAACGAGATACTATGTCGTTTTAACGAGATACTATCTCATTAAAACGAGATAGTATCTCGTTTTAATGAGATAGCCTGCCCTAGTAAGAGGACATTCAGGGGACAAACGTCAGTGAATAAAAGGGCAGAAAATTGTTATTTTTTTTTTTTTTTCTTTTCGAGGGCCCCCACATCCTGACGGCCTACCCAGGGCAACCATGTATCCTATCTTGTAGAAATCGACTCGGGAAACAAGATAAGCACTAGCTTGACCCGGCGCATGCACATTTAGGGGGCTCAAATACTATCTCATTAAAACGAGATACTATCTCATTAAAACGAGATACTATCTCATTAAAACGAGATACTATCTCATTAAAACGAGATAACTATCTCATTAAAACGAGATACTATCTCCTTAAAACGAGATACTATGTCGTTTTAACGAGATACGATCTCATTAAAACGAGATACTATGTCGTTTTAACGAGATAAAAATATTTTTACCATGTCCCTTCCCGGGCTCCGTAGAGAAACGCATTTAAATCGAAGAATTTAAGTTGCGTAAAAAACTATTGATAGTTTTCACAAACTTTTATTTTGAGGAAATCGCGGTTTTATGTTTCCCTGTGCCATATGTGTGTGTGTACGGAGCCCGGGAAGGGACATGGTAAAAATATTTTTATCTCGTTAAAACGACAAAGTATCTCGTTTTAATGAGATAGTATCTCGTTAAAACGACATAGTATCTCGTTTTAAGGAGATAGTATCTCGTTTTAATGAGATAGTTATCTCGTTTTAATGAGATAGTATCTCGTTTTAATGAGATAGTATCTCGTTTTAATGAGATAGTATCTCGTTTTAATGAGAAAGTATCTCGTTTTAATGAGATAGTATCTCGTTTTAATGAGATAGTATCTCGTTTTAATGAGATAGTATCTCGTTTTAATGAGATAGTATCTCGTTTTAATGAGATAGTATCTCGTTTTAATGAGATAGTATTTGAGCCCCCTAAATGTGCATGCGCCGGGTCAAGCTAGTGCTTATCTTGTTTCCCGAGTCGATTTCTACAAGATAGGATACATGGTTGCCCTGGGTAGGCCGTCAGGATGTGGGGGCCCCTCGAAAAGAAAAATAAAAAAACAAAACAATTTTCTGCCCTTTTATTCACTGACGTTTGTCCCCTGAATGTCCTCTTACTAGGGCAGGCCAGTGTTGTTATGGTTGCCCGAGACGTGCTGCACTTGTTTAACCCCCTAGTTAGCTTTCAAGACCCCTAATTTTTGAATATCGAATATTGGTCCAACTTCACACGCGTTTGAATATCGAACCTGAATATCAAACCAACTTCACAGTTTGAATTTCGAATATCGAACATCCAACCAACTTCCTGCCGGTGGTATTATGTTGTTAACCCGTGGACTACTGAATTCTCTCACTCCCATAGGCTTAATACAGGGACCACCCGGTTCCAGTATGCAATGGACTTATACGAGATACTATCTCATTAAAACGAGATAACTATCTCATTAAAACGAGATAACTATCTCATTAAAACGAGATACTATGTCGTTTTAACGAGATACTATCTCATTAAAACGAGATACTATCTCATTAAAACGAGATACTATCTCATTAAAACGAGATACTATGTCGTTTTAACGAGATACTATCTCATTAAAACGAGATACTATCTCATTAAAACGACATACTATCTCGTTTTAATGAGATAGTATCTCGTTAAAACGACATAGTATCTCGTTTTAATGAGATAGTTATCTCGTTTTAATGAGATAGTATCTCGTTTTAATGAGATAGTATCGCGTTTTAATGAGATAGTATCTCGTTTTAATGAGATAGTATCTCGTTTTAATGAGATAGTATCTCGTTTTAATGAGATAGTATCTCGTTAAAACGACATAGTATCTCGTTTTAATGAGATAGTATCTCGTTTTAATGAGATAGTATCTCGTTTTAATGAGATAGTATCTCGTTTTAATGAGATAGTATCTCGTTAAAACGACATAGTATCTCGTTTTAATGAGATAGTTATCTCGTTTTAATGAGATAGTTATCTCGTTTTAATGAGATAGTATCTCGTATAAGTCCATTGCATACTGGAACCGGGTGGTCCCTGTATTAAGCCTATGGGAGTGAGAGAATTCAGTAGTCCACGGGTTAACAACATAATACCACCGGCAGGAAGTTGGTTGGATGTTCGATATTCGAAATTCAAACTGTGAAGTTGGTTTGATATTCAGGTTCGATATTCAAACGCGTGTGAAGTTGGACCAATATTCGATATTCAAAAATTAGGGGTCTTGAAAGCTAACTAGGGGGTTAAACAAGTGCAGCACGTCTCGGGCAACCATAACAACACTGGCCTGCCCTAGTAAGAGGACATTCAGGGGACAAACGTCAGTGAATAAAAGGGCAGAAAATTGTTATTTTTTTTTATTTTTCTTTTCGAGGGGCCCCCACATCCTGACGGCCTACCCAGGGCAACCATGTAACCTATCTTGTAGAAATCGACTCGGGAAACAAGATAAGCACTAGCTTGACCCGGCGCATGCACATTTAGGGGGCTCAAATACTATCTCATTAAAACGAGATACTATCTCATTAAAACGAGATACTATCTCATTAAAACGAGATACTATCTCATTAAAACGAGATACTATCTCATTAAAACGAGATACTATGTCGTTTTAACGAGATACTATCTCATTAAAACGAGATACTATGTCGTTTTAACGAGATACTATCTCATTAAAACGAAATACTATGTCGTTTTAATGAGATAGTATCTCGTTAAAACGACATAGTATCTCGTTTTAATGAGATAGTTATCTCGTTTTAATGAGATAGTATCTCGTTTTAATGAGATAGTATTTCGTTTTAATGAGATAGTATCTCGTTTTAAGGAGATAGTATCTCGTTTTAATGAGATAGTTATCTCGTTTTAATGAGATAGTATCTCGTTTTAATGAGATAGTATCTCGTTTTAATGAGATCGTATCTCGTTTTAATGAGATAGTATCTCGTTATAATGAGATAGTATCTCGTTTTAATGAGATAGTATCTCGTTTTAATGAGATAGTATCTCGTTTTAATGAGATAGTATCTCGTTTTAATGAGATAGTATCTCGTTTTAATGAGATAGTATTTGAGCCCCCTAAATGTGCATGCGCCGGGTCAAGCTAGTGCTTATCTTGTTTCCCGAGTCGATTTCTACAAGATAGGATACATGGTTGCCCTGGGTAGGCCGTCAGGATGTGGGGGCCCCTCGAAAAGAAAAATAAAAAAAAATAACAATTTTCTGCCCTTTTATTCACTGACGTTTGTCCCCTGAATGTCCTCTTACTAGGGCAGGCCAGTGTTGTTATGGTTGCCCGAGACGTGCTGCACTTGTTTAACCCCCTAGTTAGCTTTCAAGACCCCTAATTTTTGAATATCGAATATTGGTCCAACTTCACACGCGTTTGAATATCGAACCTGAATATCAAACCAACTTCACAGTTTGAATTTCGAATATCGAACATCCAACCAACTTCCTGCCGGTGGTATTATGTTGTTAACCCGTGGACTACTGAATTCTCTCACTCCCATAGGCTTAATACAGGGACCACCCGGTTCCAGTATGCAATGGACTTATACGAGATACTATCTCATTAAAACGAGATAACTATCTCATTAAAACGAGATAACTATCTCATTAAAACGAGATACTATGTCGTTTTAACGAGATACTATCTCATTAAAACGAGATACTATCTCATTAAAACGAGATACTATCTCATTAAAACGAGATACTATGTCGTTTTAACGAGATACTATCTCATTAAAACGAGATACTATCTCATTAAAACGAGATACTATCTCATTAAAACGAGATACTATCTCATTAAAACGAGATACTATCTCATTAAAACGACATACTATCTCGTTTTAATGAGATAGTATCTCGTTAAAACGACATAGTATCTCGTTTTAATGAGATAGTTATCTCGTTTTAATGAGATAGTATCTCGTTTTAATGAGATAGTATCTCGTTTTAATGAGATAGTATCTCGTTTTAATGAGATAGTATCTCGTTTTAATGAGATAGTATCTCGTTTTAATGAGATAGTATCTCGTTTTAATGAGATAGTATCTCGTTAAAACGACATAGTATCTCGTTTTAATGAGATAGTATCTCGTTTTAATGAGATAGTATCTCGTTTTAATGAGATAGTATCTCGTTTTAATGAGATAGTATCTCGTTTTAATGAGATAGTATCTCGTTAAAACGACATAGTATCTCGTTTTAATGAGATAGTTATCTCGTTTTAATGAGATAGTTATCTCGTTTTAATGAGATAGTATCTCGTATAAGTCCATTGCATACTGGAACCGGGTGGTCCCTGTATTAAGCCTATGGGAGTGAGAGAATTCAGTAGTCCACGGGTTAACAACATAATACCACCGGCAGGAAGTTGGTTGGATGTTCGATATTCGAAATTCAAACTGTGAAGTTGGTTTGATATTCAGGTTCGATATTCAAACGCGTGTGAAGTTGGACCAATATTCGATATTCAAAAATTAGGGGTCTTGAAAGCTAACTAGGGGGTTAAACAAGTGCAGCACGTCTCGGGCAACCATAACAACACTGGCCTGCCCTAGTAAGAGGACATTCAGGGGACAAACGTCAGTGAATAAAAGGGCAGAAAATTGTTTTTTTTTTTTTTTTTTCTTTTCGAGGGGCCCCCACATCCTGACGGCCTACCCAGGGCAACCATGTATCCTATCTTGTAGAAATCGACTCGGGAAACAAGATAAGCACTAGCTTGACCCGGCGCATGCACATTTAGGGGGCTCAAATACTATCTCATTAAAACGAGATACTATCTCATTAAAACGAGATACTATCTCATTAAAACGAGATACTATCTCATTAAAACGAGATAACTATCTCATTAAAACGAGATACTATCTCCTTAAAACGAGATACTATGTCGTTTTAACGAGATACTATCTCATTAAAACGAGATACTATGTCGTTTTAACGAGATAAAAATATTTTTACCATGTCCCTTCCCGGGCTCCGTATTTCTCAATCGAATGTATAGTAAATGTCCTAATCCCACAAATATTAAAAAAAAAAAAATAAGATGGAATATATCTCACTTTATGTTATCCGAAAGGACAATGTGCATTTTACCAGGTGCGCATTTTGAAAGAAAAATTGAAAATACCGTACATTATGTACATAATTACATGTATAAATACATACTAAAGGGAGTTTTTAATTACATGTATAAGTACACACTAATGCGAGTTTTTAATTGAATAGCACAAATTGTCAATTCTTTGCATCCCAGCTCAAATTCTTGCGGAAATACTGAGGAATAACGTATGGGCGGATGCCAAGTGCACTTTTGCGTGAAAGTATCATTTTTAGCGTGAAATCTGAAAGACTGTCGAAAATCACGCATTTTGATATTTTGAGGGATTATCATCATATTTTTGATTATCTTTGATATGGAATTATTTTTATTCAGAGTTTCAAATTATAAGTCTACTAAATATGCATTTCAATTTGGAATATTACACACACATATATGGCAATATGACATAAAAAATCGTGATTTACTCAAAATAGAAGTTTGTGAACACTATCAATAGTTCTAAGTTTTTTTACAACTTAAATTCTTCGATTTAAATTGGTTCATCTATTGAATATCGATCGTTTCTAATGTCACAAATATTAAAAGAATTTTCAAGTAAGATGGAAGAAATATTTTCCGAAAGGGGGCATGCAAGGCGTTGTTTCATGCAACTGCGGTCTCTTTGATCAGTTAATTGAACAGTTCATTAGACCAGAAATTAAAATAGATCGGTCAATAATCATTTGCATGAGCTAAGAGTTTTCATCTGTGGAGAATAATGTTTGAAATACTAAAAGAGTAGGTTCTTTAAGTTCACATTTTAATTCTTAAAGCTCAATTTATCACATGTATTGCCATGTTGGGAAATGCAGTCGCACGACCATTATGACAAACAAATCTAAAGGCTAATGACCAGCGTCCAGCGCAGATATTGTAATATATAGATTGCATTTCCCAAATTGGCATTGGCAATACACTATGTCCAGGGCTGACCAGGGTCGGGCTGTCCGGCCCCCGTCTTAGACTACGATATATAACAGCATGGACCTACTGTATGATAATAGCAAACGCGAAAACTGTAATGAAGCAAAATGAATTGAACGAAAATTATAACTTGCAATGCAAAAGACCAAATAACATTTATTATTCATATTTTCACATAATAATTATAGCAGCAGAACATTGGAAGCAACTGAAACTAATAATTATTCACAAAAGCGCATTCATGTGATAATAAAATAATAAGCTCATCGAACCTAAATGACGTATAACCTTGATCATGTGAACTGAAATTTGTGCAAAATGATCCATAATACTTAAATACCCTTATATTCAAGTTTAATCATGAACTGGATCAATAAAATTCAAAAGTTATGATGACATTAAGAAAAAATACCCCCATATGGCCAAAGTTCAGTGACTCTAAATGACCTTTGACCTTAATCATGTGATCTAAAACTTGTGCAAGACGATCAGTAATACCTGAATGCTGTTAAAATTGTCATTATTTTTTTTCTATACGTTCAAAGTTATAACGAAATTTTGAAAACGTAACCTTGGTTAAGATTTCAAGGTTGATATGACGCTGTTATATCAAAACTACCGTCGCCTCCGCCGGAAAAGTGGCTCCTTTAGTCCTGCTCTGCTATGCATGCAGGCGAGACAAAAAATAGGTATTGCCGTGGCAACGGCCATATTTTTTAAGACTTTGATAATCCAATAATTGAAGTAAAATGTAGATTGACAGAGTGGTTTAAAAATGCTAATTCGATCGTTGTATTCATACATATATATATTTTCTATGCACTAGCGTACCTACGGGGGGGGGCAGAGGGGGCAGTCTGCCCCCCTGACGAGTCCCAACCCATGCAAAAGACGTATCCATGCCCCCCCCCCCGACGAGCTTGAAGACCTTTTTTGCCCCCCCCCCCTGACGAGCTTGAAGACCTTTTTTTAGTTTTGCTTGTCAATTTTTTTGGCCGACGGTTTTGCCCCCCCCCCCCCCTGTGGAAAATCCTAGGTACGCTACTGTTTCTATGATTTTGGATATAGATATTCCTACAAAATTAATGTTACCATGGTAACGGCAAATTAAATATCAGACCTATTTATGAATATCGCCACAGGTAGATTTACGTTCAGCACCAATTAATTCGCGGAAATAGCTAGAAGATCGAACTCTACAAAAGTAAACATAATCCTATATAATATCATGACGAGTATCGCACTGATTAATATTAGTATGTGCAATATACAGGGACCGCGGAACGGTTTTCAAAGTGGGGGGCTGAGCAAAAAGTGGGGGGGGGGGGGCTGACCATGCTAAAAATCACAATCATATGGTCATTTTTACGTTTTTGTACACGGTTTTGGAAAAAAGTGGGGGGGGGGGGCTGAAGCGGAACCGGGGGGCGGGGCTGAAGCCCCCCCCCCCCGCCCCCCGGTTCCGCGGCCCCTGATATAGATGTAATATTGTGCGCTGTTTGTATTTTATCAGAAATGCGTATCCGATAAATGTACATTGTTATCTTTCGCATATATAACATAAAATGATATATCTTGCATCTTATTTCAACATTTGTTTTTACTATATGTGCCATGACAACAATTATTATGTATTTATTCGGTTAGCGCTAAAATTGACGAAATTGAGATGCGGAACACAAACATACTATTAATAGTTTTCACAAACTATTATTTTTAGTAAATCACGATTTTATAAGTTTCAAATTATAAGTCTCATAAATATGCATTTCAAATTTGAATATTACACACATACGGAGCCCGGGAAGGGACATGGTAAAAATATTTTTATCTCGTTAAAACGACATAGTATCTCGTTTTAATGAGATAGTATCTCGTTAAAACGACATAGTATCTCGTTTTAATGAGATAGTATCTCGTTTTAATGAGATAGTTATCTCGTTTTAATGAGATAGTATCTCGTTTTAATGAGATAGTATCTCGTTTTAATGAGATAGTATCTCGTTTTAATGAGAAAGTATCTCGTTTTAATGAGATAGTATCTCGTTTTAATGAGATAGTATCTCGTTTTAATGAGATAGTATCTCGTTTTAATGAGATAGTATCTCGTTTTAATGAGATAGTATCTCGTTTTAATGAGATAGTATTTGAGCCCCCTAAATGTGCATGCGCCGGGTCAAGCTAGTGCTTATCTTGTTTCCCGAGTCGATTTCTACAAGATAGGATACATGGTTGCCCTGGGTAGGCCGTCAGGATGTGGGGGCCCTCGAAAAGAAAAATAAAAAAAAATAACAATTTTCTGCCCTTTTATTCACTGACGTTTGTCCCCTGAATGTCCTCTTACTAGGGCAGGCCAGTGTTGTTATGGTTGCCCGAGACGTGCTGCACTTGTTTAACCCCCTAGTTAGCTTTCAAGACCCCTAATTTTTGAATATCGAATATTGGTCCAATATCGAACCTGAATATCAAACCAACTTCACAGTTTGAATTTCGAATATCGAACATCCAACCAACTTCCTGCCGGTGGTATTATGTTGTTAACCCGTGGACTACTGAATTCTCTCACTCCCATAGGCTTAATACAGGGACCACCCGGTTCCAGTATGCAATGGACTTATACGAGATACTATCTCATTAAAACGAGATAACTATCTCATTAAAACGAGATAACTATCTCATTAAAACGAGATACTATGTCATTTTAACGAGATACTATCTCATTAAAACGAGATACTATCTCATTAAAACGAGATACTATGTCGTTTTAACGAGATACTATCTCATTAAAACGAGATACTATCTCATTAAAACGAGATACTATCTCATTAAAACGAGATACTATCTCATTAAAACGAGATACTATCTCATTAAAACGAGATACTATCTCATTAAAACGACATACTATCTCGTTTTAATGAGATAGTATCTCGTTAAAACGACATAGTATCTCGTTTTAATGAGATAGTTATCTCGTTTTAATGAGATAGTATCTCGTTTTAATGAGATAGTATCTCGTTTTAATGAGATAGTTATCTCGTTTTAATGAGATAGTATCTCGTTTTAATGAGATAGTATCTCGTTAAAACGACATACTATCTCGTTTTAATGAGATAGTATCTCGTTAAAACGACATAGTATCTCGTTTTAATGAGATAGTTATCTCGTTTTAATGAGATAGTATCTCGTTTTAATAAGATAGTATCTCGTTTTAATGAGATAGTATCTCGTTTTAATGAGATAGTATCTCGTTTTAATGAGATAGTATCTCGTTTTAATGAGATAGTATCTCGTTTTAATGAGATAGTATCTCGTTTTAATGAGATAGTATCTCGTTTTAATGAGATAGTATCTCGTTAAAACGACATAGTATCTCGTTTTAATGAGATAGTATCTCGTTTTAATGAGATAGTATCTCGTTTTAATGAGATAGTATCTCGTTTTAATGAGATAGTATCTCGTTAAAACGACATAGTATCTCGTTTTAATGAGATAGTTATCTCGTTTTAATGAGATAGTTATCTCGTTTTAATGAGATAGTATCTCGTATAAGTCCATTGCATACTGGAACCGGGTGGTCCCTGTATTAAGCCTATGGGAGTGAGAGAATTCAGTAGTCCACGGGTTAACAACATAATACCACCGGCAGGAAGTTGGTTGGATGTTCGATATTCGAAATTCATACTATCTCGTTTTAATGAGATAGTATCTCGTTAAAACGACATAGTATCTCGTTTTAATGAGATAGTTATCTCGTTTTAATGAGATAGTATCTCGTTTTAATGAGATAGTATCTCGTTTTAATGAGATAGTTATCTCGTTTTAATGAGATAGTATCTCGTTTTAATGAGATAGTATCTCGTTAAAACGACATACTATCTCGTTTTAATGAGATAGTATCTCGTTAAAACGACATAGTATCTCGTTTTAATGAGATAGTTATCTCGTTTTAATGAGATAGTATCTCGTTTTAATAAGATAGTATCTCGTTTTAATGAGATAGTATCTCGTTTTAATGAGATAGTATCTCGTTTTAATGAGATAGTATCTCGTTTTAATGAGATAGTATCTCGTTAAAACGACATACTATCTCGTTTTAATGAGATAGTATCTCGTTAAAACGACATAGTATCTCGTTTTAATGAGATTGTTATCTCGTTTTAATGAGATAGTATCTCGTTTTAATAAGATAGTATCTCGTTTTAATGAGATAGTATCTCGTTTTAATGAGATAGTATCTCGTTTTAATGAGATAGTATCTCGTTTTAATGAGATAGTATCTCGTTTTAATGAGATAGTATCTCGTTTTAATGAGATAGTATCTCGTTTTAATGAGATAGTATCTCGTTAAAACGACATAGTATCTCGTTTTAATGAGATAGTATCTCGTTTTAATGAGATAGTATCTCGTTTTAATGAGATAGTATCTCGTTTTAATGAGATAGTATCTCGTTTTAATGAGATAGTATCTCGTTTTAATGAGATAGTATCTCGTTTTAATGAGATAGTATCTCGTTAAAACGACATAGTATCTCGTTTTAATGAGATAGTATCTCGTTTTAATGAGATAGTATCTCGTTTTAATGAGATAGTATCTCGTTTTAATGAGATAGTTATCTCGTTTTAATGAGATAGTTATTTCGTTTTAATGAGATAGTATCTCGTATAAGTCCATTGCATACTGGAACCGGGTGGTCCCTGTATTAAGCCTATGGGAGTGAGAGAATTCAGTAGTCCACGGGTTAACAACATAATACCACCGGCAGGAAGTTGGTTGGATGTTCGATATTCGAAATTCAAACTGTGAAGTTGGTTTGATATTCAGGTTCGATATTCAAACGCGTGTGAAGTTGGACCAATATTCGATATTCAAAAATTAGGGGTCTTGAAAGCTAACTAGGGGGTTAAACAAGTGCAGCACGTCTCGGGCAACCATAACAACACTGGCCTGCCCTAGTAAGAGGACATTCAGGGGACAAACGTCAGTGAATAAAAGGGCAGAAAATTGTTTTTTTTTTTTTTTTTTCTTTTCGAGGGGCCCCCACATCCTGACGGCCTACCCAGGGCAACCATGTATCCTATCTTGTAGAAATCGACTCGGGAAACAAGATAAGCACTAGCTTGACCCGGCGCATGCACATTTAGGGGGCTCAAATACTATCTCATTAAAACGAGATACTATCTCATTAAAACGAGATACTATCTCATTAAAACGAGATACTATCTCATTAAAACGAGATACTATCTCATTAAAACGAGATACTATCTCATTAAAACGAGATAACTATCTCATTAAAACGAGATACTATCTCCTTAAAACGAGATACTATGTCGTTTTAACGAGATACTATCTCATTAAAACGAGATACTATGTCGTTTTAACGAGATAAAAATATTTTTACCATGTCCCTTCCCGGGCTCCGTATTTCTCAATCGAATGTATAGTAAATGTCCTAATCCCACAAATATTAAAAAAAAAAAAATAAGATGGAATATATCTCACTTTATGTTATCCGAAAGGACAATGTGCATTTTACCAGGTGCGCATTTTGAAAGAAAAATTGAAAATACCGTACATTATGTACATAATTACATGTATAAATACATACTAAAGGGAGTTTTTAATTACATGTATAAGTACACACTAATGCGAGTTTTTAATTGAATAGCACAAATTGTCAATTCTTTGCATCCCAGCTCAAATTCTTGCGGAAATACTGAGGAATAACGTATGGGCGGATGCCAAGTGCACTTTTGCGTGAAAGTATCATTTTTAGCGTGAAATCTGAAAGACTGTCGAAAATCACGCATTTTGATATTTTGAGGGATTATCATCATATTTTTGATTATCTTTGATATGGAATTATTTTTATTCAGAGTTTCAAATTATAAGTCTACTAAATATGCATTTCAATTTGGAATATTACACACACATATATGGCAATATGACATAAAAAATCGTGATTTACTCAAAATAGAAGTTTGTGAACACTATCAATAGTTCTAAGTTTTTTTACAACTTAAATTCTTCGATTTAAATTGGTTCATCTATTGAATATCGATCGTTTCTAATGTCACAAATATTAAAAGAATTTTCAAGTAAGATGGAAGAAATATTTTCCGAAAGGGGGCATGCAAGGCGTTGTTTCATGCAACTGCGGTCTCTTTGATCAGTTAATTGAACAGTTCATTAGACCAGAAATTAAAATAGATCGGTCAATAATCATTTGCATGAGCTAAGAGTTTTCATCTGTGGAGAATAATGTTTGAAATACTAAAAGAGTAGGTTCTTTAAGTTCACATTTTAATTCTTAAAGCTCAATTTATCACATGTATTGCCATGTTGGGAAATGCAGTCGCACGACCATTATGACAAACAAATCTAAAGGCTAATGACCAGCGTCCAGCGCAGATATTGTAATATATAGATTGCATTTCCCAAATTGGCATTGGCAATACACTATGTCCAGGGCTGACCAGGGTCGGGCTGTCCGGCCCCCGTCTTAGACTACGATATATAACAGCATGGACCTACTGTATGATAATAGCAAACGCGAAAACTGTAATGAAGCAAAATGAATTGAACGAAAATTATAACTTGCAATGCAAAAGACCAAATAACATTTATTATTCATATTTTCACATAATAATTATAGCAGCAGAACATTGGAAGCAACTGAAACTAATAATTATTCACAAAAGCGCATTCATGTGATAATAAAATAATAAGCTCATCGAACCTAAATGACGTATAACCTTGATCATGTGAACTGAAATTTGTGCAAAATGATCCATAATACTTAAATACCCTTATATTCAAGTTTAATCATGAACTGGATCAATAAAATTCAAAAGTTATGATGACATTAAGAAAAAATACCCCCATATGGCCAAAGTTCAGTGACTCTAAATGACCTTTGACCTTAATCATGTGATCTAAAACTTGTGCAAGACGATCAGTAATACCTGAATGCTGTTAAAATTGTCATTATTTTTTTTCTATACGTTCAAAGTTATAACGAAATTTTGAAAACGTAACCTTGGTTAAGATTTCAAGGTTGATATGACGCTGTTATATCAAAACTACCGTCGCCTCCGCCGGAAAAGTGGCTCCTTTAGTCCTGCTCTGCTATGCATGCAGGCGAGACAAAAAATAGGTATTGCCGTGGCAACGGCCATATTTTTTAAGACTTTGATAATCCAATAATTGAAGTAAAATGTAGATTGACAGAGTGGTTTAAAAATGCTAATTCGATCGTTGTATTCATACATATATATATTTTCTATGCACTAGCGTACCTACGGGGGGGGGGGCAGAGGGGGCAGTCTGCCCCCCTGACGAGTCCCAACCCATGCAAAAGACGTATCCATGCCCCCCCCCCCCCGACGAGCTTGAAGACCTTTTTTGCCCCCCCCCCCTGACGAGCTTGAAGACCTTTTTTTAGTTTTGCTTGTCAATTTTTTTGGCCGACGGTTTTGCCCCCCCCCCCCTGTGGAAAATCCTAGGTACGCTACTGTTTCTATGATTTTGGATATAGATATTCCTACAAAATTAATGTTACCATGGTAACGGCAAATTAAATATCAGACCTATTTATGAATATCGCCACAGGTAGATTTACGTTCAGCACCAATTAATTCGCGGAAATAGCTAGAAGATCGAACTCTACAAAAGTAAACATAATCCTATATAATATCATGACGAGTATCGCACTGATTAATATTAGTATGTGCAATATACAGGGACCGCGGAACGGTTTTCAAAGTGGGGGGCTGAGCAAAAAGTGGGGGGGGGGGGCTGACCATGCTAAAAATCACAATCATATGGTCATTTTTACGTTTTTGTACACGGTTTTGGAAAAAAGTGGGGGGGGGGGGCTGAAGCGGAACCGGGGGCGGGGCTGAAGCCCCCCCCCCCCCGCCCCCCGGTTCCGCGGCCCCTGATATAGATGTAATATTGTGCGCTGTTTGTATTTTATCAGAAATGCGCATCCGATAAATGTACATTGTTATCTTTCGCATATATAACATAAAATGATATATCTTGCATCTTATTTCAACATTTGTTTTTACTATATGTGCCATGACAACAATTATTATGTATTTATTCGGTTAGCGCTAAAATTGACGAAATTGAGATGCGGAACACAAACATACTATTAATAGTTTTCACAAACTATTATTTTTAGTAAATCACGATTTTATAAGTTTCAAATTATAAGTCTCATAAATATGCATTTCAAATTTGAATATTACACACATACGGAGCCCGGGAAGGGACATGGTAAAAATATTTTTATCTCGTTAAAACGACATAGTATCTCGTTTTAATGAGATAGTATCTCGTTAAAACGACATAGTATCTCGTTTTAATGAGATAGTATCTCGTTTTAATGAGATAGTTATCTCGTTTTAATGAGATAGTATCTCGTTTTAATGAGATAGTATCTCGTTTTAATGAGATAGTATCTCGTTTTAATGAGATAGTATCTCGTTTTAATGAGATAGTATCTCGTTTTAATGAGATAGTATCTCGTTAAAACGACATAGTATCTCGTTTTAATGAGATAGTTATCTCGTTTTAATGAGATAGTTATTTCGTTTTAATGAGATAGTATCTCGTATAAGTCCATTGCATACTGGAACCGGGTGGTCCCTGTATTAAGCCTATGGGAGTGAGAGAATTCAGTAGTCCACGGGTTAACAACATAATACCACCGGCAGGAAGTTGGTTGGATGTTCGATATTCGAAATTCAAACTGTGAAGTTGGTTTGATATTCAGGTTCGATATTCAAACGCGTGTGAAGTTGGACCAATATTCGATATTCAAAAATTAGGGGTCTTGAAAGCTAACTAGGGGTTTAAACAAGTGCAGCACGTCTCGGGCAACCATAACAACACTGGCCTGCCCTAGTAAGAGGACATTCAGGGGACAAACGTCAGTGAATAAAAGGGCAGAAAATTGTTATTTTTTTTTTTTTTTCTTTTCGAGGGCCCCCACATCCTGACGGCCTACCCAGGGCAACCATGTATCCTATCTTGTAGAAATCGACTCGGGAAACAAGATAAGCACTAGCTTGACCCGGCGCATGCACATTTAGGGGGCTCAAATACTATCTCATTAAAACGAGATACTATCTCATTAAAACGAGATACTATCTCATTAAAACGAGATACTATCTCATTAAAACGAGATAACTATCTCATTAAAACGAGATACTATCTCCTTAAAACGAGATACTATGTCGTTTTAACGAGATACGATCTCATTAAAACGAGATACTATGTCGTTTTAACGAGATAAAAATATTTTTACCATGTCCCTTCCCGGGCTCCGTAGAGAAACGCATTTAAATCGAAGAATTTAAGTTGCGTAAAAAACTATTGATAGTTTTCACAAACTTTTATTTTGAGGAAATCGCGGTTTTATGTTTCCCTGTGCCATATGTGTGTGTGTACGGAGCCCGGGAAGGGACATGGTAAAAATATTTTTATCTCGTTAAAACGACAAAGTATCTCGTTTTAATGAGATAGTATCTCGTTAAAACGACATAGTATCTCGTTTTAAGGAGATAGTATCTCGTTTTAATGAGATAGTTATCTCGTTTTAATGAGATAGTATCTCGTTTTAATGAGATAGTATCTCGTTTTAATGAGATAGTATCTCGTTTTAATGAGAAAGTATCTCGTTTTAATGAGATAGTATCTCGTTTTAATGAGATAGTATCTCGTTTTAATGAGATAGTATCTCGTTTTAATGAGATAGTATCTCGTTTTAATGAGATAGTATCTCGTTTTAATGAGATAGTATTTGAGCCCCCTAAATGTGCATGCGCCGGGTCAAGCTAGTGCTTATCTTGTTTCCCGAGTCGATTTCTACAAGATAGGATACATGGTTGCCCTGGGTAGGCCGTCAGGATGTGGGGGCCCCTCGAAAAGAAAAATAAAAAAACAAAACAATTTTCTGCCCTTTTATTCACTGACGTTTGTCCCCTGAATGTCCTCTTACTAGGGCAGGCCAGTGTTGTTATGGTTGCCCGAGACGTGCTGCACTTGTTTAACCCCCTAGTTAGCTTTCAAGACCCCTAATTTTTGAATATCGAATATTGGTCCAACTTCACACGCGTTTGAATATCGAACCTGAATATCAAACCAACTTCACAGTTTGAATTTCGAATATCGAACATCCAACCAACTTCCTGCCGGTGGTATTATGTTGTTAACCCGTGGACTACTGAATTCTCTCACTCCCATAGGCTTAATACAGGGACCACCCGGTTCCAGTATGCAATGGACTTATACGAGATACTATCTCATTAAAACGAGATAACTATCTCATTAAAACGAGATACTATCTCATTAAAACGAGATACTATCTCATTAAAACGAGATACTATCTCATTAAAACGAGATACTATCTCATTAAAACGAGATACTATCTCATTAAAACGAGATACTATCTCATTAAAACGACATACTATCTCGTTTTAATGAGATAGTATCTCTTTAAAACGACATAGTATCTCGTTTTAATGAGATAGTTATCTCGTTTTAATGAGATAGTATCTCGTTTTAATGAGATAGTATCTCGTTTTAATGAGATAGTATCTCGTTTTAATGAGATAGTATCGCGTTTTAATGAGATAGTATCTCGTTTTAATGAGATAGTATCTCGTTTTAATGAGATAGTATCTCGTTTTAATGAGATAGTATCTCGTTAAAACGACATAGTATCTCGTTTTAATGAGATAGTATCTCGTTTTAATGAGATAGTATCTCGTTTTAATGAGATAGTATCTCGTTTTAATGAGATAGTATCTCGTTAAAACGACATAGTATCTCGTTTTAATGAGATAGTTATCTCGTTTTAATGAGATAGTTATCTCGTTTTAATGAGATAGTATCTCGTATAAGTCCATTGCATACTGGAACCGGGTGGTCCCTGTATTAAGCCTATGGGAGTGAGAGAATTCAGTAGTCCACGGGTTAACAACATAATACCACCGGCAGGAAGTTGGTTGGATGTTCGATATTCGAAATTCAAACTGTGAAGTTGGTTTGATATTCAGGTTCGATATTCAAACGCGTGTGAAGTTGGACCAATATTCGATATTCAAAAATTAGGGGTCTTGAAAGCTAACTAGGGGGTTAAACAAGTGCAGCACGTCTCGGGCAACCATAACAACACTGGCCTGCCCTAGTAAGAGGACATTCAGGGGACAAACGTCAGTGAATAAAAGGGCAGAAAATTGTTATTTTTTTTTATTTTTCTTTTCGAGGGGCCCCCACATCCTGACGGCCTACCCAGGGCAACCATGTAACCTATCTTGTAGAAATCGACTCGGGAAACAAGATAAGCACTAGCTTGACCCGGCGCATGCACATTTAGGGGGCTCAAATACTATCTCATTAAAACGAGATACTATCTCATTAAAACGAGATACTATCTCATTAAAACGAGATACTATCTCATTAAAACGAGATACTATCTCATTAAAACGAGATACTATCTCATTAAAACGAGATACTATGTCGTTTTAACGAGATACTATCTCATTAAAACGAGATACTATGTCGTTTTAACGAGATACTATCTCATTAAAACGAGATACTATGTCGTTTTAATGAGATAGTATCTCGTTAAAACGACATAGTATCTCGTTTTAATGAGATAGTTATCTCGTTTTAATGAGATAGTATCTCGTTTTAATGAGATAGTATCTCGTTTTAATGAGATAGTATCTCGTTTTAAGGAGATAGTATCTCGTTTTAATGAGATAGTTATCTCGTTTTAATGAGATAGTATCTCGTTTTAATGAGATAGTATCTCGTTTTAATGAGATCGTATCTCGTTTTAATGAGATAGTATCTCGTTTTAATGAGATAGTATCTCGTTTTAATGAGATAGTATCTCGTTTTAATGAGATAGTATCTCGTTTTAATGAGATAGTATCTCGTTTTAATGAGATAGTATCTCGTTTTAATGAGATAGTATTTGAGCCCCCTAAATGTGCATGCGCCGGGTCAAGCTAGTGCTTATCTTGTTTCCCGAGTCGATTTCTACAAGATAGGATACATGGTTGCCCTGGGTAGGCCGTCAGGATGTGGGGGCCCCTCGAAAAGAAAAATAAAAAAAAATAACAATTTTCTGCCCTTTTATTCACTGACGTTTGTCCCCTGAATGTCCTCTTACTAGGGCAGGCCAGTGTTGTTATGGTTGCCCGAGACGTGCTGCACTTGTTTAACCCCCTAGTTAGCTTTCAAGACC
Organism: Lytechinus pictus; assembly: GCF_037042905.1. Lineage (NCBI taxonomy): Eukaryota > Metazoa > Echinodermata > Echinoidea > Temnopleuroida > Toxopneustidae > Lytechinus > Lytechinus pictus. Next base: position 126,681 of record NW_026974147.1, on the reverse strand, counting down.
CCTAATTTTTGAATATCGAATATTGGTCCAACTTCACACGCGTTTGAATATCGAACCTGAATATCAAACCAACTTCACAGTTTGAATTTCGAATATCGAACATCCAACCAACTTCCTGCCGGTGGTATTATGTTGTTAACCCGTGGACTACTGAATTCTCTCACTCCCATAGGCTTAATACAGGGACCACCCGGTTCCAGTATGCAATGGACTTATACGAGATACTATCTCATTAAAACGAGATAACTATCTCATTAAAACGAGATAACTATCTCATTAAAACGAGATACTATGTCGTTTTAACGAGATACTATCTCATTAAAACGAGATACTATCTCATTAAAACGAGATACTATCTCATTAAAACGAGATACTATGTCGTTTTAACGAGATACTATCTCATTAAAACGAGATAGTATCTCGTTTTAATGAGATAGCCTGCCCTAGTAAGAGGACATTCAGGGGACAAACGTCAGTGAATAAAAGGGCAGAAAATTGTTATTTTTTTTTTTTTTTCTTTTCGAGGGCCCCCACATCCTGACGGCCTACCCAGGGCAACCATGTATCCTATCTTGTAGAAATCGACTCGGGAAACAAGATAAGCACTAGCTTGACCCGGCGCATGCACATTTAGGGGGCTCAAATACTATCTCATTAAAACGAGATACTATCTCATTAAAACGAGATACTATCTCATTAAAACGAGATACTATCTCATTAAAACGAGATAACTATCTCATTAAAACGAGATACTATCTCCTTAAAACGAGATACTATGTCGTTTTAACGAGATACGATCTCATTAAAACGAGATACTATGTCGTTTTAACGAGATAAAAATATTTTTACCATGTCCCTTCCCGGGCTCCGTAGAGAAACGCATTTAAATCGAAGAATTTAAGTTGCGTAAAAAACTATTGATAGTTTTCACAAACTTTTATTTTGAGGAAATCGCGGTTTTATGTTTCCCTGTGCCATATGTGTGTGTGTACGGAGCCCGGGAAGGGACATGGTAAAAATATTTTTATCTCGTTAAAACGACAAAGTATCTCGTTTTAATGAGATAGTATCTCGTTAAAACGACATAGTATCTCGTTTTAAGGAGATAGTATCTCGTTTTAATGAGATAGTTATCTCGTTTTAATGAGATAGTATCTCGTTTTAATGAGATAGTATCTCGTTTTAATGAGATAGTATCTCGTTTTAATGAGAAAGTATCTCGTTTTAATGAGATAGTATCTCGTTTTAATGAGATAGTATCTCGTTTTAATGAGATAGTATCTCGTTTTAATGAGATAGTATCTCGTTTTAATGAGATAGTATCTCGTTTTAATGAGATAGTATTTGAGCCCCCTAAATGTGCATGCGCCGGGTCAAGCTAGTGCTTATCTTGTTTCCCGAGTCGATTTCTACAAGATAGGATACATGGTTGCCCTGGGTAGGCCGTCAGGATGTGGGGGCCCCTCGAAAAGAAAAATAAAAAAACAAAACAATTTTCTGCCCTTTTATTCACTGACGTTTGTCCCCTGAATGTCCTCTTACTAGGGCAGGCCAGTGTTGTTATGGTTGCCCGAGACGTGCTGCACTTGTTTAACCCCCTAGTTAGCTTTCAAGACCCCTAATTTTTGAATATCGAATATTGGTCCAACTTCACACGCGTTTGAATATCGAACCTGAATATCAAACCAACTTCACAGTTTGAATTTCGAATATCGAACATCCAACCAACTTCCTGCCGGTGGTATTATGTTGTTAACCCGTGGACTACTGAATTCTCTCACTCCCATAGGCTTAATACAGGGACCACCCGGTTCCAGTATGCAATGGACTTATACGAGATACTATCTCATTAAAACGAGATAACTATCTCATTAAAACGAGATAACTATCTCATTAAAACGAGATACTATGTCGTTTTAACGAGATACTATCTCATTAAAACGAGATACTATCTCATTAAAACGAGATACTATCTCATTAAAACGAGATACTATGTCGTTTTAACGAGATACTATCTCATTAAAACGAGATACTATCTCATTAAAACGACATACTATCTCGTTTTAATGAGATAGTATCTCGTTAAAACGACATAGTATCTCGTTTTAATGAGATAGTTATCTCGTTTTAATGAGATAGTATCTCGTTTTAATAAGATAGTATCTCGTTTTAATGAGATAGTATCTCGTTTTAATGAGATAGTATCTCGTTTTAATGAGATAGTATCTCGTTTTAATGAGATAGTATCTCGTTTTAATGAGATAGTATCTCGTTTTAATGAGATAGTATCTCGTTTTAATGAGATAGTATCTCGTTAAAACGACATAGTATCTCGTTTTAATGAGATAGTATCTCGTTTTAATGAGATAGTATCTCGTTTTAATGAGATAGTATCTCGTTTTAATGAGATAGTATCTCGTTAAAACGACATAGTATCTCGTTTTAATGAGATAGTTATCTCGTTTTAATGAGATAGTTATCTCGTTTTAATGAGATAGTATCTCGTATAAGTCCATTGCATACTGGAACCGGGTGGTCCCTGTATTAAGCCTATGGGAGTGAGAGAATTCAGTAGTCCACGGGTTAACAACATAATACCACCGGCAGGAAGTTGGTTGGATGTTCGATATTCGAAATTCATACTATCTCGTTTTAATGAGATAGTATCTCGTTAAAACGACATAGTATCTCGTTTTAATGAGATAGTTATCTCGTTTTAATGAGATAGTATCTCGTTTTAATGAGATAGTATCTCGTTTTAATGAGATAGTTATCTCGTTTTAATGAGATAGTATCTCGTTTTAATGAGATAGTATCTCGTTAAAACGACATACTATCTCGTTTTAATGAGATAGTATCTCGTTAAAACGACATAGTATCTCGTTTTAATGAGATAGTTATCTCGTTTTAATGAGATAGTATCTCGTTTTAATAAGATAGTATCTCGTTTTAATGAGATAGTATCTCGTTTTAATGAGATAGTATCTCGTTTTAATGAGATAGTATCTCGTTTTAATGAGATAGTATCTCGTTAAAACGACATAGTATCTCGTTTTAATGAGATAGTTATCTCGTTTTAATGAGATAGTATCTCGTTTTAATGAGATAGTTATCTCGTTTTAATGAGATAGTATCTCGTTTTAATGAGATAGTATCTCGTTAAAACGACATACTATCTCGTTTTAATGAGATAGTATCTCGTTAAAACGACATAGTATCTCGTTTTAATGAGATTGTTATCTCGTTTTAATGAGATAGTATCTCGTTTTAATAAGATAGTATCTCGTTTTAATGAGATAGTATCTCGTTTTAATGAGATAGTATCTCGTTTTAATGAGATAGTATCTCGTTTTAATGAGATAGTATCTCGTTTTAATGAGATAGTATCTCGTTTTAATGAGATAGTATCTCGTTTTAATGAGATAGTATCTCGTTAAAACGACATAGTATCTCGTTTTAATGAGATAGTATCTCGTTTTAATGAGATAGTATCTCGTTTTAATGAGATAGTATCTCGTTTTAATGAGATAGTATCTCGTTTTAATGAGATAGTTATCTCGTTTTAATGAGATAGTTATTTCGTTTTAATGAGATAGTATCTCGTATAAGTCCATTGCATACTGGAACCGGGTGGTCCCTGTATTAAGCCTATGGGAGTGAGAGAATTCAGTAGTCCACGGGTTAACAACATAATACCACCGGCAGGAAGTTGGTTGGATGTTCGATATTCGAAATTCAAACTGTGAAGTTGGTTTGATATTCAGGTTCGATATTCAAACGCGTGTGAAGTTGGACCAATATTCGATATTCAAAAATTAGGGGTCTTGAAAGCTAACTAGGGGGTTAAACAAGTGCAGCACGTCTCGGGCAACCATAACAACACTGGCCTGCCCTAGTAAGAGGACATTCAGGGGACAAACGTCAGTGAATAAAAGGGCAGAAAATTGTTTTTTTTTTTTTTTTTTCTTTTCGAGGGGCCCCCACATCCTGACGGCCTACCCAGGGCAACCATGTATCCTATCTTGTAGAAATCGACTCGGGAAACAAGATAAGCACTAGCTTGACCCGGCGCATGCACATTTAGGGGGCTCAAATACTATCTCATTAAAACGAGATACTATCTCATTAAAACGAGATACTATCTCATTAAAACGAGATACTATCTCATTAAAACGAGATACTATCTCATTAAAACGAGATACTATCTCATTAAAACGAGATAACTATCTCATTAAAACGAGATACTATCTCCTTAAAACGAGATACTATGTCGTTTTAACGAGATACTATCTCATTAAAACGAGATACTATGTCGTTTTAACGAGATAAAAATATTTTTACCATGTCCCTTCCCGGGCTCCGTATTTCTCAATCGAATGTATAGTAAATGTCCTAATCCCACAAATATTAAAAAAAAAAAAATAAGATGGAATATATCTCACTTTATGTTATCCGAAAGGACAATGTGCATTTTACCAGGTGCGCATTTTGAAAGAAAAATTGAAAATACCGTACATTATGTACATAATTACATGTATAAATACATACTAAAGGGAGTTTTTAATTACATGTATAAGTACACACTAATGCGAGTTTTTAATTGAATAGCACAAATTGTCAATTCTTTGCATCCCAGCTCAAATTCTTGCGGAAATACTGAGGAATAACGTATGGGCGGATGCCAAGTGCACTTTTGCGTGAAAGTATCATTTTTAGCGTGAAATCTGAAAGACTGTCGAAAATCACGCATTTTGATATTTTGAGGGATTATCATCATATTTTTGATTATCTTTGATATGGAATTATTTTTATTCAGAGTTTCAAATTATAAGTCTACTAAATATGCATTTCAATTTGGAATATTACACACACATATATGGCAATATGACATAAAAAATCGTGATTTACTCAAAATAGAAGTTTGTGAACACTATCAATAGTTCTAAGTTTTTTTACAACTTAAATTCTTCGATTTAAATTGGTTCATCTATTGAATATCGATCGTTTCTAATGTCACAAATATTAAAAGAATTTTCAAGTAAGATGGAAGAAATATTTTCCGAAAGGGGGCATGCAAGGCGTTGTTTCATGCAACTGCGGTCTCTTTGATCAGTTAATTGAACAGTTCATTAGACCAGAAATTAAAATAGATCGGTCAATAATCATTTGCATGAGCTAAGAGTTTTCATCTGTGGAGAATAATGTTTGAAATACTAAAAGAGTAGGTTCTTTAAGTTCACATTTTAATTCTTAAAGCTCAATTTATCACATGTATTGCCATGTTGGGAAATGCAGTCGCACGACCATTATGACAAACAAATCTAAAGGCTAATGACCAGCGTCCAGCGCAGATATTGTAATATATAGATTGCATTTCCCAAATTGGCATTGGCAATACACTATGTCCAGGGCTGACCAGGGTCGGGCTGTCCGGCCCCCGTCTTAGACTACGATATATAACAGCATGGACCTACTGTATGATAATAGCAAACGCGAAAACTGTAATGAAGCAAAATGAATTGAACGAAAATTATAACTTGCAATGCAAAAGACCAAATAACATTTATTATTCATATTTTCACATAATAATTATAGCAGCAGAACATTGGAAGCAACTGAAACTAATAATTATTCACAAAAGCGCATTCATGTGATAATAAAATAATAAGCTCATCGAACCTAAATGACGTATAACCTTGATCATGTGAACTGAAATTTGTGCAAAATGATCCATAATACTTAAATACCCTTATATTCAAGTTTAATCATGAACTGGATCAATAAAATTCAAAAGTTATGATGACATTAAGAAAAAATACCCCCATATGGCCAAAGTTCAGTGACTCTAAATGACCTTTGACCTTAATCATGTGATCTAAAACTTGTGCAAGACGATCAGTAATACCTGAATGCTGTTAAAATTGTCATTATTTTTTTTCTATACGTTCAAAGTTATAACGAAATTTTGAAAACGTAACCTTGGTTAAGATTTCAAGGTTGATATGACGCTGTTATATCAAAACTACCGTCGCCTCCGCCGGAAAAGTGGCTCCTTTAGTCCTGCTCTGCTATGCATGCAGGCGAGACAAAAAATAGGTATTGCCGTGGCAACGGCCATATTTTTTAAGACTTTGATAATCCAATAATTGAAGTAAAATGTAGATTGACAGAGTGGTTTAAAAATGCTAATTCGATCGTTGTATTCATACATATATATATTTTCTATGCACTAGCGTACCTACGGGGGGGGGGCAGAGGGGGCAGTCTGCCCCCCTGACGAGTCCCAACCCATGCAAAAGACGTATCCATGCCCCCCCCCCCCCCCCGACGAGCTTGAAGACCTTTTTTGCCCCCCCCCCCCTGACGAGCTTGAAGACCTTTTTTTAGTTTTGCTTGTCAATTTTTTTGGCCGACGGTTTTGCCCCCCCCCCCCCCTGTGGAAAATCCTAGGTACGCTACTGTTTCTATGATTTTGGATATAGATATTCCTACAAAATTAATGTTACCATGGTAACGGCAAATTAAATATCAGACCTATTTATGAATATCGCCACAGGTAGATTTACGTTCAGCACCAATTAATTCGCGGAAATAGCTAGAAGATCGAACTCTACAAAAGTAAACATAATCCTATATAATATCATGACGAGTATCGCACTGATTAATATTAGTATGTGCAATATACAGGGACCGCGGAACGGTTTTCAAAGTGGGGGGCTGAGCAAAAAGTGGGGGGGGGGGGGCTGACCATGCTAAAAATCACAATCATATGGTCATTTTTACGTTTTTGTACACGGTTTTGGAAAAAAGTGGGGGGGGGGGCTGAAGCGGAACCGGGGGCGGGGCTGAAGCCCCCCCCCCCGCCCCCCGGTTCCGCGGCCCCTGATATAGATGTAATATTGTGCGCTGTTTGTATTTTATCAGAAATGCGCATCCGATAAATGTACATTGTTATCTTTCGCATATATAACATAAAATGATATATCTTGCATCTTATTTCAACATTTGTTTTTACTATATGTGCCATGACAACAATTATTATGTATTTATTCGGTTAGCGCTAAAATTGACGAAATTGAGATGCGGAACACAAACATACTATTAATAGTTTTCACAAACTATTATTTTTAGTAAATCACGATTTTATAAGTTTCAAATTATAAGTCTCATAAATATGCATTTCAAATTTGAATATTACACACATACGGAGCCCGGGAAGGGACATGGTAAAAATATTTTTATCTCGTTAAAACGACATAGTATCTCGTTTTAATGAGATAGTATCTCGTTAAAACGACATAGTATCTCGTTTTAATGAGATAGTATCTCGTTTTAATGAGATAGTTATCTCGTTTTAATGAGATAGTATCTCGTTTTAATGAGATAGTATCTCGTTTTAATGAGATAGTATCTCGTTTTAATGAGATAGTATCTCGTTTTAATGAGATAGTATCTCGTTTTAATGAGATAGTATCTCGTTAAAACGACATAGTATCTCGTTTTAATGAGATAGTTATCTCGTTTTAATGAGATAGTTATTTCGTTTTAATGAGATAGTATCTCGTATAAATCCATTGCATACTGGAACCGGGTGGTCCCTGTATTAAGCCTATGGGAGTGAGAGAATTCAGTAGTCCACGGGTTAACAACATAATACCACCGGCAGGAAGTTGGTTGGATGTTCGATATTCGAAATTCAAACTGTGAAGTTGGTTTGATATTCAGGTTCGATATTCAAACGCGTGTGAAGTTGGACCAATATTCGATATTCAAAAATTAGGGGTCTTGAAAGCTAACTAGGGGTTTAAACAAGTGCAGCACGTCTCGGGCAACCATAACAACACTGGCCTGCCCTAGTAAGAGGACATTCAGGGGACAAACGTCAGTGAATAAAAGGGCAGAAAATTGTTATTTTTTTTTTTTTTTCTTTTCGAGGGCCCCCACATCCTGACGGCCTACCCAGGGCAACCATGTATCCTATCTTGTAGAAATCGACTCGGGAAACAAGATAAGCACTAGCTTGACCCGGCGCATGCACATTTAGGGGGCTCAAATACTATCTCATTAAAACGAGATACTATCTCATTAAAACGAGATACTATCTCATTAAAACGAGATACTATCTCATTAAAACGAGATAACTATCTCATTAAAACGAGATACTATCTCCTTAAAACGAGATACTATGTCGTTTTAACGAGATACGATCTCATTAAAACGAGATACTATGTCGTTTTAACGAGATAAAAATATTTTTACCATGTCCCTTCCCGGGCTCCGTAGAGAAACGCATTTAAATCGAAGAATTTAAGTTGCGTAAAAAACTATTGATAGTTTTCACAAACTTTTATTTTGAGGAAATCGCGGTTTTATGTTTCCCTGTGCCATATGTGTGTGTGTACGGAGCCCGGGAAGGGACATGGTAAAAATATTTTTATCTCGTTAAAACGACAAAGTATCTCGTTTTAATGAGATAGTATCTCGTTAAAACGACATAGTATCTCGTTTTAAGGAGATAGTATCTCGTTTTAATGAGATAGTTATCTCGTTTTAATGAGATAGTATCTCGTTTTAATGAGATAGTATCTCGTTTTAATGAGATAGTATCTCGTTTTAATGAGAAAGTATCTCGTTTTAATGAGATAGTATCTCGTTTTAATGAGATAGTATCTCGTTTTAATGAGATAGTATCTCGTTTTAATGAGATAGTATCTCGTTTTAATGAGATAGTATCTCGTTTTAATGAGATAGTTATCTCGTTTTAATGAGATAGTATCTCGTTTTAATGAGATAGTATCTCGTTTTAATGAGATAGTATCTCGTTTTAATGAGAAAGTATCTCGTTTTAATGAGATAGTATCTCGTTTTAATGAGATAGTATCTCGTTTTAATGAGATAGTATCTCGTTTTAATGAGATAGTATCTCGTTTTAATGAGATAGTATCTCGTTTTAATGAGATAGTATTTGAGCCCCCTAAATGTGCATGCGCCGGGTCAAGCTAGTGCTTATCTTGTTTCCCGAGTCGATTTCTACAAGATAGGATACATGGTTGCCCTGGGTAGGCCGTCAGGATGTGGGGGCCCTCGAAAAGAAAAATAAAAAAAAATAACAATTTTCTGCCCTTTTATTCACTGACGTTTGTCCCCTGAATGTCCTCTTACTAGGGCAGGCCAGTGTTGTTATGGTTGCCCGAGACGTGCTGCACTTGTTTAACCCCCTAGTTAGCTTTCAAGACCCCTAATTTTTGAATATCGAATATTGGTCCAATATCGAACCTGAATATCAAACCAACTTCACAGTTTGAATTTCGAATATCGAACATCCAACCAACTTCCTGCCGGTGGTATTATGTTGTTAACCCGTGGACTACTGAATTCTCTCACTCCCATAGGCTTAATACAGGGACCACCCGGTTCCAGTATGCAATGGACTTATACGAGATACTATCTCATTAAAACGAGATAACTATCTCATTAAAACGAGATAACTATCTCATTAAAACGAGATACTATGTCGTTTTAACGAGATAAAAATATTTTTACCATGTCCCTTCCCGGGCTCCGTATTTCTCAATCGAATGTATAGTAAATGTCCTAATCCCACAAATATTAAAAAAAAAAAAATAAGATGGAATATATCTCACTTTATGTTATCCGAAAGGACAATGTGCATTTTACCAGGTGCGCATTTTGAAAGAAAAATTGAAAATACCGTACATTATGTACATAATTACATGTATAAATACATACTAAAGGGAGTTTTTAATTACATGTATAAGTACACACTAATGCGAGTTTTTAATTGAATAGCACAAATTGTCAATTCTTTGCATCCCAGCTCAAATTCTTGCGGAAATACTGAGGAATAACGTATGGGCGGATGCCAAGTGCACTTTTGCGTGAAAGTATCATTTTTAGCGTGAAATCTGAAAGACTGTCGAAAATCACGCATTTTGATATTTTGAGGGATTATCATCATATTTTTGATTATCTTTGATATGGAATTATTTTTATTCAGAGTTTCAAATTATAAGTCTACTAAATATGCATTTCAATTTGGAATATTACACACACATATATGGCAATATGACATAAAAAATCGTGATTTACTCAAAATAGAAGTTTGTGAACACTATCAATAGTTCTAAGTTTTTTTACAACTTAAATTCTTCGATTTAAATTGGTTCATCTATTGAATATCGATCGTTTCTAATGTCACAAATATTAAAAGAATTTTCAAGTAAGATGGAAGAAATATTTTCCGAAAGGGGGCATGCAAGGCGTTGTTTCATGCAACTGCGGTCTCTTTGATCAGTTAATTGAACAGTTCATTAGACCAGAAATTAAAATAGATCGGTCAATAATCATTTGCATGAGCTAAGAGTTTTCATCTGTGGAGAATAATGTTTGAAATACTAAAAGAGTAGGTTCTTTAAGTTCACATTTTAATTCTTAAAGCTCAATTTATCACATGTATTGCCATGTTGGGAAATGCAGTCGCACGACCATTATGACAAACAAATCTAAAGGCTAATGACCAGCGTCCAGCGCAGATATTGTAATATATAGATTGCATTTCCCAAATTGGCATTGGCAATACACTATGTCCAGGGCTGACCAGGGTCGGGCTGTCCGGCCCCCGTCTTAGACTACGATATATAACAGCATGGACCTACTGTATGATAATAGCAAACGCGAAAACTGTAATGAAGCAAAATGAATTGAACGAAAATTATAACTTGCAATGCAAAAGACCAAATAACATTTATTATTCATATTTTCACATAATAATTATAGCAGCAGAACATTGGAAGCAACTGAAACTAATAATTATTCACAAAAGCGCATTCATGTGATAATAAAATAATAAGCTCATCGAACCTAAATGACGTATAACCTTGATCATGTGAACTGAAATTTGTGCAAAATGATCCATAATACTTAAATACCCTTATATTCAAGTTTAATCATGAACTGGATCAATAAAATTCAAAAGTTATGATGACATTAAGAAAAAATACCCCCATATGGCCAAAGTTCAGTGACTCTAAATGACCTTTGACCTTAATCATGTGATCTAAAACTTGTGCAAGACGATCAGTAATACCTGAATGCTGTTAAAATTGTCATTATTTTTTTTCTATACGTTCAAAGTTATAACGAAATTTTGAAAACGTAACCTTGGTTAAGATTTCAAGGTTGATATGACGCTGTTATATCAAAACTACCGTCGCCTCCGCCGGAAAAGTGGCTCCTTTAGTCCTGCTCTGCTATGCATGCAGGCGAGACAAAAAATAGGTATTGCCGTGGCAACGGCCATATTTTTTAAGACTTTGATAATCCAATAATTGAAGTAAAATGTAGATTGACAGAGTGGTTTAAAAATGCTAATTCGATCGTTGTATTCATACATATATATATTTTCTATGCACTAGCGTACCTACGGGGGGGGGGGCAGAGGGGGCAGTCTGCCCCCCTGACGAGTCCCAACCCATGCAAAAGACGTATCCATGCCCCCCCCCCCCGACGAGCTTGAAGACCTTTTTTGCCCCCCCCCCCCTGACGAGCTTGAAGACCTTTTTTTAGTTTTGCTTGTCAATTTTTTTGGCCGACGGTTTTGCCCCCCCCCCCCTGTGGAAAATCCTAGGTACGCTACTGTTTCTATGATTTTGGATATAGATATTCCTACAAAATTAATGTTACCATGGTAACGGCAAATTAAATATCAGACCTATTTATGAATATCGCCACAGGTAGATTTACGTTCAGCACCAATTAATTCGCGGAAATAGCTAGAAGATCGAACTCTACAAAAGTAAACATAATCCTATATAATATCATGACGAGTATCGCACTGATTAATATTAGTATGTGCAATATACAGGGACCGCGGAACGGTTTTCAAAGTGGGGGGCTGAGCAAAAAGTGGGGGGGGGGGGCTGACCATGCTAAAAATCACAATCATATGGTCATTTTTACGTTTTTGTACACGGTTTTGGAAAAAAGTGGGGGGGGGGGGCTGAAGCGGAACCGGGGGCGGGGCTGAAGCCCCCCCCCCCCGCCCCCCGGTTCCGCGGCCCCTGATATAGATGTAATATTGTGCGCTGTTTGTATTTTATCAGAAATGCGCATCCGATAAATGTACATTGTTATCTTTCGCATATATAACATAAAATGATATATCTTGCATCTTATTTCAACATTTGTTTTTACTATATGTGCCATGACAACAATTATTATGTATTTATTCGGTTAGCGCTAAAATTGACGAAATTGAGATGCGGAACACAAACATACTATTAATAGTTTTCACAAACTATTATTTTTAGTAAATCACGATTTTATAAGTTTCAAATTATAAGTCTCATAAATATGCATTTCAAATTTGAATATTACACACATACGGAGCCCGGGAAGGGACATGGTAAAAATATTTTTATCTCGTTAAAACGACATAGTATCTCGTTTTAATGAGATAGTATCTCGTTAAAACGACATAGTATCTCGTTTTAATGAGATAGTATCTCGTTTTAATGAGATAGTTATCTCGTTTTAATGAGATAGTATCTCGTTTTAATGAGATAGTATCTCGTTTTAATGAGATAGTATCTCGTTTTAATGAGATAGTATCTCGTTTTAATGAGATAGTATCTCGTTTTAATGAGATAGTATCTCGTTAAAACGACATAGTATCTCGTTTTAATGAGATAGTTATCTCGTTTTAATGAGATAGTTATTTCGTTTTAATGAGATAGTATCTCGTATAAGTCCATTGCATACTGGAACCGGGTGGTCCCTGTATTAAGCCTATGGGAGTGAGAGAATTCAGTAGTCCACGGGTTAACAACATAATACCACCGGCAGGAAGTTGGTTGGATGTTCGATATTCGAAATTCAAACTGTGAAGTTGGTTTGATATTCAGGTTCGATATTCAAACGCGTGTGAAGTTGGACCAATATTCGATATTCAAAAATTAGGGGTCTTGAAAGCTAACTAGGGGTTTAAACAAGTGCAGCACGTCTCGGGCAACCATAACAACACTGGCCTGCCCTAGTAAGAGGACATTCAGGGGACAAACGTCAGTGAATAAAAGGGCAGAAAATTGTTATTTTTTTTTTTTTTTCTTTTCGAGGGCCCCCACATCCTGACGGCCTACCCAGGGCAACCATGTATCCTATCTTGTAGAAATCGACTCGGGAAACAAGATAAGCACTAGCTTGACCCGGCGCATGCACATTTAGGGGGCTCAAATACTATCTCATTAAAACGAGATACTATCTCATTAAAACGAGATACTATCTCATTAAAACGAGATACTATCTCATTAAAACGAGATAACTATCTCATTAAAACGAGATACTATCTCCTTAAAACGAGATACTATGTCGTTTTAACGAGATACGATCTCATTAAAACGAGATACTATGTCGTTTTAACGAGATAAAAATATTTTTACCATGTCCCTTCCCGGGCTCCGTAGAGAAACGCATTTAAATCGAAGAATTTAAGTTGCGTAAAAAACTATTGATAGTTTTCACAAACTTTTATTTTGAGGAAATCGCGGTTTTATGTTTCCCTGTGCCATATGTGTGTGTGTACGGAGCCCGGGAAGGGACATGGTAAAAATATTTTTATCTCGTTAAAACGACAAAGTATCTCGTTTTAATGAGATAGTATCTCGTTAAAACGACATAGTATCTCGTTTTAAGGAGATAGTATCTCGTTTTAATGAGATAGTTATCTCGTTTTAATGAGATAGTATCTCGTTTTAATGAGATAGTATCTCGTTTTAATGAGATAGTATCTCGTTTTAATGAGAAAGTATCTCGTTTTAATGAGATAGTATCTCGTTTTAATGAGATAGTATCTCGTTTTAATGAGATAGTATCTCGTTTTAATGAGATAGTATCTCGTTTTAATGAGATAGTATCTCGTTTTAATGAGATAGTATTTGAGCCCCCTAAATGTGCATGCGCCGGGTCAAGCTAGTGCTTATCTTGTTTCCCGAGTCGATTTCTACAAGATAGGATACATGGTTGCCCTGGGTAGGCCGTCAGGATGTGGGGGCCCCTCGAAAAGAAAAATAAAAAAACAAAACAATTTTCTGCCCTTTTATTCACTGACGTTTGTCCCCTGAATGTCCTCTTACTAGGGCAGGCCAGTGTTGTTATGGTTGCCCGAGACGTGCTGCACTTGTTTAACCCCCTAGTTAGCTTTCAAGACCCCTAATTTTTGAATATCGAATATTGGTCCAACTTCACACGCGTTTGAATATCGAACCTGAATATCAAACCAACTTCACAGTTTGAATTTCGAATATCGAACATCCAACCAACTTCCTGCCGGTGGTATTATGTTGTTAACCCGTGGACTACTGAATTCTCTCACTCCCATAGGCTTAATACAGGGACCACCCGGTTCCAGTATGCAATGGACTTATACGAGATACTATCTCATTAAAACGAGATAACTATCTCATTAAAACGAGATACTATCTCATTAAAACGAGATACTATCTCATTAAAACGAGATACTATCTCATTAAAACGAGATACTATCTCATTAAAACGAGATACTATCTCATTAAAACGAGATACTATCTCATTAAAACGACATACTATCTCGTTTTAATGAGATAGTATCTCTTTAAAACGACATAGTATCTCGTTTTAATGAGATAGTTATCTCGTTTTAATGAGATAGTATCTCGTTTTAATGAGATAGTATCTCGTTTTAATGAGATAGTATCTCGTTTTAATGAGATAGTATCGCGTTTTAATGAGATAGTATCTCGTTTTAATGAGATAGTATCTCGTTTTAATGAGATAGTATCTCGTTTTAATGAGATAGTATCTCGTTAAAACGACATAGTATCTCGTTTTAATGAGATAGTATCTCGTTTTAATGAGATAGTATCTCGTTTTAATGAGATAGTATCTCGTTTTAATGAGATAGTATCTCGTTAAAACGACATAGTATCTCGTTTTAATGAGATAGTTATCTCGTTTTAATGAGATAGTTATCTCGTTTTAATGAGATAGTATCTCGTATAAGTCCATTGCATACTGGAACCGGGTGGTCCCTGTATTAAGCCTATGGGAGTGAGAGAATTCAGTAGTCCACGGGTTAACAACATAATACCACCGGCAGGAAGTTGGTTGGATGTTCGATATTCGAAATTCAAACTGTGAAGTTGGTTTGATATTCAGGTTCGATATTCAAACGCGTGTGAAGTTGGACCAATATTCGATATTCAAAAATTAGGGGTCTTGAAAGCTAACTAGGGGGTTAAACAAGTGCAGCACGTCTCGGGCAACCATAACAACACTGGCCTGCCCTAGTAAGAGGACATTCAGGGGACAAACGTCAGTGAATAAAAGGGCAGAAAATTGTTATTTTTTTTTATTTTTCTTTTCGAGGGGCCCCCACATCCTGACGGCCTACCCAGGGCAACCATGTAACCTATCTTGTAGAAATCGACTCGGGAAACAAGATAAGCACTAGCTTGACCCGGCGCATGCACATTTAGGGGGCTCAAATACTATCTCATTAAAACGAGATACTATCTCATTAAAACGAGATACTATCTCATTAAAACGAGATACTATCTCATTAAAACGAGATACTATCTCATTAAAACGAGATACTATCTCATTAAAACGAGATACTATCTCATTAAAACGAGATACTATGTCGTTTTAACGAGATACTATCTCATTAAAACGAGATACTATGTCGTTTTAACGAGATACTATCTCATTAAAACGAGATACTATGTCGTTTTAATGAGATAGTATCTCGTTAAAACGACATAGTATCTCGTTTTAATGAGATAGTTATCTCGTTTTAATGAGATAGTATCTCGTTTTAATGAGATAGTATCTCGTTTTAATGAGATAGTATCTCGTTTTAAGGAGATAGTATCTCGTTTTAATGAGATAGTTATCTCGTTTTAATGAGATAGTATCTCGTTTTAATGAGATAGTATCTCGTTTTAATGAGATCGTATCTCGTTTTAATGAGATAGTATCTCGTTTTAATGAGATAGTATCTCGTTTTAATGAGATAGTATCTCGTTTTAATGAGATAGTATCTCGTTTTAATGAGATAGTATCTCGTTTTAATGAGATAGTATCTCGTTTTAATGAGATAGTATTTGAGCCCCCTAAATGTGCATGCGCCGGGTCAAGCTAGTGCTTATCTTGTTTCCCGAGTCGATTTCTACAAGATAGGATACATGGTTGCCCTGGGTAGGCCGTCAGGATGTGGGGGCCCCTCGAAAAGAAAAATAAAAAAAAATAACAATTTTCTGCCCTTTTATTCACTGACGTTTGTCCCCTGAATGTCCTCTTACTAGGGCAGGCCAGTGTTGTTATGGTTGCCCGAGACGTGCTGCACTTGTTTAACCCCCTAGTTAGCTTTCAAGACCCCTAATTTTTGAATATCGAATATTGGTCCAACTTCACACGCGTTTGAATATCGAACCTGAATATCAAACCAACTTCACAGTTTGAATTTCGAATATCGAACATCCAACCAACTTCCTGCCGGTGGTATTATGTTGTTAACCCGTGGACTACTGAATTCTCTCACTCCCATAGGCTTAATACAGGGACCACCCGGTTCCAGTATGCAATGGACTTATACGAGATACTATCTCATTAAAACGAGATAACTATCTCATTAAAACGAGATAACTATCTCATTAAAACGAGATACTATGTCGTTTTAACGAGATACTATCTCATTAAAACGAGATACTATCTCATTAAAACGAGATACTATCTCATTAAAACGAGATACTATGTCGTTTTAACGAGATACTATCTCATTAAAACGAGATAGTATCTCGTTTTAATGAGATAGCCTGCCCTAGTAAGAGGACATTCAGGGGACAAACGTCAGTGAATAAAAGGGCAGAAAATTGTTATTTTTTTTTTTTTTTCTTTTCGAGGGCCCCCACATCCTGACGGCCTACCCAGGGCAACCATGTATCCTATCTTGTAGAAATCGACTCGGGAAACAAGATAAGCACTAGCTTGACCCGGCGCATGCACATTTAGGGGGCTCAAATACTATCTCATTAAAACGAGATACTATCTCATTAAAACGAGATACTATCTCATTAAAACGAGATACTATCTCATTAAAACGAGATAACTATCTCATTAAAACGAGATACTATCTCCTTAAAACGAGATACTATGTCGTTTTAACGAGATACGATCTCATTAAAACGAGATACTATGTCGTTTTAACGAGATAAAAATATTTTTACCATGTCCCTTCCCGGGCTCCGTAGAGAAACGCATTTAAATCGAAGAATTTAAGTTGCGTAAAAAACTATTGATAGTTTTCACAAACTTTTATTTTGAGGAAATCGCGGTTTTATGTTTCCCTGTGCCATATGTGTGTGTGTACGGAGCCCGGGAAGGGACATGGTAAAAATATTTTTATCTCGTTAAAACGACAAAGTATCTCGTTTTAATGAGATAGTATCTCGTTAAAACGACATAGTATCTCGTTTTAAGGAGATAGTATCTCGTTTTAATGAGATAGTTATCTCGTTTTAATGAGATAGTATCTCGTTTTAATGAGATAGTATCTCGTTTTAATGAGATAGTATCTCGTTTTAATGAGAAAGTATCTCGTTTTAATGAGATAGTATCTCGTTTTAATGAGATAGTATCTCGTTTTAATGAGATAGTATCTCGTTTTAATGAGATAGTATCTCGTTTTAATGAGATAGTATCTCGTTTTAATGAGATAGTATTTGAGCCCCCTAAATGTGCATGCGCCGGGTCAAGCTAGTGCTTATCTTGTTTCCCGAGTCGATTTCTACAAGATAGGATACATGGTTGCCCTGGGTAGGCCGTCAGGATGTGGGGGCCCCTCGAAAAGAAAAATAAAAAAACAAAACAATTTTCTGCCCTTTTATTCACTGACGTTTGTCCCCTGAATGTCCTCTTACTAGGGCAGGCCAGTGTTGTTATGGTTGCCCGAGACGTGCTGCACTTGTTTAACCCCCTAGTTAGCTTTCAAGACCCCTAATTTTTGAATATCGAATATTGGTCCAACTTCACACGCGTTTGAATATCGAACCTGAATATCAAACCAACTTCACAGTTTGAATTTCGAATATCGAACATCCAACCAACTTCCTGCCGGTGGTATTATGTTGTTAACCCGTGGACTACTGAATTCTCTCACTCCCATAGGCTTAATACAGGGACCACCCGGTTCCAGTATGCAATGGACTTATACGAGATACTATCTCATTAAAACGAGATAACTATCTCATTAAAACGAGATAACTATCTCATTAAAACGAGATACTATGTCGTTTTAACGAGATACTATCTCATTAAAACGAGATACTATCTCATTAAAACGAGATACTATCTCATTAAAACGAGATACTATGTCGTTTTAACGAGATACTATCTCATTAAAACGAGATACTATCTCATTAAAACGACATACTATCTCGTTTTAATGAGATAGTATCTCGTTAAAACGACATAGTATCTCGTTTTAATGAGATAGTTATCTCGTTTTAATGAGATAGTATCTCGTTTTAATAAGATAGTATCTCGTTTTAATGAGATAGTATCTCGTTTTAATGAGATAGTATCTCGTTTTAATGAGATAGTATCTCGTTTTAATGAGATAGTATCTCGTTTTAATGAGATAGTATCTCGTTTTAATGAGATAGTATCTCGTTTTAATGAGATAGTATCTCGTTAAAACGACATAGTATCTCGTTTTAATGAGATAGTATCTCGTTTTAATGAGATAGTATCTCGTTTTAATGAGATAGTATCTCGTTTTAATGAGATAGTATCTCGTTAAAACGACATAGTATCTCGTTTTAATGAGATAGTTATCTCGTTTTAATGAGATAGTTATCTCGTTTTAATGAGATAGTATCTCGTATAAGTCCATTGCATACTGGAACCGGGTGGTCCCTGTATTAAGCCTATGGGAGTGAGAGAATTCAGTAGTCCACGGGTTAACAACATAATACCACCGGCAGGAAGTTGGTTGGATGTTCGATATTCGAAATTCATACTATCTCGTTTTAATGAGATAGTATCTCGTTAAAACGACATAGTATCTCGTTTTAATGAGATAGTTATCTCGTTTTAATGAGATAGTATCTCGTTTTAATGTGATAGTATCTCGTTTTAATGAGATAGTTATCTCGTTTTAATGAGATAGTATCTCGTTTTAATGAGATAGTATCTCGTTAAAACGACATACTATCTCGTTTTAATGAGATAGTATCTCGTTAAAACGACATAGTATCTCGTTTTAATGAGATAGTTATCTCGTTTTAATGAGATAGTATCTCGTTTTAATAAGATAGTATCTCGTTTTAATGAGATAGTATCTCGTTTTAATGAGATAGTATCTCGTTTTAATGAGATAGTATCTCGTTTTAATGAGATAGTATCTCGTTAAAACGACATAGTATCTCGTTTTAATGAGATAGTTATCTCGTTTTAATGAGATAGTATCTCGTTTTAATGAGATAGTTATCTCGTTTTAATGAGATAGTATCTCGTTTTAATGAGATAGTATCTCGTTAAAACGACATACTATCTCGTTTTAATGAGATAGTATCTCGTTAAAACGACATAGTATCTCGTTTTAATGAGATTGTTATCTCGTTTTAATGAGATAGTATCTCGTTTTAATAAGATAGTATCTCGTTTTAATGAGATAGTATCTCGTTTTAATGAGATAGTATCTCGTTTTAATGAGATAGTATCTCGTTTTAATGAGATAGTATCTCGTTTTAATGAGATAGTATCTCGTTTTAATGAGATAGTATCTCGTTTTAATGAGATAGTATCTCGTTAAAACGACATAGTATCTCGTTTTAATGAGATAGTATCTCGTTTTAATGAGATAGTATCTCGTTTTAATGAGATAGTATCTCGTTTTAATGAGATAGTTATCTCGTTTTAATGAGATAGTTATTTCGTTTTAATGAGATAGTATCTCGTTTTAATGAGATAGTATCTCGTTTTAATGAGATAGTATCTCGTTAAAACGACATAGTATCTCGTTTTAATGAGATAGTTATCTCGTTTTAATGAGATAGTATCTCGTTTTAATGAGATAGTTATCTCGTTTTAATGAGATAGTATCTCGTTTTAATGAGATAGTATCTCGTTAAAACGACATACTATCTCGTTTTAATGAGATAGTATCTCGTTAAAACGACATAGTATCTCGTTTTAATGAGATTGTTATCTCGTTTTAATGAGATAGTATCTCGTTTTAATAAGATAGTATCTCGTTTTAATGAGATAGTATCTCGTTTTAATGAGATAGTATCTCGTTTTAATGAGATAGTATCTCGTTTTAATGAGATAGTATCTCGTTTTAATGAGATAGTATCTCGTTTTAATGAGATAGTATCTCGTTTTAATGAGATAGTATCTCGTTAAAACGACATAGTATCTCGTTTTAATGAGATAGTATCTCGTTTTAATGAGATAGTATCTCGTTTTAATGAGATAGTATCTCGTTTTAATGAGATAGTTATCTCGTTTTAATGAGATAGTTATTTCGTTTTAATGAGATAGTATCTCGTATAAGTCCATTGCATACTGGAACCGGGTGGTCCCTGTATTAAGCCTATGGGAGTGAGAGAATTCAGTAGTCCACGGGTTAACAACATAATACCACCGGCAGGAAGTTGGTTGGATGTTCGATATTCGAAATTCAAACTGTGAAGTTGGTTTGATATTCAGGTTCGATATTCAAACGCGTGTGAAGTTGGACCAATATTCGATATTCAAAAATTAGGGGTCTTGAAAGCTAACTAGGGGGTTAAACAAGTGCAGCACGTCTCGGGCAACCATAACAACACTGGCCTGCCCTAGTAAGAGGACATTCAGGGGACAAACGTCAGTGAATAAAAGGGCAGAAAATTGTTTTTTTTTTTTTTTTTTCTTTTCGAGGGGCCCCCACATCCTGACGGCCTACCCAGGGCAACCATGTATCCTATCTTGTAGAAATCGACTCGGGAAACAAGATAAGCACTAGCTTGACCCGGCGCATGCACATTTAGGGGGCTCAAATACTATCTCATTAAAACGAGATACTATCTCATTAAAACGAGATACTATCTCATTAAAACGAGATACTATCTCATTAAAACGAGATACTATCTCATTAAAACGAGATACTATCTCATTAAAACGAGATAACTATCTCATTAAAACGAGATACTATCTCCTTAAAACGAGATACTATGTCGTTTTAACGAGATACTATCTCATTAAAACGAGATACTATGTCGTTTTAACGAGATAAAAATATTTTTACCATGTCCCTTCCCGGGCTCCGTATTTCTCAATCGAATGTATAGTAAATGTCCTAATCCCACAAATATTAAAAAAAAAAAAATAAGATGGAATATATCTCACTTTATGTTATCCGAAAGGACAATGTGCATTTTACCAGGTGCGCATTTTGAAAGAAAAATTGAAAATACCGTACATTATGTACATAATTACATGTATAAATACATACTAAAGGGAGTTTTTAATTACATGTATAAGTACACACTAATGCGAGTTTTTAATTGAATAGCACAAATTGTCAATTCTTTGCATCCCAGCTCAAATTCTTGCGGAAATACTGAGGAATAACGTATGGGCGGATGCCAAGTGCACTTTTGCGTGAAAGTATCATTTTTAGCGTGAAATCTGAAAGACTGTCGAAAATCACGCATTTTGATATTTTGAGGGATTATCATCATATTTTTGATTATCTTTGATATGGAATTATTTTTATTCAGAGTTTCAAATTATAAGTCTACTAAATATGCATTTCAATTTGGAATATTACACACACATATATGGCAATATGACATAAAAAATCGTGATTTACTCAAAATAGAAGTTTGTGAACACTATCAATAGTTCTAAGTTTTTTTACAACTTAAATTCTTCGATTTAAATTGGTTCATCTATTGAATATCGATCGTTTCTAATGTCACAAATATTAAAAGAATTTTCAAGTAAGATGGAAGAAATATTTTCCGAAAGGGGGCATGCAAGGCGTTGTTTCATGCAACTGCGGTCTCTTTGATCAGTTAATTGAACAGTTCATTAGACCAGAAATTAAAATAGATCGGTCAATAATCATTTGCATGAGCTAAGAGTTTTCATCTGTGGAGAATAATGTTTGAAATACTAAAAGAGTAGGTTCTTTAAGTTCACATTTTAATTCTTAAAGCTCAATTTATCACATGTATTGCCATGTTGGGAAATGCAGTCGCACGACCATTATGACAAACAAATCTAAAGGCTAATGACCAGCGTCCAGCGCAGATATTGTAATATATAGATTGCATTTCCCAAATTGGCATTGGCAATACACTATGTCCAGGGCTGACCAGGGTCGGGCTGTCCGGCCCCCGTCTTAGACTACGATATATAACAGCATGGACCTACTGTATGATAATAGCAAACGCGAAAACTGTAATGAAGCAAAATGAATTGAACGAAAATTATAACTTGCAATGCAAAAGACCAAATAACATTTATTATTCATATTTTCACATAATAATTATAGCAGCAGAACATTGGAAGCAACTGAAACTAATAATTATTCACAAAAGCGCATTCATGTGATAATAAAATAATAAGCTCATCGAACCTAAATGACGTATAACCTTGATCATGTGAACTGAAATTTGTGCAAAATGATCCATAATACTTAAATACCCTTATATTCAAGTTTAATCATGAACTGGATCAATAAAATTCAAAAGTTATGATGACATTAAGAAAAAATACCCCCATATGGCCAAAGTTCAGTGACTCTAAATGACCTTTGACCTTAATCATGTGATCTAAAACTTGTGCAAGACGATCAGTAATACCTGAATGCTGTTAAAATTGTCATTATTTTTTTTCTATACGTTCAAAGTTATAACGAAATTTTGAAAACGTAACCTTGGTTAAGATTTCAAGGTTGATATGACGCTGTTATATCAAAACTACCGTCGCCTCCGCCGGAAAAGTGGCTCCTTTAGTCCTGCTCTGCTATGCATGCAGGCGAGACAAAAAATAGGTATTGCCGTGGCAACGGCCATATTTTTTAAGACTTTGATAATCCAATAATTGAAGTAAAATGTAGATTGACAGAGTGGTTTAAAAATGCTAATTCGATCGTTGTATTCATACATATATATATTTTCTATGCACTAGCGTACCTACGGGGGGGGGGCAGAGGGGGCAGTCTGCCCCCCTGACGAGTCCCAACCCATGCAAAAGACGTATCCATGCCCCCCCCCCCCCCGACGAGCTTGAAGACCTTTTTTGCCCCCCCCCCCCTGACGAGCTTGAAGACCTTTTTTTAGTTTTGCTTGTCAATTTTTTTGGCCGACGGTTTTGCCCCCCCCCCCCCCTGTGGAAAATCCTAGGTACGCTACTGTTTCTATGATTTTGGATATAGATATTCCTACAAAATTAATGTTACCATGGTAACGGCAAATTAAATATCAGACCTATTTATGAATATCGCCACAGGTAGATTTACGTTCAGCACCAATTAATTCGCGGAAATAGCTAGAAGATCGAACTCTACAAAAGTAAACATAATCCTATATAATATCATGACGAGTATCGCACTGATTAATATTAGTATGTGCAATATACAGGGACCGCGGAACGGTTTTCAAAGTGGGGGGCTGAGCAAAAAGTGGGGGGGGGGGGGCTGACCATGCTAAAAATCACAATCATATGGTCATTTTTACGTTTTTGTACACGGTTTTGGAAAAAAGTGGGGGGGGGGGGCTGAAGCGGAACCGGGGGCGGGGCTGAAGCCCCCCCCCCCGCCCCCCGGTTCCGCGGCCCCTGATATAGATGTAATATTGTGCGCTGTTTGTATTTTATCAGAAATGCGCATCCGATAAATGTACATTGTTATCTTTCGCATATATAACATAAAATGATATATCTTGCATCTTATTTCAACATTTGTTTTTACTATATGTGCCATGACAACAATTATTATGTATTTATTCGGTTAGCGCTAAAATTGACGAAATTGAGATGCGGAACACAAACATACTATTAATAGTTTTCACAAACTATTATTTTTAGTAAATCACGATTTTATAAGTTTCAAATTATAAGTCTCATAAATATGCATTTCAAATTTGAATATTACACACATACGGAGCCCGGGAAGGGACATGGTAAAAATATTTTTATCTCGTTAAAACGACATAGTATCTCGTTTTAATGAGATAGTATCTCGTTAAAACGACATAGTATCTCGTTTTAATGAGATAGTATCTCGTTTTAATGAGATAGTTATCTCGTTTTAATGAGATAGTATCTCGTTTTAATGAGATAGTATCTCGTTTTAATGAGATAGTATCTCGTTTTAATGAGATAGTATCTCGTTTTAATGAGATAGTATCTCGTTTTAATGAGATAGTATCTCGTTAAAACGACATAGTATCTCGTTTTAATGAGATAGTTATCTCGTTTTAATGAGATAGTTATTTCGTTTTAATGAGATAGTATCTCGTATAAATCCATTGCATACTGGAACCGGGTGGTCCCTGTATTAAGCCTATGGGAGTGAGAGAATTCAGTAGTCCACGGGTTAACAACATAATACCACCGGCAGGAAGTTGGTTGGATGTTCGATATTCGAAATTCAAACTGTGAAGTTGGTTTGATATTCAGGTTCGATATTCAAACGCGTGTGAAGTTGGACCAATATTCGATATTCAAAAATTAGGGGTCTTGAAAGCTAACTAGGGGTTTAAACAAGTGCAGCACGTCTCGGGCAACCATAACAACACTGGCCTGCCCTAGTAAGAGGACATTCAGGGGACAAACGTCAGTGAATAAAAGGGCAGAAAATTGTTATTTTTTTTTTTTTTTCTTTTCGAGGGCCCCCACATCCTGACGGCCTACCCAGGGCAACCATGTATCCTATCTTGTAGAAATCGACTCGGGAAACAAGATAAGCACTAGCTTGACCCGGCGCATGCACATTTAGGGGGCTCAAATACTATCTCATTAAAACGAGATACTATCTCATTAAAACGAGATACTATCTCATTAAAACGAGATACTATCTCATTAAAACGAGATAACTATCTCATTAAAACGAGATACTATCTCCTTAAAACGAGATACTATGTCGTTTTAACGAGATACGATCTCATTAAAACGAGATACTATGTCGTTTTAACGAGATAAAAATATTTTTACCATGTCCCTTCCCGGGCTCCGTAGAGAAACGCATTTAAATCGAAGAATTTAAGTTGCGTAAAAAACTATTGATAGTTTTCACAAACTTTTATTTTGAGGAAATCGCGGTTTTATGTTTCCCTGTGCCATATGTGTGTGTGTACGGAGCCCGGGAAGGGACATGGTAAAAATATTTTTATCTCGTTAAAACGACAAAGTATCTCGTTTTAATGAGATAGTATCTCGTTAAAACGACATAGTATCTCGTTTTAAGGAGATAGTATCTCGTTTTAATGAGATAGTTATCTCGTTTTAATGAGATAGTATCTCGTTTTAATGAGATAGTATCTCGTTTTAATGAGATAGTATCTCGTTTTAATGAGAAAGTATCTCGTTTTAATGAGATAGTATCTCGTTTTAATGAGATAGTATCTCGTTTTAATGAGATAGTATCTCGTTTTAATGAGATAGTATCTCGTTTTAATGAGATAGTATCTCGTTTTAATGAGATAGTATCTCGTTTTAATGAGATAGTATTTGAGCCCCCTAAATGTGCATGCGCCGGGTCAAGCTAGTGCTTATCTTGTTTCCCGAGTCGATTTCTACAAGATAGGATACATGGTTGCCCTGGGTAGGCCGTCAGGATGTGGGGGCCCCTCGAAAAGAAAAATAAAAAAACAAAACAATTTTCTGCCCTTTTATTCACTGACGTTTGTCCCCTGAATGTCCTCTTACTAGGGCAGGCCAGTGTTGTTATGGTTGCCCGAGACGTGCTGCACTTGTTTAACCCCCTAGTTAGCTTTCAAGACCCCTAATTTTTGAATATCGAATATTGGTCCAACTTCACACGCGTTTGAATATCGAACCTGAATATCAAACCAACTTCACAGTTTGAATTTCGAATATCGAACATCCAACCAACTTCCTGCCGGTGGTATTATGTTGTTAACCCGTGGACTACTGAATTCTCTCACTCCCATAGGCTTAATACAGGGACCACCCGGTTCCAGTATGCAATGGACTTATACGAGATACTATCTCATTAAAACGAGATAACTATCTCATTAAAACGAGATACTATCTCATTAAAACGAGATACTATCTCATTAAAACGAGATACTATCTCATTAAAACGAGATACTATCTCATTAAAACGAGATACTATCTCATTAAAACGAGATACTATCTCATTAAAACGACATACTATCTCGTTTTAATGAGATAGTATCTCTTTAAAACGACATAGTATCTCGTTTTAATGAGATAGTTATCTCGTTTTAATGAGATAGTATCTCGTTTTAATGAGATAGTATCTCGTTTTAATGAGATAGTATCTCGTTTTAATGAGATAGTATCGCGTTTTAATGAGATAGTATCTCGTTTTAATGAGATAGTATCTCGTTTTAATGAGATAGTATCTCGTTTTAATGAGATAGTATCTCGTTAAAACGACATAGTATCTCGTTTTAATGAGATAGTATCTCGTTTTAATGAGATAGTATCTCGTTTTAATGAGATAGTATCTCGTTTTAATGAGATAGTATCTCGTTAAAACGACATAGTATCTCGTTTTAATGAGATAGTTATCTCGTTTTAATGAGATAGTTATCTCGTTTTAATGAGATAGTATCTCGTATAAGTCCATTGCATACTGGAACCGGGTGGTCCCTGTATTAAGCCTATGGGAGTGAGAGAATTCAGTAGTCCACGGGTTAACAACATAATACCACCGGCAGGAAGTTGGTTGGATGTTCGATATTCGAAATTCAAACTGTGAAGTTGGTTTGATATTCAGGTTCGATATTCAAACGCGTGTGAAGTTGGACCAATATTCGATATTCAAAAATTAGGGGTCTTGAAAGCTAACTAGGGGGTTAAACAAGTGCAGCACGTCTCGGGCAACCATAACAACACTGGCCTGCCCTAGTAAGAGGACATTCAGGGGACAAACGTCAGTGAATAAAAGGGCAGAAAATTGTTATTTTTTTTTATTTTTCTTTTCGAGGGGCCCCCACATCCTGACGGCCTACCCAGGGCAACCATGTAACCTATCTTGTAGAAATCGACTCGGGAAACAAGATAAGCACTAGCTTGACCCGGCGCATGCACATTTAGGGGGCTCAAATACTATCTCATTAAAACGAGATACTATCTCATTAAAACGAGATACTATCTCATTAAAACGAGATACTATCTCATTAAAACGAGATACTATCTCATTAAAACGAGATACTATCTCATTAAAACGAGATACTATCTCATTAAAACGAGATACTATGTCGTTTTAACGAGATACTATCTCATTAAAACGAGATACTATGTCGTTTTAACGAGATACTATCTCATTAAAACGAGATACTATGTCGTTTTAATGAGATAGTATCTCGTTAAAACGACATAGTATCTCGTTTTAATGAGATAGTTATCTCGTTTTAATGAGATAGTATCTCGTTTTAATGAGATAGTATCTCGTTTTAATGAGATAGTATCTCGTTTTAAGGAGATAGTATCTCGTTTTAATGAGATAGTTATCTCGTTTTAATGAGATAGTATCTCGTTTTAATGAGATAGTATCTCGTTTTAATGAGATCGTATCTCGTTTTAATGAGATAGTATCTCGTTTTAATGAGATAGTATCTCGTTTTAATGAGATAGTATCTCGTTTTAATGAGATAGTATCTCGTTTTAATGAGATAGTATCTCGTTTTAATGAGATAGTATCTCGTTTTAATGAGATAGTATTTGAGCCCCCTAAATGTGCATGCGCCGGGTCAAGCTAGTGCTTATCTTGTTTCCCGAGTCGATTTCTACAAGATAGGATACATGGTTGCCCTGGGTAGGCCGTCAGGATGTGGGGGCCCCTCGAAAAGAAAAATAAAAAAAAATAACAATTTTCTGCCCTTTTATTCACTGACGTTTGTCCCCTGAATGTCCTCTTACTAGGGCAGGCCAGTGTTGTTATGGTTGCCCGAGACGTGCTGCACTTGTTTAACCCCCTAGTTAGCTTTCAAGACCCCTAATTTTTGAATATCGAATATTGGTCCAACTTCACACGCGTTTGAATATCGAACCTGAATATCAAACCAACTTCACAGTTTGAATTTCGAATATCGAACATCCAACCAACTTCCTGCCGGTGGTATTATGTTGTTAACCCGTGGACTACTGAATTCTCTCACTCCCATAGGCTTAATACAGGGACCACCCGGTTCCAGTATGCAATGGACTTATACGAGATACTATCTCATTAAAACGAGATAACTATCTCATTAAAACGAGATAACTATCTCATTAAAACGAGATACTATGTCGTTTTAACGAGATACTATCTCATTAAAACGAGATACTATCTCATTAAAACGAGATACTATCTCATTAAAACGAGATACTATGTCGTTTTAACGAGATACTATCTCATTAAAACGAGATAGTATCTCGTTTTAATGAGATAGCCTGCCCTAGTAAGAGGACATTCAGGGGACAAACGTCAGTGAATAAAAGGGCAGAAAATTGTTATTTTTTTTTTTTTTTCTTTTCGAGGGCCCCCACATCCTGACGGCCTACCCAGGGCAACCATGTATCCTATCTTGTAGAAATCGACTCGGGAAACAAGATAAGCACTAGCTTGACCCGGCGCATGCACATTTAGGGGGCTCAAATACTATCTCATTAAAACGAGATACTATCTCATTAAAACGAGATACTATCTCATTAAAACGAGATACTATCTCATTAAAACGAGATAACTATCTCATTAAAACGAGATACTATCTCCTTAAAACGAGATACTATGTCGTTTTAACGAGATACGATCTCATTAAAACGAGATACTATGTCGTTTTAACGAGATAAAAATATTTTTACCATGTCCCTTCCCGGGCTCCGTAGAGAAACGCATTTAAATCGAAGAATTTAAGTTGCGTAAAAAACTATTGATAGTTTTCACAAACTTTTATTTTGAGGAAATCGCGGTTTTATGTTTCCCTGTGCCATATGTGTGTGTGTACGGAGCCCGGGAAGGGACATGGTAAAAATATTTTTATCTCGTTAAAACGACAAAGTATCTCGTTTTAATGAGATAGTATCTCGTTAAAACGACATAGTATCTCGTTTTAAGGAGATAGTATCTCGTTTTAATGAGATAGTTATCTCGTTTTAATGAGATAGTATCTCGTTTTAATGAGATAGTATCTCGTTTTAATGAGATAGTATCTCGTTTTAATGAGAAAGTATCTCGTTTTAATGAGATAGTATCTCGTTTTAATGAGATAGTATCTCGTTTTAATGAGATAGTATCTCGTTTTAATGAGATAGTATCTCGTTTTAATGAGATAGTATCTCGTTTTAATGAGATAGTATTTGAGCCCCCTAAATGTGCATGCGCCGGGTCAAGCTAGTGCTTATCTTGTTTCCCGAGTCGATTTCTACAAGATAGGATACATGGTTGCCCTGGGTAGGCCGTCAGGATGTGGGGGCCCCTCGAAAAGAAAAATAAAAAAACAAAACAATTTTCTGCCCTTTTATTCACTGACGTTTGTCCCCTGAATGTCCTCTTACTAGGGCAGGCCAGTGTTGTTATGGTTGCCCGAGACGTGCTGCACTTGTTTAACCCCCTAGTTAGCTTTCAAGACCCCTAATTTTTGAATATCGAATATTGGTCCAACTTCACACGCGTTTGAATATCGAACCTGAATATCAAACCAACTTCACAGTTTGAATTTCGAATATCGAACATCCAACCAACTTCCTGCCGGTGGTATTATGTTGTTAACCCGTGGACTACTGAATTCTCTCACTCCCATAGGCTTAATACAGGGACCACCCGGTTCCAGTATGCAATGGACTTATACGAGATACTATCTCATTAAAACGAGATAACTATCTCATTAAAACGAGATAACTATCTCATTAAAACGAGATACTATGTCGTTTTAACGAGATACTATCTCATTAAAACGAGATACTATCTCATTAAAACGAGATACTATCTCATTAAAACGAGATACTATGTCGTTTTAACGAGATACTATCTCATTAAAACGAGATACTATCTCATTAAAACGACATACTATCTCGTTTTAATGAGATAGTATCTCGTTAAAACGACATAGTATCTCGTTTTAATGAGATAGTTATCTCGTTTTAATGAGATAGTATCTCGTTTTAATGAGATAGTATCGCGTTTTAATGAGATAGTATCTCGTTTTAATGAGATAGTATCTCGTTTTAATGAGATAGTATCTCGTTTTAATGAGATAGTATCTCGTTAAAACGACATAGTATCTCGTTTTAATGAGATAGTATCTCGTTTTAATGAGATAGTATCTCGTTTTAATGAGATAGTATCTCGTTTTAATGAGATAGTATCTCGTTAAAACGACATAGTATCTCGTTTTAATGAGATAGTTATCTCGTTTTAATGAGATAGTTATCTCGTTTTAATGAGATAGTATCTCGTATAAGTCCATTGCATACTGGAACCGGGTGGTCCCTGTATTAAGCCTATGGGAGTGAGAGAATTCAGTAGTCCACGGGTTAACAACATAATACCACCGGCAGGAAGTTGGTTGGATGTTCGATATTCGAAATTCAAACTGTGAAGTTGGTTTGATATTCAGGTTCGATATTCAAACGCGTGTGAAGTTGGACCAATATTCGATATTCAAAAATTAGGGGTCTTGAAAGCTAACTAGGGGGTTAAACAAGTGCAGCACGTCTCGGGCAACCATAACAACACTGGCCTGCCCTAGTAAGAGGACATTCAGGGGACAAACGTCAGTGAATAAAAGGGCAGAAAATTGTTATTTTTTTTTATTTTTCTTTTCGAGGGGCCCCCACATCCTGACGGCCTACCCAGGGCAACCATGTAACCTATCTTGTAGAAATCGACTCGGGAAACAAGATAAGCACTAGCTTGACCCGGCGCATGCACATTTAGGGGGCTCAAATACTATCTCATTAAAACGAGATACTATCTCATTAAAACGAGATACTATCTCATTAAAACGAGATACTATCTCATTAAAACGAGATACTATCTCATTAAAACGAGATACTATCTCATTAAAACGAGATACTATGTCGTTTTAACGAGATACTATCTCATTAAAACGAGATACTATGTCGTTTTAACGAGATACTATCTCATTAAAACGAAATACTATGTCGTTTTAATGAGATAGTATCTCGTTAAAACGACATAGTATCTCGTTTTAATGAGATAGTTATCTCGTTTTAATGAGATAGTATCTCGTTTTAATGAGATAGTATTTCGTTTTAATGAGATAGTATCTCGTTTTAAGGAGATAGTATCTCGTTTTAATGAGATAGTTATCTCGTTTTAATGAGATAGTATCTCGTTTTAATGAGATAGTATCTCGTTTTAATGAGATCGTATCTCGTTTTAATGAGATAGTATCTCGTTATAATGAGATAGTATCTCGTTTTAATGAGATAGTATCTCGTTTTAATGAGATAGTATCTCGTTTTAATGAGATAGTATCTCGTTTTAATGAGATAGTATCTCGTTTTAATGAGATAGTATTTGAGCCCCCTAAATGTGCATGCGCCGGGTCAAGCTAGTGCTTATCTTGTTTCCCGAGTCGATTTCTACAAGATAGGATACATGGTTGCCCTGGGTAGGCCGTCAGGATGTGGGGGCCCCTCGAAAAGAAAAATAAAAAAAAATAACAATTTTCTGCCCTTTTATTCACTGACGTTTGTCCCCTGAATGTCCTCTTACTAGGGCAGGCCAGTGTTGTTATGGTTGCCCGAGACGTGCTGCACTTGTTTAACCCCCTAGTTAGCTTTCAAGACCCCTAATTTTTGAATATCGAATATTGGTCCAACTTCACACGCGTTTGAATATCGAACCTGAATATCAAACCAACTTCACAGTTTGAATTTCGAATATCGAACATCCAACCAACTTCCTGCCGGTGGTATTATGTTGTTAACCCGTGGACTACTGAATTCTCTCACTCCCATAGGCTTAATACAGGGACCACCCGGTTCCAGTATGCAATGGACTTATACGAGATACTATCTCATTAAAACGAGATAACTATCTCATTAAAACGAGATAACTATCTCATTAAAACGAGATAACTATCTCATTAAAACGAGATACTATGTCGTTTTAACGAGATACTATCTCATTAAAACGAGATACTATCTCATTAAAACGAGATACTATCTCATTAAAACGAGATACTATGTCGTTTTAACGAGATACTATCTCATTAAAACGAGATACTATCTCATTAAAACGAGATACTATCTCATTAAAACGAGATACTATCTCATTAAAACGAGATACTATCTCATTAAAACGACATACTATCTCGTTTTAATGAGATAGTATCTCGTTAAAACGACATAGTATCTCGTTTTAATGAGATAGTTATCTCGTTTTAATGAGATAGTATCTCGTTTTAATGAGATAGTATCTCGTTTTAATGAGATAGTATCTCGTTTTAATGAGATAGTATCGCGTTTTAATGAGATAGTATCTCGTTTTAATGAGATAGTATCTCGTTTTAATGAGATAGTATCTCGTTTTAATGAGATAGTATCTCGTTAAAACGACATAGTATCTCGTTTTAATGAGATAGTATCTCGTTAAAACGACATAGTATCTCGTTTTAATGAGATAGTTATCTCGTTTTAATGAGATAGTTATCTCGTTTTAATGAGATCGTATCTCGTATAAGTCCATTGCATACTGGAACCGGGTGGTCCCTGTATTAAGCCTATGGGAGTGAGAGAATTCAGTAGTCCACGGGTTAACAACATAATACCACCGGCAGGAAGTTGGTTGGATGTTCGATATTCGAAATTCAAACTGTGAAGTTGGTTTGATATTCAGGTTCGATATTCAAACGCGTGTGAAGTTGGACCAATATTCGATATTCAAAAATTAGGGGTCTTGAAAGCTAACTAGGGGGTTAAACAAGTGCAGCACGTCTCGGGCAACCATAACAACACTGGCCTGCCCTAGTAAGAGGACATTCAGGGGACAAACGTCAGTGAATAAAAGGGCAGAAAATTGTTATTTTTTTTTTTTTTTCTTTTCGAGGGGCCCCCACATCCTGACGGCCTACCCAGGGCAACCATGTAACCTATCTTGTAGAAATCGACTCGGGAAACAAGATAAGCACTAGCTTGACCCGGCGCATGCACATTTAGGGGGCTCAAATACTATCTCATTAAAACGAGATACTATCTCATTAAAACGAGATACTATCTCATTAAAACGAGATACTATCTCATTAAAACGAGATACTATCTCATTAAAACGAGATACTATCTCATTAAAACGAGATACTATCTCATTAAAACGAGATACTATGTCGTTTTAACGAGATACTATCTCATTAAAACGAGATACTATGTCGTTTTAACGAGATACTATCTCATTAAAACGAAATACTATGTCGTTTTAATGAGATAGTATCTCGTTAAAACGACATAGTATCTCGTTTTAATGAGATAGTTATCTCGTTTTAATGAGATAGTATCTCGTTTTAATGAGATAGTATCTCGTTTTAATGAGATAGTATCTCGTTTTAAGGAGATAGTATCTCGTTTTAATGAGATAGTTATCTCGTTTTAATGAGATAGTATCTCGTTTTAATGAGATAGTATCTCGTTTTAATGAGATCGTATCTCGTTTTAATGAGATAGTATCTCGTTATAATGAGATAGTATCTCGTTTTAATGAGATAGTATCTCGTTTTAATGAGATAGTATCTCGTTTTAATGAGATAGTATCTCGTTTTAATGAGATAGTATCTCGTTTTAATGAGATAGTATTTGAGCCCCCTAAATGTGCATGCGCCGGGTCAAGCTAGTGCTTATCTTGTTTCCCGAGTCGATTTCTACAAGATAGGATACATGGTTGCCCTGGGTAGGCCGTCAGGATGTGGGGGCCCCTCGAAAAGAAAAATAAAAAAAAATAACAATTTTCTGCCCTTTTATTCACTGACGTTTGTCCCCTGAATGTCCTCTTACTAGGGCAGGCCAGTGTTGTTATGGTTGCCCGAGACGTGCTGCACTTGTTTAACCCCCTAGTTAGCTTTCAAGACCCCTAATTTTTGAATATCGAATATTGGTCCAACTTCACACGCGTTTGAATATCGAACCTGAATATCAAACCAACTTCACAGTTTGAATTTCGAATATCGAACATCCAACCAACTTCCTGCCGGTGGTATTATGTTGTTAACCCGTGGACTACTGAATTCTCTCACTCCCATAGGCTTAATACAGGGACCACCCGGTTCCAGTATGCAATGGACTTATACGAGATACTATCTCATTAAAACGAGATAACTATCTCATTAAAACGAGATAACTATCTCATTAAAACGAGATACTATGTCGTTTTAACGAGATACTATCTCATTAAAACGAGATACTATCTCATTAAAACGAGATACTATCTCATTAAAACGAGATACTATGTCGTTTTAACGAGATACTATCTCATTAAAACGAGATACTATCTCATTAAAACGAGATACTATCTCATTAAAACGAGATACTATCTCATTAAAACGAGATACTATCTCATTAAAACGACATACTATCTCGTTTTAATGAGATAGTATCTCGTTAAAACGACATAGTATCTCGTTTTAATGAGATAGTTATCTCGTTTTAATGAGATAGTATCTCGTTTTAATGAGATAGTATCTCGTTTTAATGAGATAGTATCTCGTTTTAATGAGATAGTATCGCGTTTTAATGAGATAGTATCTCGTTTTAATGAGATAGTATCTCGTTTTAATGAGATAGTATCTCGTTTTAATGAGATAGTATCTCGTTAAAACGACATAGTATCTCGTTTTAATGAGATAGTATCTCGTTTTAATGAGATAGTATCTCGTTTTAATGAGATAGTATCTCGTTTTAATGAGATAGTATCTCGTTAAAACGACATAGTATCTCGTTTTAATGAGATAGTTATCTCGTTTTAATGAGATAGTTATCTCGTTTTAATGAGATCGTATCTCGTATAAGTCCATTACATACTGGAACCGGGTGGTCCCTGTATTAAGCCTATGGGAGTGAGAGAATTCAGTAGTCCACGGGTTAACAACATAATACCACCGGCAGGAAGTTGGTTGGATGTTCGATATTCGAAATTCAAACTGTGAAGTTGGTTTGATATTCAGGTTCGATATTCAAACGCGTGTGAAGTTGGACCAATATTCGATATTCAAAAATTAGGGGTCTTGAAAGCTAACTAGGGGGTTAAACAAGTGCAGCACGTCTCGGGCAACCATAACAACACTGGCCTGCCCTAGTAAGAGGACATTCAGGGGACAAACGTCAGTGAATAAAAGGGCAGAAAATTGTTATTTTTTTTTTTTTTTCTTTTCGAGGGGCCCCCACATCCTGACGGCCTACCCAGGGCAACCATGTATCCTATCTTGTAGAAATCGACTCGGGAAACAAGATAAGCACTAGCTTGACCCGGCGCATGCACATTTAGGGGGCTCAAATACTATCTCATTAAAACGAGATACTATCTCATTAAAACGAGATACTATCTCATTAAAACGAGATACTATCTCATTAAAACGAGATACTATCTCATTAAAACGAGATACTATCTCATTAAAACGAGATACTATCTCAATAAAACGAGATACTATCTCATTAAAACGAGATACTATCTCATTAAAACGAGATACTATGTCGTTTTAACGAGATACTATCTCATTAAAACGAGATACTATGTCGTTTTAACGAGATACTATCTCATTAAAACGAGATACTATGTCGTTTTAATGAGATAGTATCTCGTTTTAACGAGATACTATCTCATTAAAACGAGATACTATCTCATTAAAACGAGATACTATCTCATTAAAACGAGATACTATCTCATTAAAACGAGATACTATCTCATTAAAACGAGATACTATCTCATTAAAACGAGATACTATCTCATTAAAACGAGATACTATCTCATTAAAACGAGATACTATCTCATTAAAACGAGATACTATCTCATTCAAACGAGATACTATCTCATTAAAACGAGATACTATCTCATTAAAACGAGATACTATCTCGTTTTAATGAGATAGTATCTCGTTAAAACGACATAGTATCTCGTTTTAATGAGATAGTTATCTCGTTTTAATGAGATAGTATCTCGTTTTAATGAGATAGTATCTCGTTTTAATGAGATAGTATCTCGTTTTAAGGAGATAGTATCTCGTTTTAATGAGATAGTTATCTCTTTTTAATGAGATAGTATCTCGTTTTAATGAGATAGTATCTCGTTTTAATGAGATAGTATCTCGTTTTAATGAGAAAGTATCTCGTTTTAATGAGATAGTATAACGTTTTAATGAGATAGTATCTCGTTTTAATGAGATAGTATCTCGTTTTAATGAGATAGTATCTCGTTTTAATGAGATAGTATTTGAGCCCCCTAAATGTGCATGCGCCGGGTCAAGCTAGTGCTTATCTTGTTTCCCGAGTCGATTTCTACAAGATAGGATACATGGTTGCCCTGGGTAGGCCGTCAGGATGTGGGGGCCCCTCGAAAAGAAAAATAAAAAAAAATAACAATTTTCTGCCCTTTTATTCACTGACGTTTGTCCCCTGAATGTCCTCTTTCTAGGGCAGGCCAGTGTTGTTATGGTTGCCCGAGACGTGCTGCACTTGTTTAACCCCCTAGTTAGCTTTCAAGACCCCTAATTTTTGAATATCGAATATTGGTCCAACTTCACACGCGTTTGAATATCGAACCTGAATATCAAACCAACTTCACAGTTTGAATTTCGAATATCGAACATCCAACCAACTTCCTGCCGGTGGTATTATGTTGTTAACCCGTGGACTACTGAATTCTCTCACTCCCATAGGCTTAAGACAGGAACCACCCGGTTCCAGTATGCAATGGACTTATACGAGATACTATCTCATTAAAACGAGATAACTATCTCATTAAAACGAGATAACTATCTCATTAAAACGAGATACTATGTCGTTTTAACGAGATACTATCTCATTAAAACGAGATACTATCTCATTAAAACGAGATACTATGTCGTTTTAACGAGATACTATCTCATTAAAACGAGATACTATCTCATTAAAACGAGATACTATCTCATTAAAACGAGATACTATCTCATTAAAACGAGATACTATCTCATTAAAACGAGATACTATCTCATTAAAACGATATACTATCTCATTAAAACGAGATACTATCTCATTAAAACGAGATACTATCTCATTAAAACGAGATACTATGTCGTTTTAACGAGATACTATCTCATTAAAACGAGATACTATGTCGTTTTAACGAGATACTATCTCATTAAAACGAGATACTATCTCATTAAAACGAGATACTATCTCATTAAAACGAGATACTATCTCATTAAAACGAGATACTATCTCATTAAAACGAGATACTATCTCATTAAAACGAGATACTATCTCATTAAAACGAGATACTATCTCATTAAAACGAGATACTATCTCATTAAAACGACATACTATCTCGTTTTAATGAGATAGTTATCTCGTTTTAATGAGATAGTATCTCGTATAAGTCCATTGCATACTGGAACCGGGTGGTCCCTGTATTAAGCCTATGGGAGTGAGAGAATTCAGTAGTCCACGGGTTAACAACATAATACCACCGGCAGGAAGTTGGTTGGATGTTCGATATTCGAAATTCAAACTGTGAAGTTGGTTTGATATTCAAGGTTCGATATTCAAACGCGTGTGAAGTTGGACCAATATTCGATATTCAAAAATTAGGGGTCTTGAAAGCTAACTAGGGGGTTAAACAAGTGCAGCACGTCTCGGGCAACCATAACAACACTGGCCTGCCCTAGTAAGAGGACATTCAGGGGACAAACGTCAGTGAATAAAAGGGCAGAAAATTGTTATTTTTTTTTATTTTTCTTTTCGAGGGGCCCCCACATCCTGACGGCCTACCCAGGGCAACCATGTATCCTATCTTGTAGAAATCGACTCGGGAAACAAGATAAGCACTAGCTTGACCCGGCGCATGCACATTTAGGGGGCTCAAATACTATCTCATTAAAACGAGATACTATCTCATTAAAACGAGATACTATCTCATTAAAACGAGATACTATCTCATTAAAACGAGATACTATCTCATTAAAACGAGATACTATTTCATTAAAACGAGATACTATCTCATTAAAACGAGATACTATGTCGTTTTAACGAGATACTATCTCATTAAAACGAGATACTATGTCGTTTTAACGAGATACTATCTCATTAAAACGAGATACTATGTCGTTTTAATGAGATAGTATCTCGTTTTAACGAGATACTATCTCATTAAAACGAGATACTATCTCATTAAAACGAGATACTATCTCATTAAAACGAGATACTATCTCATTAAAACGAGATACTATCTCATTAAAACGAGATACTATCTCATTAAAACGAGATACTATCTCATTAAAACGAGATACTATCTCATTAAAACGAGATACTATCTCATTAAAACGAGATACTATGTCGTTTTAACGAGATACTATCTCATTAAAACGAGATACTATGTCGTTTTAACGAGATACTATCTCATTAAAACGAGATACTATGTCGTTTTAATGAGATAGTATCTCGTTTTAATGAGATAGTATCTCGTTTTAATGAGATAGTATCTCGTTTTAATGAGAAAGTATCTCGTTTTAATGAGATAGTATCTCGTTTTAATGAGATAGTATCTCGTTTTAATGAGATAGTTATCTCGTTTTAATGAGATAGTATCTCGTTTTAATAAGATAGTATCTCGTTTTAATGAGATAGTATCTCGTTTTAAT
Organism: Lytechinus pictus; assembly: GCF_037042905.1. Classification (NCBI taxonomy): domain Eukaryota; kingdom Metazoa; phylum Echinodermata; class Echinoidea; order Temnopleuroida; family Toxopneustidae; genus Lytechinus; species Lytechinus pictus. The sequence goes on along the minus strand of NW_026974147.1, from coordinate 87,598 downwards.
GAGATAGTATCTCGTTTTAATGAGATAGTATCTCGTTTTAATGAGATAGTATCTCGTTAAAACGACATACTATCTCGTTTTAATGAGATAGTATCTCGTTAAAACGACATAGTATCTCGTTTTAATGAGATTGTTATCTCGTTTTAATGAGATAGTATCTCGTTTTAATAAGATAGTATCTCGTTTTAATGAGATAGTATCTCGTTTTAATGAGATAGTATCTCGTTTTAATGAGATAGTATCTCGTTTTAATGAGATAGTATCTCGTTTTAATGAGATAGTATCTCGTTTTAATGAGATAGTATCTCGTTTTAATGAGATAGTATCTCGTTAAAACGACATAGTATCTCGTTTTAATGAGATAGTATCTCGTTTTAATGAGATAGTATCTCGTTTTAATGAGATAGTATCTCGTTTTAATGAGATAGTATCTCGTTTTAATGAGATAGTATCTCGTTTTAATGAGATAGTATCTCGTTTTAATGAGATAGTATCTCGTTAAAACGACATAGTATCTCGTTTTAATGAGATAGTATCTCGTTTTAATGAGATAGTATCTCGTTTTAATGAGATAGTATCTCGTTTTAATGAGATAGTTATCTCGTTTTAATGAGATAGTTATTTCGTTTTAATGAGATAGTATCTCGTATAAGTCCATTGCATACTGGAACCGGGTGGTCCCTGTATTAAGCCTATGGGAGTGAGAGAATTCAGTAGTCCACGGGTTAACAACATAATACCACCGGCAGGAAGTTGGTTGGATGTTCGATATTCGAAATTCAAACTGTGAAGTTGGTTTGATATTCAGGTTCGATATTCAAACGCGTGTGAAGTTGGACCAATATTCGATATTCAAAAATTAGGGGTCTTGAAAGCTAACTAGGGGGTTAAACAAGTGCAGCACGTCTCGGGCAACCATAACAACACTGGCCTGCCCTAGTAAGAGGACATTCAGGGGACAAACGTCAGTGAATAAAAGGGCAGAAAATTGTTTTTTTTTTTTTTTTTTCTTTTCGAGGGGCCCCCACATCCTGACGGCCTACCCAGGGCAACCATGTATCCTATCTTGTAGAAATCGACTCGGGAAACAAGATAAGCACTAGCTTGACCCGGCGCATGCACATTTAGGGGGCTCAAATACTATCTCATTAAAACGAGATACTATCTCATTAAAACGAGATACTATCTCATTAAAACGAGATACTATCTCATTAAAACGAGATACTATCTCATTAAAACGAGATACTATCTCATTAAAACGAGATAACTATCTCATTAAAACGAGATACTATCTCCTTAAAACGAGATACTATGTCGTTTTAACGAGATACTATCTCATTAAAACGAGATACTATGTCGTTTTAACGAGATAAAAATATTTTTACCATGTCCCTTCCCGGGCTCCGTATTTCTCAATCGAATGTATAGTAAATGTCCTAATCCCACAAATATTAAAAAAAAAAAAATAAGATGGAATATATCTCACTTTATGTTATCCGAAAGGACAATGTGCATTTTACCAGGTGCGCATTTTGAAAGAAAAATTGAAAATACCGTACATTATGTACATAATTACATGTATAAATACATACTAAAGGGAGTTTTTAATTACATGTATAAGTACACACTAATGCGAGTTTTTAATTGAATAGCACAAATTGTCAATTCTTTGCATCCCAGCTCAAATTCTTGCGGAAATACTGAGGAATAACGTATGGGCGGATGCCAAGTGCACTTTTGCGTGAAAGTATCATTTTTAGCGTGAAATCTGAAAGACTGTCGAAAATCACGCATTTTGATATTTTGAGGGATTATCATCATATTTTTGATTATCTTTGATATGGAATTATTTTTATTCAGAGTTTCAAATTATAAGTCTACTAAATATGCATTTCAATTTGGAATATTACACACACATATATGGCAATATGACATAAAAAATCGTGATTTACTCAAAATAGAAGTTTGTGAACACTATCAATAGTTCTAAGTTTTTTTACAACTTAAATTCTTCGATTTAAATTGGTTCATCTATTGAATATCGATCGTTTCTAATGTCACAAATATTAAAAGAATTTTCAAGTAAGATGGAAGAAATATTTTCCGAAAGGGGGCATGCAAGGCGTTGTTTCATGCAACTGCGGTCTCTTTGATCAGTTAATTGAACAGTTCATTAGACCAGAAATTAAAATAGATCGGTCAATAATCATTTGCATGAGCTAAGAGTTTTCATCTGTGGAGAATAATGTTTGAAATACTAAAAGAGTAGGTTCTTTAAGTTCACATTTTAATTCTTAAAGCTCAATTTATCACATGTATTGCCATGTTGGGAAATGCAGTCGCACGACCATTATGACAAACAAATCTAAAGGCTAATGACCAGCGTCCAGCGCAGATATTGTAATATATAGATTGCATTTCCCAAATTGGCATTGGCAATACACTATGTCCAGGGCTGACCAGGGTCGGGCTGTCCGGCCCCCGTCTTAGACTACGATATATAACAGCATGGACCTACTGTATGATAATAGCAAACGCGAAAACTGTAATGAAGCAAAATGAATTGAACGAAAATTATAACTTGCAATGCAAAAGACCAAATAACATTTATTATTCATATTTTCACATAATAATTATAGCAGCAGAACATTGGAAGCAACTGAAACTAATAATTATTCACAAAAGCGCATTCATGTGATAATAAAATAATAAGCTCATCGAACCTAAATGACGTATAACCTTGATCATGTGAACTGAAATTTGTGCAAAATGATCCATAATACTTAAATACCCTTATATTCAAGTTTAATCATGAACTGGATCAATAAAATTCAAAAGTTATGATGACATTAAGAAAAAATACCCCCATATGGCCAAAGTTCAGTGACTCTAAATGACCTTTGACCTTAATCATGTGATCTAAAACTTGTGCAAGACGATCAGTAATACCTGAATGCTGTTAAAATTGTCATTATTTTTTTTCTATACGTTCAAAGTTATAACGAAATTTTGAAAACGTAACCTTGGTTAAGATTTCAAGGTTGATATGACGCTGTTATATCAAAACTACCGTCGCCTCCGCCGGAAAAGTGGCTCCTTTAGTCCTGCTCTGCTATGCATGCAGGCGAGACAAAAAATAGGTATTGCCGTGGCAACGGCCATATTTTTTAAGACTTTGATAATCCAATAATTGAAGTAAAATGTAGATTGACAGAGTGGTTTAAAAATGCTAATTCGATCGTTGTATTCATACATATATATATTTTCTATGCACTAGCGTACCTACGGGGGGGGGGCAGAGGGGGCAGTCTGCCCCCCTGACGAGTCCCAACCCATGCAAAAGACGTATCCATGCCCCCCCCCCCCCCCCGACGAGCTTGAAGACCTTTTTTGCCCCCCCCCCCCTGACGAGCTTGAAGACCTTTTTTTAGTTTTGCTTGTCAATTTTTTTGGCCGACGGTTTTGCCCCCCCCCCCCCCTGTGGAAAATCCTAGGTACGCTACTGTTTCTATGATTTTGGATATAGATATTCCTACAAAATTAATGTTACCATGGTAACGGCAAATTAAATATCAGACCTATTTATGAATATCGCCACAGGTAGATTTACGTTCAGCACCAATTAATTCGCGGAAATAGCTAGAAGATCGAACTCTACAAAAGTAAACATAATCCTATATAATATCATGACGAGTATCGCACTGATTAATATTAGTATGTGCAATATACAGGGACCGCGGAACGGTTTTCAAAGTGGGGGGCTGAGCAAAAAGTGGGGGGGGGGGGGCTGACCATGCTAAAAATCACAATCATATGGTCATTTTTACGTTTTTGTACACGGTTTTGGAAAAAAGTGGGGGGGGGGGGCTGAAGCGGAACCGGGGGCGGGGCTGAAGCCCCCCCCCCCGCCCCCCGGTTCCGCGGCCCCTGATATAGATGTAATATTGTGCGCTGTTTGTATTTTATCAGAAATGCGCATCCGATAAATGTACATTGTTATCTTTCGCATATATAACATAAAATGATATATCTTGCATCTTATTTCAACATTTGTTTTTACTATATGTGCCATGACAACAATTATTATGTATTTATTCGGTTAGCGCTAAAATTGACGAAATTGAGATGCGGAACACAAACATACTATTAATAGTTTTCACAAACTATTATTTTTAGTAAATCACGATTTTATAAGTTTCAAATTATAAGTCTCATAAATATGCATTTCAAATTTGAATATTACACACATACGGAGCCCGGGAAGGGACATGGTAAAAATATTTTTATCTCGTTAAAACGACATAGTATCTCGTTTTAATGAGATAGTATCTCGTTAAAACGACATAGTATCTCGTTTTAATGAGATAGTATCTCGTTTTAATGAGATAGTTATCTCGTTTTAATGAGATAGTATCTCGTTTTAATGAGATAGTATCTCGTTTTAATGAGATAGTATCTCGTTTTAATGAGATAGTATCTCGTTTTAATGAGATAGTATCTCGTTTTAATGAGATAGTATCTCGTTAAAACGACATAGTATCTCGTTTTAATGAGATAGTTATCTCGTTTTAATGAGATAGTTATTTCGTTTTAATGAGATAGTATCTCGTATAAATCCATTGCATACTGGAACCGGGTGGTCCCTGTATTAAGCCTATGGGAGTGAGAGAATTCAGTAGTCCACGGGTTAACAACATAATACCACCGGCAGGAAGTTGGTTGGATGTTCGATATTCGAAATTCAAACTGTGAAGTTGGTTTGATATTCAGGTTCGATATTCAAACGCGTGTGAAGTTGGACCAATATTCGATATTCAAAAATTAGGGGTCTTGAAAGCTAACTAGGGGTTTAAACAAGTGCAGCACGTCTCGGGCAACCATAACAACACTGGCCTGCCCTAGTAAGAGGACATTCAGGGGACAAACGTCAGTGAATAAAAGGGCAGAAAATTGTTATTTTTTTTTTTTTTTCTTTTCGAGGGCCCCCACATCCTGACGGCCTACCCAGGGCAACCATGTATCCTATCTTGTAGAAATCGACTCGGGAAACAAGATAAGCACTAGCTTGACCCGGCGCATGCACATTTAGGGGGCTCAAATACTATCTCATTAAAACGAGATACTATCTCATTAAAACGAGATACTATCTCATTAAAACGAGATACTATCTCATTAAAACGAGATAACTATCTCATTAAAACGAGATACTATCTCCTTAAAACGAGATACTATGTCGTTTTAACGAGATACGATCTCATTAAAACGAGATACTATGTCGTTTTAACGAGATAAAAATATTTTTACCATGTCCCTTCCCGGGCTCCGTAGAGAAACGCATTTAAATCGAAGAATTTAAGTTGCGTAAAAAACTATTGATAGTTTTCACAAACTTTTATTTTGAGGAAATCGCGGTTTTATGTTTCCCTGTGCCATATGTGTGTGTGTACGGAGCCCGGGAAGGGACATGGTAAAAATATTTTTATCTCGTTAAAACGACAAAGTATCTCGTTTTAATGAGATAGTATCTCGTTAAAACGACATAGTATCTCGTTTTAAGGAGATAGTATCTCGTTTTAATGAGATAGTTATCTCGTTTTAATGAGATAGTATCTCGTTTTAATGAGATAGTATCTCGTTTTAATGAGATAGTATCTCGTTTTAATGAGAAAGTATCTCGTTTTAATGAGATAGTATCTCGTTTTAATGAGATAGTATCTCGTTTTAATGAGATAGTATCTCGTTTTAATGAGATAGTATCTCGTTTTAATGAGATAGTATCTCGTTTTAATGAGATAGTATCTCGTTTTAATGAGATAGTATTTGAGCCCCCTAAATGTGCATGCGCCGGGTCAAGCTAGTGCTTATCTTGTTTCCCGAGTCGATTTCTACAAGATAGGATACATGGTTGCCCTGGGTAGGCCGTCAGGATGTGGGGGCCCCTCGAAAAGAAAAATAAAAAAACAAAACAATTTTCTGCCCTTTTATTCACTGACGTTTGTCCCCTGAATGTCCTCTTACTAGGGCAGGCCAGTGTTGTTATGGTTGCCCGAGACGTGCTGCACTTGTTTAACCCCCTAGTTAGCTTTCAAGACCCCTAATTTTTGAATATCGAATATTGGTCCAACTTCACACGCGTTTGAATATCGAACCTGAATATCAAACCAACTTCACAGTTTGAATTTCGAATATCGAACATCCAACCAACTTCCTGCCGGTGGTATTATGTTGTTAACCCGTGGACTACTGAATTCTCTCACTCCCATAGGCTTAATACAGGGACCACCCGGTTCCAGTATGCAATGGACTTATACGAGATACTATCTCATTAAAACGAGATAACTATCTCATTAAAACGAGATACTATCTCATTAAAACGAGATACTATCTCATTAAAACGAGATACTATCTCATTAAAACGAGATACTATCTCATTAAAACGAGATACTATCTCATTAAAACGAGATACTATCTCATTAAAACGACATACTATCTCGTTTTAATGAGATAGTATCTCTTTAAAACGACATAGTATCTCGTTTTAATGAGATAGTTATCTCGTTTTAATGAGATAGTATCTCGTTTTAATGAGATAGTATCTCGTTTTAATGAGATAGTATCTCGTTTTAATGAGATAGTATCGCGTTTTAATGAGATAGTATCTCGTTTTAATGAGATAGTATCTCGTTTTAATGAGATAGTATCTCGTTTTAATGAGATAGTATCTCGTTAAAACGACATAGTATCTCGTTTTAATGAGATAGTATCTCGTTTTAATGAGATAGTATCTCGTTTTAATGAGATAGTATCTCGTTTTAATGAGATAGTATCTCGTTAAAACGACATAGTATCTCGTTTTAATGAGATAGTTATCTCGTTTTAATGAGATAGTTATCTCGTTTTAATGAGATAGTATCTCGTATAAGTCCATTGCATACTGGAACCGGGTGGTCCCTGTATTAAGCCTATGGGAGTGAGAGAATTCAGTAGTCCACGGGTTAACAACATAATACCACCGGCAGGAAGTTGGTTGGATGTTCGATATTCGAAATTCAAACTGTGAAGTTGGTTTGATATTCAGGTTCGATATTCAAACGCGTGTGAAGTTGGACCAATATTCGATATTCAAAAATTAGGGGTCTTGAAAGCTAACTAGGGGGTTAAACAAGTGCAGCACGTCTCGGGCAACCATAACAACACTGGCCTGCCCTAGTAAGAGGACATTCAGGGGACAAACGTCAGTGAATAAAAGGGCAGAAAATTGTTATTTTTTTTTATTTTTCTTTTCGAGGGGCCCCCACATCCTGACGGCCTACCCAGGGCAACCATGTAACCTATCTTGTAGAAATCGACTCGGGAAACAAGATAAGCACTAGCTTGACCCGGCGCATGCACATTTAGGGGGCTCAAATACTATCTCATTAAAACGAGATACTATCTCATTAAAACGAGATACTATCTCATTAAAACGAGATACTATCTCATTAAAACGAGATACTATCTCATTAAAACGAGATACTATCTCATTAAAACGAGATACTATCTCATTAAAACGAGATACTATGTCGTTTTAACGAGATACTATCTCATTAAAACGAGATACTATGTCGTTTTAACGAGATACTATCTCATTAAAACGAGATACTATGTCGTTTTAATGAGATAGTATCTCGTTAAAACGACATAGTATCTCGTTTTAATGAGATAGTTATCTCGTTTTAATGAGATAGTATCTCGTTTTAATGAGATAGTATCTCGTTTTAATGAGATAGTATCTCGTTTTAAGGAGATAGTATCTCGTTTTAATGAGATAGTTATCTCGTTTTAATGAGATAGTATCTCGTTTTAATGAGATAGTATCTCGTTTTAATGAGATCGTATCTCGTTTTAATGAGATAGTATCTCGTTTTAATGAGATAGTATCTCGTTTTAATGAGATAGTATCTCGTTTTAATGAGATAGTATCTCGTTTTAATGAGATAGTATCTCGTTTTAATGAGATAGTATCTCGTTTTAATGAGATAGTATTTGAGCCCCCTAAATGTGCATGCGCCGGGTCAAGCTAGTGCTTATCTTGTTTCCCGAGTCGATTTCTACAAGATAGGATACATGGTTGCCCTGGGTAGGCCGTCAGGATGTGGGGGCCCCTCGAAAAGAAAAATAAAAAAAAATAACAATTTTCTGCCCTTTTATTCACTGACGTTTGTCCCCTGAATGTCCTCTTACTAGGGCAGGCCAGTGTTGTTATGGTTGCCCGAGACGTGCTGCACTTGTTTAACCCCCTAGTTAGCTTTCAAGACCCCTAATTTTTGAATATCGAATATTGGTCCAACTTCACACGCGTTTGAATATCGAACCTGAATATCAAACCAACTTCACAGTTTGAATTTCGAATATCGAACATCCAACCAACTTCCTGCCGGTGGTATTATGTTGTTAACCCGTGGACTACTGAATTCTCTCACTCCCATAGGCTTAATACAGGGACCACCCGGTTCCAGTATGCAATGGACTTATACGAGATACTATCTCATTAAAACGAGATAACTATCTCATTAAAACGAGATAACTATCTCATTAAAACGAGATACTATGTCGTTTTAACGAGATACTATCTCATTAAAACGAGATACTATCTCATTAAAACGAGATACTATCTCATTAAAACGAGATACTATCTCATTAAAACGAGATACTATCTCATTAAAACGAGATAACTATCTCATTAAAACGAGATACTATCTCATTAAAACGAGATACTATCTCATTAAAACGAGATACTATCTCATTAAAACGAGATACTATCTCATTAAAACGAGATACTATCTCATTAAAACGAGATACTATCTCATTAAAACGAGATACTATCTCATTAAAACGACATACTATCTCGTTTTAATGAGATAGTTATCTCGTTTTAATGAGATAGTATCTCGTATAAGTCCATTGCATACTGGAACCGGGTGGTCCCTGTATTAAGCCTATGGGAGTGAGAGAATTCAGTAGTCCACGGGTTAACAACATAATACCACCGGCAGGAAGTTGGTTGGATGTTCGATATTCGAAATTCAAACTGTGAAGTTGGTTTGATATTCAAGGTTCGATATTCAAACGCGTGTGAAGTTGGACCAATATTCGATATTCAAAAATTAGGGGTCTTGAAAGCTAACTAGGGGGTTAAACAAGTGCAGCACGTCTCGGGCAACCATAACAACACTGGCCTGCCCTAGTAAGAGGACATTCAGGGGACAAACGTCAGTGAATAAAAGGGCAGAAAATTGTTATTTTTTTTTATTTTTCTTTTCGAGGGGCCCCCACATCCTGACGGCCTACCCAGGGCAACCATGTATCCTATCTTGTAGAAATCGACTCGGGAAACAAGATAAGCACTAGCTTGACCCGGCGCATGCACATTTAGGGGGCTCAAATACTATCTCATTAAAACGAGATACTATCTCATTAAAACGAGATACTATCTCATTAAAACGAGATACTATCTCATTAAAACGAGATACTATCTCATTAAAACGAGATACTATTTCATTAAAACGAGATACTATCTCATTAAAACGAGATACTATGTCGTTTTAACGAGATACTATCTCATTAAAACGAGATACTATGTCGTTTTAACGAGATACTATCTCATTAAAACGAGATACTATGTCGTTTTAATGAGATAGTATCTCGTTTTAACGAGATACTATCTCATTAAAACGAGATACTATCTCATTAAAACGAGATACTATCTCATTAAAACGAGATACTATCTCATTAAAACGAGATACTATCTCATTAAAACGAGATACTATCTCATTAAAACGAGATACTATCTCATTAAAACGAGATACTATCTCATTAAAACGAGATACTATCTCATTAAAACGAGATACTATGTCGTTTTAACGAGATACTATCTCATTAAAACGAGATACTATGTCGTTTTAACGAGATACTATCTCATTAAAACGAGATACTATGTCGTTTTAATGAGATAGTATCTCGTTTTAATGAGATAGTATCTCGTTTTAATGAGATAGTATCTCGTTTTAATGAGAAAGTATCTCGTTTTAATGAGATAGTATCTCGTTTTAATGAGATAGTATCTCGTTTTAATGAGATAGTTATCTCGTTTTAATGAGATAGTATCTCGTTTTAATAAGATAGTATCTCGTTTTAATGAGATAGTATCTCGTTTTAATGAGATAGTATCTCGTTTTAATGAGATAGTATCTCGTTTTAATGAGATAGTATCTCGTTAAAACGACATACTATCTCGTTTTAATGAGATAGTATCTCGTTAAAACGACATAGTATCTCGTTTTAATGAGATTGTTATCTCGTTTTAATGAGATAGTATCTCGTTTTAATAAGATAGTATCTCGTTTTAATGAGATAGTATCTCGTTTTAATGAGATAGTATCTCGTTTTAATGAGATAGTATCTCGTTTTAATGAGATAGTATCTCGTTTTAATGAGATAGTATCTCGTTTTAATGAGATAGTATCTCGTTTTAATGAGATAGTATCTCGTTAAAACGACATAGTATCTCGTTTTAATGAGATAGTATCTCGTTTTAATGAGATAGTATCTCGTTTTAATGAGATAGTATCTCGTTTTAATGAGATAGTATCTCGTTTTAATGAGATAGTATCTCGTTTTAATGAGATAGTATCTCGTTTTAATGAGATAGTATCTCGTTAAAACGACATAGTATCTCGTTTTAATGAGATAGTATCTCGTTTTAATGAGATAGTATCTCGTTTTAATGAGATAGTATCTCGTTTTAATGAGATAGTTATCTCGTTTTAATGAGATAGTTATTTCGTTTTAATGAGATAGTATCTCGTATAAGTCCATTGCATACTGGAACCGGGTGGTCCCTGTATTAAGCCTATGGGAGTGAGAGAATTCAGTAGTCCACGGGTTAACAACATAATACCACCGGCAGGAAGTTGGTTGGATGTTCGATATTCGAAATTCAAACTGTGAAGTTGGTTTGATATTCAGGTTCGATATTCAAACGCGTGTGAAGTTGGACCAATATTCGATATTCAAAAATTAGGGGTCTTGAAAGCTAACTAGGGGGTTAAACAAGTGCAGCACGTCTCGGGCAACCATAACAACACTGGCCTGCCCTAGTAAGAGGACATTCAGGGGACAAACGTCAGTGAATAAAAGGGCAGAAAATTGTTTTTTTTTTTTTTTTTTCTTTTCGAGGGGCCCCCACATCCTGACGGCCTACCCAGGGCAACCATGTATCCTATCTTGTAGAAATCGACTCGGGAAACAAGATAAGCACTAGCTTGACCCGGCGCATGCACATTTAGGGGGCTCAAATACTATCTCATTAAAACGAGATACTATCTCATTAAAACGAGATACTATCTCATTAAAACGAGATACTATCTCATTAAAACGAGATACTATCTCATTAAAACGAGATACTATCTCATTAAAACGAGATAACTATCTCATTAAAACGAGATACTATCTCCTTAAAACGAGATACTATGTCGTTTTAACGAGATACTATCTCATTAAAACGAGATACTATGTCGTTTTAACGAGATAAAAATATTTTTACCATGTCCCTTCCCGGGCTCCGTATTTCTCAATCGAATGTATAGTAAATGTCCTAATCCCACAAATATTAAAAAAAAAAAAATAAGATGGAATATATCTCACTTTATGTTATCCGAAAGGACAATGTGCATTTTACCAGGTGCGCATTTTGAAAGAAAAATTGAAAATACCGTACATTATGTACATAATTACATGTATAAATACATACTAAAGGGAGTTTTTAATTACATGTATAAGTACACACTAATGCGAGTTTTTAATTGAATAGCACAAATTGTCAATTCTTTGCATCCCAGCTCAAATTCTTGCGGAAATACTGAGGAATAACGTATGGGCGGATGCCAAGTGCACTTTTGCGTGAAAGTATCATTTTTAGCGTGAAATCTGAAAGACTGTCGAAAATCACGCATTTTGATATTTTGAGGGATTATCATCATATTTTTGATTATCTTTGATATGGAATTATTTTTATTCAGAGTTTCAAATTATAAGTCTACTAAATATGCATTTCAATTTGGAATATTACACACACATATATGGCAATATGACATAAAAAATCGTGATTTACTCAAAATAGAAGTTTGTGAACACTATCAATAGTTCTAAGTTTTTTTACAACTTAAATTCTTCGATTTAAATTGGTTCATCTATTGAATATCGATCGTTTCTAATGTCACAAATATTAAAAGAATTTTCAAGTAAGATGGAAGAAATATTTTCCGAAAGGGGGCATGCAAGGCGTTGTTTCATGCAACTGCGGTCTCTTTGATCAGTTAATTGAACAGTTCATTAGACCAGAAATTAAAATAGATCGGTCAATAATCATTTGCATGAGCTAAGAGTTTTCATCTGTGGAGAATAATGTTTGAAATACTAAAAGAGTAGGTTCTTTAAGTTCACATTTTAATTCTTAAAGCTCAATTTATCACATGTATTGCCATGTTGGGAAATGCAGTCGCACGACCATTATGACAAACAAATCTAAAGGCTAATGACCAGCGTCCAGCGCAGATATTGTAATATATAGATTGCATTTCCCAAATTGGCATTGGCAATACACTATGTCCAGGGCTGACCAGGGTCGGGCTGTCCGGCCCCCGTCTTAGACTACGATATATAACAGCATGGACCTACTGTATGATAATAGCAAACGCGAAAACTGTAATGAAGCAAAATGAATTGAACGAAAATTATAACTTGCAATGCAAAAGACCAAATAACATTTATTATTCATATTTTCACATAATAATTATAGCAGCAGAACATTGGAAGCAACTGAAACTAATAATTATTCACAAAAGCGCATTCATGTGATAATAAAATAATAAGCTCATCGAACCTAAATGACGTATAACCTTGATCATGTGAACTGAAATTTGTGCAAAATGATCCATAATACTTAAATACCCTTATATTCAAGTTTAATCATGAACTGGATCAATAAAATTCAAAAGTTATGATGACATTAAGAAAAAATACCCCCATATGGCCAAAGTTCAGTGACTCTAAATGACCTTTGACCTTAATCATGTGATCTAAAACTTGTGCAAGACGATCAGTAATACCTGAATGCTGTTAAAATTGTCATTATTTTTTTTCTATACGTTCAAAGTTATAACGAAATTTTGAAAACGTAACCTTGGTTAAGATTTCAAGGTTGATATGACGCTGTTATATCAAAACTACCGTCGCCTCCGCCGGAAAAGTGGCTCCTTTAGTCCTGCTCTGCTATGCATGCAGGCGAGACAAAAAATAGGTATTGCCGTGGCAACGGCCATATTTTTTAAGACTTTGATAATCCAATAATTGAAGTAAAATGTAGATTGACAGAGTGGTTTAAAAATGCTAATTCGATCGTTGTATTCATACATATATATATTTTCTATGCACTAGCGTACCTACGGGGGGGGGGCAGAGGGGGCAGTCTGCCCCCCTGACGAGTCCCAACCCATGCAAAAGACGTATCCATGCCCCCCCCCCCCCCCCGACGAGCTTGAAGACCTTTTTTGCCCCCCCCCCCCTGACGAGCTTGAAGACCTTTTTTTAGTTTTGCTTGTCAATTTTTTTGGCCGACGGTTTTGCCCCCCCCCCCCCCTGTGGAAAATCCTAGGTACGCTACTGTTTCTATGATTTTGGATATAGATATTCCTACAAAATTAATGTTACCATGGTAACGGCAAATTAAATATCAGACCTATTTATGAATATCGCCACAGGTAGATTTACGTTCAGCACCAATTAATTCGCGGAAATAGCTAGAAGATCGAACTCTACAAAAGTAAACATAATCCTATATAATATCATGACGAGTATCGCACTGATTAATATTAGTATGTGCAATATACAGGGACCGCGGAACGGTTTTCAAAGTGGGGGGCTGAGCAAAAAGTGGGGGGGGGGGGGCTGACCATGCTAAAAATCACAATCATATGGTCATTTTTACGTTTTTGTACACGGTTTTGGAAAAAAGTGGGGGGGGGGGGCTGAAGCGGAACCGGGGGCGGGGCTGAAGCCCCCCCCCCCGCCCCCCGGTTCCGCGGCCCCTGATATAGATGTAATATTGTGCGCTGTTTGTATTTTATCAGAAATGCGCATCCGATAAATGTACATTGTTATCTTTCGCATATATAACATAAAATGATATATCTTGCATCTTATTTCAACATTTGTTTTTACTATATGTGCCATGACAACAATTATTATGTATTTATTCGGTTAGCGCTAAAATTGACGAAATTGAGATGCGGAACACAAACATACTATTAATAGTTTTCACAAACTATTATTTTTAGTAAATCACGATTTTATAAGTTTCAAATTATAAGTCTCATAAATATGCATTTCAAATTTGAATATTACACACATACGGAGCCCGGGAAGGGACATGGTAAAAATATTTTTATCTCGTTAAAACGACATAGTATCTCGTTTTAATGAGATAGTATCTCGTTAAAACGACATAGTATCTCGTTTTAATGAGATAGTATCTCGTTTTAATGAGATAGTTATCTCGTTTTAATGAGATAGTATCTCGTTTTAATGAGATAGTATCTCGTTTTAATGAGATAGTATCTCGTTTTAATGAGATAGTATCTCGTTTTAATGAGATAGTATCTCGTTTTAATGAGATAGTATCTCGTTAAAACGACATAGTATCTCGTTTTAATGAGATAGTTATCTCGTTTTAATGAGATAGTTATTTCGTTTTAATGAGATAGTATCTCGTATAAATCCATTGCATACTGGAACCGGGTGGTCCCTGTATTAAGCCTATGGGAGTGAGAGAATTCAGTAGTCCACGGGTTAACAACATAATACCACCGGCAGGAAGTTGGTTGGATGTTCGATATTCGAAATTCAAACTGTGAAGTTGGTTTGATATTCAGGTTCGATATTCAAACGCGTGTGAAGTTGGACCAATATTCGATATTCAAAAATTAGGGGTCTTGAAAGCTAACTAGGGGTTTAAACAAGTGCAGCACGTCTCGGGCAACCATAACAACACTGGCCTGCCCTAGTAAGAGGACATTCAGGGGACAAACGTCAGTGAATAAAAGGGCAGAAAATTGTTATTTTTTTTTTTTTTTCTTTTCGAGGGCCCCCACATCCTGACGGCCTACCCAGGGCAACCATGTATCCTATCTTGTAGAAATCGACTCGGGAAACAAGATAAGCACTAGCTTGACCCGGCGCATGCACATTTAGGGGGCTCAAATACTATCTCATTAAAACGAGATACTATCTCATTAAAACGAGATACTATCTCATTAAAACGAGATACTATCTCATTAAAACGAGATAACTATCTCATTAAAACGAGATACTATCTCCTTAAAACGAGATACTATGTCGTTTTAACGAGATACGATCTCATTAAAACGAGATACTATGTCGTTTTAACGAGATAAAAATATTTTTACCATGTCCCTTCCCGGGCTCCGTAGAGAAACGCATTTAAATCGAAGAATTTAAGTTGCGTAAAAAACTATTGATAGTTTTCACAAACTTTTATTTTGAGGAAATCGCGGTTTTATGTTTCCCTGTGCCATATGTGTGTGTGTACGGAGCCCGGGAAGGGACATGGTAAAAATATTTTTATCTCGTTAAAACGACAAAGTATCTCGTTTTAATGAGATAGTATCTCGTTAAAACGACATAGTATCTCGTTTTAAGGAGATAGTATCTCGTTTTAATGAGATAGTTATCTCGTTTTAATGAGATAGTATCTCGTTTTAATGAGATAGTATCTCGTTTTAATGAGATAGTATCTCGTTTTAATGAGAAAGTATCTCGTTTTAATGAGATAGTATCTCGTTTTAATGAGATAGTATCTCGTTTTAATGAGATAGTATCTCGTTTTAATGAGATAGTATCTCGTTTTAATGAGATAGTATCTCGTTTTAATGAGATAGTATCTCGTTTTAATGAGATAGTATTTGAGCCCCCTAAATGTGCATGCGCCGGGTCAAGCTAGTGCTTATCTTGTTTCCCGAGTCGATTTCTACAAGATAGGATACATGGTTGCCCTGGGTAGGCCGTCAGGATGTGGGGGCCCCTCGAAAAGAAAAATAAAAAAACAAAACAATTTTCTGCCCTTTTATTCACTGACGTTTGTCCCCTGAATGTCCTCTTACTAGGGCAGGCCAGTGTTGTTATGGTTGCCCGAGACGTGCTGCACTTGTTTAACCCCCTAGTTAGCTTTCAAGACCCCTAATTTTTGAATATCGAATATTGGTCCAACTTCACACGCGTTTGAATATCGAACCTGAATATCAAACCAACTTCACAGTTTGAATTTCGAATATCGAACATCCAACCAACTTCCTGCCGGTGGTATTATGTTGTTAACCCGTGGACTACTGAATTCTCTCACTCCCATAGGCTTAATACAGGGACCACCCGGTTCCAGTATGCAATGGACTTATACGAGATACTATCTCATTAAAACGAGATAACTATCTCATTAAAACGAGATACTATCTCATTAAAACGAGATACTATCTCATTAAAACGAGATACTATCTCATTAAAACGAGATACTATCTCATTAAAACGAGATACTATCTCATTAAAACGAGATACTATCTCATTAAAACGACATACTATCTCGTTTTAATGAGATAGTATCTCTTTAAAACGACATAGTATCTCGTTTTAATGAGATAGTTATCTCGTTTTAATGAGATAGTATCTCGTTTTAATGAGATAGTATCTCGTTTTAATGAGATAGTATCTCGTTTTAATGAGATAGTATCGCGTTTTAATGAGATAGTATCTCGTTTTAATGAGATAGTATCTCGTTTTAATGAGATAGTATCTCGTTTTAATGAGATAGTATCTCGTTAAAACGACATAGTATCTCGTTTTAATGAGATAGTATCTCGTTTTAATGAGATAGTATCTCGTTTTAATGAGATAGTATCTCGTTTTAATGAGATAGTATCTCGTTAAAACGACATAGTATCTCGTTTTAATGAGATAGTTATCTCGTTTTAATGAGATAGTTATCTCGTTTTAATGAGATAGTATCTCGTATAAGTCCATTGCATACTGGAACCGGGTGGTCCCTGTATTAAGCCTATGGGAGTGAGAGAATTCAGTAGTCCACGGGTTAACAACATAATACCACCGGCAGGAAGTTGGTTGGATGTTCGATATTCGAAATTCAAACTGTGAAGTTGGTTTGATATTCAGGTTCGATATTCAAACGCGTGTGAAGTTGGACCAATATTCGATATTCAAAAATTAGGGGTCTTGAAAGCTAACTAGGGGGTTAAACAAGTGCAGCACGTCTCGGGCAACCATAACAACACTGGCCTGCCCTAGTAAGAGGACATTCAGGGGACAAACGTCAGTGAATAAAAGGGCAGAAAATTGTTATTTTTTTTTATTTTTCTTTTCGAGGGGCCCCCACATCCTGACGGCCTACCCAGGGCAACCATGTAACCTATCTTGTAGAAATCGACTCGGGAAACAAGATAAGCACTAGCTTGACCCGGCGCATGCACATTTAGGGGGCTCAAATACTATCTCATTAAAACGAGATACTATCTCATTAAAACGAGATACTATCTCATTAAAACGAGATACTATCTCATTAAAACGAGATACTATCTCATTAAAACGAGATACTATCTCATTAAAACGAGATACTATCTCATTAAAACGAGATACTATGTCGTTTTAACGAGATACTATCTCATTAAAACGAGATACTATGTCGTTTTAACGAGATACTATCTCATTAAAACGAGATACTATGTCGTTTTAATGAGATAGTATCTCGTTAAAACGACATAGTATCTCGTTTTAATGAGATAGTTATCTCGTTTTAATGAGATAGTATCTCGTTTTAATGAGATAGTATCTCGTTTTAATGAGATAGTATCTCGTTTTAAGGAGATAGTATCTCGTTTTAATGAGATAGTTATCTCGTTTTAATGAGATAGTATCTCGTTTTAATGAGATAGTATCTCGTTTTAATGAGATCGTATCTCGTTTTAATGAGATAGTATCTCGTTTTAATGAGATAGTATCTCGTTTTAATGAGATAGTATCTCGTTTTAATGAGATAGTATCTCGTTTTAATGAGATAGTATCTCGTTTTAATGAGATAGTATCTCGTTTTAATGAGATAGTATTTGAGCCCCCTAAATGTGCATGCGCCGGGTCAAGCTAGTGCTTATCTTGTTTCCCGAGTCGATTTCTACAAGATAGGATACATGGTTGCCCTGGGTAGGCCGTCAGGATGTGGGGGCCCCTCGAAAAGAAAAATAAAAAAAAATAACAATTTTCTGCCCTTTTATTCACTGACGTTTGTCCCCTGAATGTCCTCTTACTAGGGCAGGCCAGTGTTGTTATGGTTGCCCGAGACGTGCTGCACTTGTTTAACCCCCTAGTTAGCTTTCAAGACCCCTAATTTTTGAATATCGAATATTGGTCCAACTTCACACGCGTTTGAATATCGAACCTGAATATCAAACCAACTTCACAGTTTGAATTTCGAATATCGAACATCCAACCAACTTCCTGCCGGTGGTATTATGTTGTTAACCCGTGGACTACTGAATTCTCTCACTCCCATAGGCTTAATACAGGGACCACCCGGTTCCAGTATGCAATGGACTTATACGAGATACTATCTCATTAAAACGAGATAACTATCTCATTAAAACGAGATAACTATCTCATTAAAACGAGATACTATGTCGTTTTAACGAGATACTATCTCATTAAAACGAGATACTATCTCATTAAAACGAGATACTATCTCATTAAAACGAGATACTATGTCGTTTTAACGAGATACTATCTCATTAAAACGAGATAGTATCTCGTTTTAATGAGATAGCCTGCCCTAGTAAGAGGACATTCAGGGGACAAACGTCAGTGAATAAAAGGGCAGAAAATTGTTATTTTTTTTTTTTTTTCTTTTCGAGGGCCCCCACATCCTGACGGCCTACCCAGGGCAACCATGTATCCTATCTTGTAGAAATCGACTCGGGAAACAAGATAAGCACTAGCTTGACCCGGCGCATGCACATTTAGGGGGCTCAAATACTATCTCATTAAAACGAGATACTATCTCATTAAAACGAGATACTATCTCATTAAAACGAGATACTATCTCATTAAAACGAGATAACTATCTCATTAAAACGAGATACTATCTCCTTAAAACGAGATACTATGTCGTTTTAACGAGATACGATCTCATTAAAACGAGATACTATGTCGTTTTAACGAGATAAAAATATTTTTACCATGTCCCTTCCCGGGCTCCGTAGAGAAACGCATTTAAATCGAAGAATTTAAGTTGCGTAAAAAACTATTGATAGTTTTCACAAACTTTTATTTTGAGGAAATCGCGGTTTTATGTTTCCCTGTGCCATATGTGTGTGTGTACGGAGCCCGGGAAGGGACATGGTAAAAATATTTTTATCTCGTTAAAACGACAAAGTATCTCGTTTTAATGAGATAGTATCTCGTTAAAACGACATAGTATCTCGTTTTAAGGAGATAGTATCTCGTTTTAATGAGATAGTTATCTCGTTTTAATGAGATAGTATCTCGTTTTAATGAGATAGTATCTCGTTTTAATGAGATAGTATCTCGTTTTAATGAGAAAGTATCTCGTTTTAATGAGATAGTATCTCGTTTTAATGAGATAGTATCTCGTTTTAATGAGATAGTATCTCGTTTTAATGAGATAGTATCTCGTTTTAATGAGATAGTATCTCGTTTTAATGAGATAGTATTTGAGCCCCCTAAATGTGCATGCGCCGGGTCAAGCTAGTGCTTATCTTGTTTCCCGAGTCGATTTCTACAAGATAGGATACATGGTTGCCCTGGGTAGGCCGTCAGGATGTGGGGGCCCCTCGAAAAGAAAAATAAAAAAACAAAACAATTTTCTGCCCTTTTATTCACTGACGTTTGTCCCCTGAATGTCCTCTTACTAGGGCAGGCCAGTGTTGTTATGGTTGCCCGAGACGTGCTGCACTTGTTTAACCCCCTAGTTAGCTTTCAAGACCCCTAATTTTTGAATATCGAATATTGGTCCAACTTCACACGCGTTTGAATATCGAACCTGAATATCAAACCAACTTCACAGTTTGAATTTCGAATATCGAACATCCAACCAACTTCCTGCCGGTGGTATTATGTTGTTAACCCGTGGACTACTGAATTCTCTCACTCCCATAGGCTTAATACAGGGACCACCCGGTTCCAGTATGCAATGGACTTATACGAGATACTATCTCATTAAAACGAGATAACTATCTCATTAAAACGAGATACTATCTCATTAAAACGAGATACTATCTCATTAAAACGAGATACTATCTCATTAAAACGAGATACTATCTCATTAAAACGAGATACTATCTCATTAAAACGAGATACTATCTCATTAAAACGACATACTATCTCGTTTTAATGAGATAGTATCTCTTTAAAACGACATAGTATCTCGTTTTAATGAGATAGTTATCTCGTTTTAATGAGATAGTATCTCGTTTTAATGAGATAGTATCTCGTTTTAATGAGATAGTATCTCGTTTTAATGAGATAGTATCGCGTTTTAATGAGATAGTATCTCGTTTTAATGAGATAGTATCTCGTTTTAATGAGATAGTATCTCGTTTTAATGAGATAGTATCTCGTTAAAACGACATAGTATCTCGTTTTAATGAGATAGTATCTCGTTTTAATGAGATAGTATCTCGTTTTAATGAGATAGTATCTCGTTTTAATGAGATAGTATCTCGTTAAAACGACATAGTATCTCGTTTTAATGAGATAGTTATCTCGTTTTAATGAGATAGTTATCTCGTTTTAATGAGATAGTATCTCGTATAAGTCCATTGCATACTGGAACCGGGTGGTCCCTGTATTAAGCCTATGGGAGTGAGAGAATTCAGTAGTCCACGGGTTAACAACATAATACCACCGGCAGGAAGTTGGTTGGATGTTCGATATTCGAAATTCAAACTGTGAAGTTGGTTTGATATTCAGGTTCGATATTCAAACGCGTGTGAAGTTGGACCAATATTCGATATTCAAAAATTAGGGGTCTTGAAAGCTAACTAGGGGGTTAAACAAGTGCAGCACGTCTCGGGCAACCATAACAACACTGGCCTGCCCTAGTAAGAGGACATTCAGGGGACAAACGTCAGTGAATAAAAGGGCAGAAAATTGTTATTTTTTTTTATTTTTCTTTTCGAGGGGCCCCCACATCCTGACGGCCTACCCAGGGCAACCATGTAACCTATCTTGTAGAAATCGACTCGGGAAACAAGATAAGCACTAGCTTGACCCGGCGCATGCACATTTAGGGGGCTCAAATACTATCTCATTAAAACGAGATACTATCTCATTAAAACGAGATACTATCTCATTAAAACGAGATACTATCTCATTAAAACGAGATACTATCTCATTAAAACGAGATACTATCTCATTAAAACGAGATACTATCTCATTAAAACGAGATACTATGTCGTTTTAACGAGATACTATCTCATTAAAACGAGATACTATGTCGTTTTAACGAGATACTATCTCATTAAAACGAGATACTATGTCGTTTTAATGAGATAGTATCTCGTTAAAACGACATAGTATCTCGTTTTAATGAGATAGTTATCTCGTTTTAATGAGATAGTATCTCGTTTTAATGAGATAGTATCTCGTTTTAATGAGATAGTATCTCGTTTTAAGGAGATAGTATCTCGTTTTAATGAGATAGTTATCTCGTTTTAATGAGATAGTATCTCGTTTTAATGAGATAGTATCTCGTTTTAATGAGATCGTATCTCGTTTTAATGAGATAGTATCTCGTTTTAATGAGATAGTATCTCGTTTTAATGAGATAGTATCTCGTTTTAATGAGATAGTATCTCGTTTTAATGAGATAGTATCTCGTTTTAATGAGATAGTATCTCGTTTTAATGAGATAGTATTTGAGCCCCCTAAATGTGCATGCGCCGGGTCAAGCTAGTGCTTATCTTGTTTCCCGAGTCGATTTCTACAAGATAGGATACATGGTTGCCCTGGGTAGGCCGTCAGGATGTGGGGGCCCCTCGAAAAGAAAAATAAAAAAAAATAACAATTTTCTGCCCTTTTATTCACTGACGTTTGTCCCCTGAATGTCCTCTTACTAGGGCAGGCCAGTGTTGTTATGGTTGCCCGAGACGTGCTGCACTTGTTTAACCCCCTAGTTAGCTTTCAAGACCCCTAATTTTTGAATATCGAATATTGGTCCAACTTCACACGCGTTTGAATATCGAACCTGAATATCAAACCAACTTCACAGTTTGAATTTCGAATATCGAACATCCAACCAACTTCCTGCCGGTGGTATTATGTTGTTAACCCGTGGACTACTGAATTCTCTCACTCCCATAGGCTTAATACAGGGACCACCCGGTTCCAGTATGCAATGGACTTATACGAGATACTATCTCATTAAAACGAGATAACTATCTCATTAAAACGAGATAACTATCTCATTAAAACGAGATACTATGTCGTTTTAACGAGATACTATCTCATTAAAACGAGATACTATCTCATTAAAACGAGATACTATCTCATTAAAACGAGATACTATGTCGTTTTAACGAGATACTATCTCATTAAAACGAGATAGTATCTCGTTTTAATGAGATAGCCTGCCCTAGTAAGAGGACATTCAGGGGACAAACGTCAGTGAATAAAAGGGCAGAAAATTGTTATTTTTTTTTTTTTTTCTTTTCGAGGGCCCCCACATCCTGACGGCCTACCCAGGGCAACCATGTATCCTATCTTGTAGAAATCGACTCGGGAAACAAGATAAGCACTAGCTTGACCCGGCGCATGCACATTTAGGGGGCTCAAATACTATCTCATTAAAACGAGATACTATCTCATTAAAACGAGATACTATCTCATTAAAACGAGATACTATCTCATTAAAACGAGATAACTATCTCATTAAAACGAGATACTATCTCCTTAAAACGAGATACTATGTCGTTTTAACGAGATACGATCTCATTAAAACGAGATACTATGTCGTTTTAACGAGATAAAAATATTTTTACCATGTCCCTTCCCGGGCTCCGTAGAGAAACGCATTTAAATCGAAGAATTTAAGTTGCGTAAAAAACTATTGATAGTTTTCACAAACTTTTATTTTGAGGAAATCGCGGTTTTATGTTTCCCTGTGCCATATGTGTGTGTGTACGGAGCCCGGGAAGGGACATGGTAAAAATATTTTTATCTCGTTAAAACGACAAAGTATCTCGTTTTAATGAGATAGTATCTCGTTAAAACGACATAGTATCTCGTTTTAAGGAGATAGTATCTCGTTTTAATGAGATAGTTATCTCGTTTTAATGAGATAGTATCTCGTTTTAATGAGATAGTATCTCGTTTTAATGAGATAGTATCTCGTTTTAATGAGAAAGTATCTCGTTTTAATGAGATAGTATCTCGTTTTAATGAGATAGTATCTCGTTTTAATGAGATAGTATCTCGTTTTAATGAGATAGTATCTCGTTTTAATGAGATAGTATCTCGTTTTAATGAGATAGTATTTGAGCCCCCTAAATGTGCATGCGCCGGGTCAAGCTAGTGCTTATCTTGTTTCCCGAGTCGATTTCTACAAGATAGGATACATGGTTGCCCTGGGTAGGCCGTCAGGATGTGGGGGCCCCTCGAAAAGAAAAATAAAAAAACAAAACAATTTTCTGCCCTTTTATTCACTGACGTTTGTCCCCTGAATGTCCTCTTACTAGGGCAGGCCAGTGTTGTTATGGTTGCCCGAGACGTGCTGCACTTGTTTAACCCCCTAGTTAGCTTTCAAGACCCCTAATTTTTGAATATCGAATATTGGTCCAACTTCACACGCGTTTGAATATCGAACCTGAATATCAAACCAACTTCACAGTTTGAATTTCGAATATCGAACATCCAACCAACTTCCTGCCGGTGGTATTATGTTGTTAACCCGTGGACTACTGAATTCTCTCACTCCCATAGGCTTAATACAGGGACCACCCGGTTCCAGTATGCAATGGACTTATACGAGATACTATCTCATTAAAACGAGATAACTATCTCATTAAAACGAGATAACTATCTCATTAAAACGAGATACTATGTCGTTTTAACGAGATACTATCTCATTAAAACGAGATACTATCTCATTAAAACGAGATACTATCTCATTAAAACGAGATACTATGTCGTTTTAACGAGATACTATCTCATTAAAACGAGATACTATCTCATTAAAACGACATACTATCTCGTTTTAATGAGATAGTATCTCGTTAAAACGACATAGTATCTCGTTTTAATGAGATAGTTATCTCGTTTTAATGAGATAGTATCTCGTTTTAATGAGATAGTATCGCGTTTTAATGAGATAGTATCTCGTTTTAATGAGATAGTATCTCGTTTTAATGAGATAGTATCTCGTTTTAATGAGATAGTATCTCGTTAAAACGACATAGTATCTCGTTTTAATGAGATAGTATCTCGTTTTAATGAGATAGTATCTCGTTTTAATGAGATAGTATCTCGTTTTAATGAGATAGTATCTCGTTAAAACGACATAGTATCTCGTTTTAATGAGATAGTTATCTCGTTTTAATGAGATAGTTATCTCGTTTTAATGAGATAGTATCTCGTATAAGTCCATTGCATACTGGAACCGGGTGGTCCCTGTATTAAGCCTATGGGAGTGAGAGAATTCAGTAGTCCACGGGTTAACAACATAATACCACCGGCAGGAAGTTGGTTGGATGTTCGATATTCGAAATTCAAACTGTGAAGTTGGTTTGATATTCAGGTTCGATATTCAAACGCGTGTGAAGTTGGACCAATATTCGATATTCAAAAATTAGGGGTCTTGAAAGCTAACTAGGGGGTTAAACAAGTGCAGCACGTCTCGGGCAACCATAACAACACTGGCCTGCCCTAGTAAGAGGACATTCAGGGGACAAACGTCAGTGAATAAAAGGGCAGAAAATTGTTATTTTTTTTTATTTTTCTTTTCGAGGGGCCCCCACATCCTGACGGCCTACCCAGGGCAACCATGTAACCTATCTTGTAGAAATCGACTCGGGAAACAAGATAAGCACTAGCTTGACCCGGCGCATGCACATTTAGGGGGCTCAAATACTATCTCATTAAAACGAGATACTATCTCATTAAAACGAGATACTATCTCATTAAAACGAGATACTATCTCATTAAAACGAGATACTATCTCATTAAAACGAGATACTATCTCATTAAAACGAGATACTATGTCGTTTTAACGAGATACTATCTCATTAAAACGAGATACTATGTCGTTTTAACGAGATACTATCTCATTAAAACGAAATACTATGTCGTTTTAATGAGATAGTATCTCGTTAAAACGACATAGTATCTCGTTTTAATGAGATAGTTATCTCGTTTTAATGAGATAGTATCTCGTTTTAATGAGATAGTATTTCGTTTTAATGAGATAGTATCTCGTTTTAAGGAGATAGTATCTCGTTTTAATGAGATAGTTATCTCGTTTTAATGAGATAGTATCTCGTTTTAATGAGATAGTATCTCGTTTTAATGAGATCGTATCTCGTTTTAATGAGATAGTATCTCGTTATAATGAGATAGTATCTCGTTTTAATGAGATAGTATCTCGTTTTAATGAGATAGTATCTCGTTTTAATGAGATAGTATCTCGTTTTAATGAGATAGTATCTCGTTTTAATGAGATAGTATTTGAGCCCCCTAAATGTGCATGCGCCGGGTCAAGCTAGTGCTTATCTTGTTTCCCGAGTCGATTTCTACAAGATAGGATACATGGTTGCCCTGGGTAGGCCGTCAGGATGTGGGGGCCCCTCGAAAAGAAAAATAAAAAAAAATAACAATTTTCTGCCCTTTTATTCACTGACGTTTGTCCCCTGAATGTCCTCTTACTAGGGCAGGCCAGTGTTGTTATGGTTGCCCGAGACGTGCTGCACTTGTTTAACCCCCTAGTTAGCTTTCAAGACCCCTAATTTTTGAATATCGAATATTGGTCCAACTTCACACGCGTTTGAATATCGAACCTGAATATCAAACCAACTTCACAGTTTGAATTTCGAATATCGAACATCCAACCAACTTCCTGCCGGTGGTATTATGTTGTTAACCCGTGGACTACTGAATTCTCTCACTCCCATAGGCTTAATACAGGGACCACCCGGTTCCAGTATGCAATGGACTTATACGAGATACTATCTCATTAAAACGAGATAACTATCTCATTAAAACGAGATAACTATCTCATTAAAACGAGATAACTATCTCATTAAAACGAGATACTATGTCGTTTTAACGAGATACTATCTCATTAAAACGAGATACTATCTCATTAAAACGAGATACTATCTCATTAAAACGAGATACTATGTCGTTTTAACGAGATACTATCTCATTAAAACGAGATACTATCTCATTAAAACGAGATACTATCTCATTAAAACGAGATACTATCTCATTAAAACGAGATACTATCTCATTAAAACGACATACTATCTCGTTTTAATGAGATAGTATCTCGTTAAAACGACATAGTATCTCGTTTTAATGAGATAGTTATCTCGTTTTAATGAGATAGTATCTCGTTTTAATGAGATAGTATCTCGTTTTAATGAGATAGTATCTCGTTTTAATGAGATAGTATCGCGTTTTAATGAGATAGTATCTCGTTTTAATGAGATAGTATCTCGTTTTAATGAGATAGTATCTCGTTTTAATGAGATAGTATCTCGTTAAAACGACATAGTATCTCGTTTTAATGAGATAGTATCTCGTTTTAATGAGATAGTATCTCGTTTTAATGAGATAGTATCTCGTTTTAATGAGATAGTATCTCGTTAAAACGACATAGTATCTCGTTTTAATGAGATAGTTATCTCGTTTTAATGAGATAGTTATCTCGTTTTAATGAGATCGTATCTCGTATAAGTCCATTGCATACTGGAACCGGGTGGTCCCTGTATTAAGCCTATGGGAGTGAGAGAATTCAGTAGTCCACGGGTTAACAACATAATACCACCGGCAGGAAGTTGGTTGGATGTTCGATATTCGAAATTCAAACTGTGAAGTTGGTTTGATATTCAGGTTCGATATTCAAACGCGTGTGAAGTTGGACCAATATTCGATATTCAAAAATTAGGGGTCTTGAAAGCTAACTAGGGGGTTAAACAAGTGCAGCACGTCTCGGGCAACCATAACAACACTGGCCTGCCCTAGTAAGAGGACATTCAGGGGACAAACGTCAGTGAATAAAAGGGCAGAAAATTGTTATTTTTTTTTTTTTTTCTTTTCGAGGGGCCCCCACATCCTGACGGCCTACCCAGGGCAACCATGTAACCTATCTTGTAGAAATCGACTCGGGAAACAAGATAAGCACTAGCTTGACCCGGCGCATGCACATTTAGGGGGCTCAAATACTATCTCATTAAAACGAGATACTATCTCATTAAAACGAGATACTATCTCATTAAAACGAGATACTATCTCATTAAAACGAGATACTATCTCATTAAAACGAGATACTATCTCATTAAAACGAGATACTATCTCATTAAAACGAGATACTATGTCGTTTTAACGAGATACTATCTCATTAAAACGAGATACTATGTCGTTTTAACGAGATACTATCTCATTAAAACGAAATACTATGTCGTTTTAATGAGATAGTATCTCGTTAAAACGACATAGTATCTCGTTTTAATGAGATAGTTATCTCGTTTTAATGAGATAGTATCTCGTTTTAATGAGATAGTATCTCGTTTTAATGAGATAGTATCTCGTTTTAAGGAGATAGTATCTCGTTTTAATGAGATAGTTATCTCGTTTTAATGAGATAGTATCTCGTTTTAATGAGATAGTATCTCGTTTTAATGAGATCGTATCTCGTTTTAATGAGATAGTATCTCGTTATAATGAGATAGTATCTCGTTTTAATGAGATAGTATCTCGTTTTAATGAGATAGTATCTCGTTTTAATGAGATAGTATCTCGTTTTAATGAGATAGTATCTCGTTTTAATGAGATAGTATTTGAGCCCCCTAAATGTGCATGCGCCGGGTCAAGCTAGTGCTTATCTTGTTTCCCGAGTCGATTTCTACAAGATAGGATACATGGTTGCCCTGGGTAGGCCGTCAGGATGTGGGGGCCCCTCGAAAAGAAAAATAAAAAAAAATAACAATTTTCTGCCCTTTTATTCACTGACGTTTGTCCCCTGAATGTCCTCTTACTAGGGCAGGCCAGTGTTGTTATGGTTGCCCGAGACGTGCTGCACTTGTTTAACCCCCTAGTTAGCTTTCAAGACCCCTAATTTTTGAATATCGAATATTGGTCCAACTTCACACGCGTTTGAATATCGAACCTGAATATCAAACCAACTTCACAGTTTGAATTTCGAATATCGAACATCCAACCAACTTCCTGCCGGTGGTATTATGTTGTTAACCCGTGGACTACTGAATTCTCTCACTCCCATAGGCTTAATACAGGGACCACCCGGTTCCAGTATGCAATGGACTTATACGAGATACTATCTCATTAAAACGAGATAACTATCTCATTAAAACGAGATAACTATCTCATTAAAACGAGATACTATGTCGTTTTAACGAGATACTATCTCATTAAAACGAGATACTATCTCATTAAAACGAGATACTATCTCATTAAAACGAGATACTATGTCGTTTTAACGAGATACTATCTCATTAAAACGAGATACTATCTCATTAAAACGAGATACTATCTCATTAAAACGAGATACTATCTCATTAAAACGAGATACTATCTCATTAAAACGACATACTATCTCGTTTTAATGAGATAGTATCTCGTTAAAACGACATAGTATCTCGTTTTAATGAGATAGTTATCTCGTTTTAATGAGATAGTATCTCGTTTTAATGAGATAGTATCTCGTTTTAATGAGATAGTATCTCGTTTTAATGAGATAGTATCGCGTTTTAATGAGATAGTATCTCGTTTTAATGAGATAGTATCTCGTTTTAATGAGATAGTATCTCGTTTTAATGAGATAGTATCTCGTTAAAACGACATAGTATCTCGTTTTAATGAGATAGTATCTCGTTTTAATGAGATAGTATCTCGTTTTAATGAGATAGTATCTCGTTTTAATGAGATAGTATCTCGTTAAAACGACATAGTATCTCGTTTTAATGAGATAGTTATCTCGTTTTAATGAGATAGTTATCTCGTTTTAATGAGATCGTATCTCGTATAAGTCCATTACATACTGGAACCGGGTGGTCCCTGTATTAAGCCTATGGGAGTGAGAGAATTCAGTAGTCCACGGGTTAACAACATAATACCACCGGCAGGAAGTTGGTTGGATGTTCGATATTCGAAATTCAAACTGTGAAGTTGGTTTGATATTCAGGTTCGATATTCAAACGCGTGTGAAGTTGGACCAATATTCGATATTCAAAAATTAGGGGTCTTGAAAGCTAACTAGGGGGTTAAACAAGTGCAGCACGTCTCGGGCAACCATAACAACACTGGCCTGCCCTAGTAAGAGGACATTCAGGGGACAAACGTCAGTGAATAAAAGGGCAGAAAATTGTTATTTTTTTTTTTTTTTCTTTTCGAGGGGCCCCCACATCCTGACGGCCTACCCAGGGCAACCATGTATCCTATCTTGTAGAAATCGACTCGGGAAACAAGATAAGCACTAGCTTGACCCGGCGCATGCACATTTAGGGGGCTCAAATACTATCTCATTAAAACGAGATACTATCTCATTAAAACGAGATACTATCTCATTAAAACGAGATACTATCTCATTAAAACGAGATACTATCTCATTAAAACGAGATACTATCTCATTAAAACGAGATACTATCTCAATAAAACGAGATACTATCTCATTAAAACGAGATACTATCTCATTAAAACGAGATACTATGTCGTTTTAACGAGATACTATCTCATTAAAACGAGATACTATGTCGTTTTAACGAGATACTATCTCATTAAAACGAGATACTATGTCGTTTTAATGAGATAGTATCTCGTTTTAACGAGATACTATCTCATTAAAACGAGATACTATCTCATTAAAACGAGATACTATCTCATTAAAACGAGATACTATCTCATTAAAACGAGATACTATCTCATTAAAACGAGATACTATCTCATTAAAACGAGATACTATCTCATTAAAACGAGATACTATCTCATTAAAACGAGATACTATCTCATTAAAACGAGATACTATCTCATTAAAACGAGATACTATCTCATTAAAACGAGATACTATCTCATTAAAACGAGATACTATCTCGTTTTAATGAGATAGTATCTCGTTAAAACGACATAGTATCTCGTTTTAATGAGATAGTTATCTCGTTTTAATGAGATAGTATCTCGTTTTAATGAGATAGTATCTCGTTTTAATGAGATAGTATCTCGTTTTAAGGAGATAGTATCTCGTTTTAATGAGATAGTTATCTCTTTTTAATGAGATAGTATCTCGTTTTAATGAGATAGTATCTCGTTTTAATGAGATAGTATCTCGTTTTAATGAGAAAGTATCTCGTTTTAATGAGATAGTATAACGTTTTAATGAGATAGTATCTCGTTTTAATGAGATAGTATCTCGTTTTAATGAGATAGTATCTCGTTTTAATGAGATAGTATTTGAGCCCCCTAAATGTGCATGCGCCGGGTCAAGCTAGTGCTTATCTTGTTTCCCGAGTCGATTTCTACAAGATAGGATACATGGTTGCCCTGGGTAGGCCGTCAGGATGTGGGGGCCCCTCGAAAAGAAAAATAAAAAAAAATAACAATTTTCTGCCCTTTTATTCACTGACGTTTGTCCCCTGAATGTCCTCTTTCTAGGGCAGGCCAGTGTTGTTATGGTTGCCCGAGACGTGCTGCACTTGTTTAACCCCCTAGTTAGCTTTCAAGACCCCTAATTTTTGAATATCGAATATTGGTCCAACTTCACACGCGTTTGAATATCGAACCTGAATATCAAACCAACTTCACAGTTTGAATTTCGAATATCGAACATCCAACCAACTTCCTGCCGGTGGTATTATGTTGTTAACCCGTGGACTACTGAATTCTCTCACTCCCATAGGCTTAAGACAGGAACCACCCGGTTCCAGTATGCAATGGACTTATACGAGATACTATCTCATTAAAACGAGATAACTATCTCATTAAAACGAGATAACTATCTCATTAAAACGAGATACTATGTCGTTTTAACGAGATACTATCTCATTAAAACGAGATACTATCTCATTAAAACGAGATACTATGTCGTTTTAACGAGATACTATCTCATTAAAACGAGATACTATCTCATTAAAACGAGATACTATCTCATTAAAACGAGATACTATCTCATTAAAACGAGATACTATCTCATTAAAACGAGATACTATCTCATTAAAACGATATACTATCTCATTAAAACGAGATACTATCTCATTAAAACGAGATACTATCTCATTAAAACGAGATACTATGTCGTTTTAACGAGATACTATCTCATTAAAACGAGATACTATGTCGTTTTAACGAGATACTATCTCATTAAAACGAGATACTATCTCATTAAAACGAGATACTATCTCATTAAAACGAGATACTATCTCATTAAAACGAGATACTATCTCATTAAAACGAGATACTATCTCATTAAAACGAGATACTATCTCATTAAAACGAGATACTATCTCATTAAAACGAGATACTATCTCATTAAAACGACATACTATCTCGTTTTAATGAGATAGTTATCTCGTTTTAATGAGATAGTATCTCGTATAAGTCCATTGCATACTGGAACCGGGTGGTCCCTGTATTAAGCCTATGGGAGTGAGAGAATTCAGTAGTCCACGGGTTAACAACATAATACCACCGGCAGGAAGTTGGTTGGATGTTCGATATTCGAAATTCAAACTGTGAAGTTGGTTTGATATTCAAGGTTCGATATTCAAACGCGTGTGAAGTTGGACCAATATTCGATATTCAAAAATTAGGGGTCTTGAAAGCTAACTAGGGGGTTAAACAAGTGCAGCACGTCTCGGGCAACCATAACAACACTGGCCTGCCCTAGTAAGAGGACATTCAGGGGACAAACGTCAGTGAATAAAAGGGCAGAAAATTGTTATTTTTTTTTATTTTTCTTTTCGAGGGGCCCCCACATCCTGACGGCCTACCCAGGGCAACCATGTATCCTATCTTGTAGAAATCGACTCGGGAAACAAGATAAGCACTAGCTTGACCCGGCGCATGCACATTTAGGGGGCTCAAATACTATCTCATTAAAACGAGATACTATCTCATTAAAACGAGATACTATCTCATTAAAACGAGATACTATCTCATTAAAACGAGATACTATCTCATTAAAACGAGATACTATTTCATTAAAACGAGATACTATCTCATTAAAACGAGATACTATGTCGTTTTAACGAGATACTATCTCATTAAAACGAGATACTATGTCGTTTTAACGAGATACTATCTCATTAAAACGAGATACTATGTCGTTTTAATGAGATAGTATCTCGTTTTAACGAGATACTATCTCATTAAAACGAGATACTATCTCATTAAAACGAGATACTATCTCATTAAAACGAGATACTATCTCATTAAAACGAGATACTATCTCATTAAAACGAGATACTATCTCATTAAAACGAGATACTATCTCATTAAAACGAGATACTATCTCATTAAAACGAGATACTATCTCATTAAAACGAGATACTATGTCGTTTTAACGAGATACTATCTCATTAAAACGAGATACTATGTCGTTTTAACGAGATACTATCTCATTAAAACGAGATACTATGTCGTTTTAATGAGATAGTATCTCGTTTTAATGAGATAGTATCTCGTTTTAATGAGATAGTATCTCGTTTTAATGAGAAAGTATCTCGTTTTAATGAGATAGTATCTCGTTTTAATGAGATAGTATCTCGTTTTAATGAGATAGTTATCTCGTTTTAATGAGATAGTATCTCGTTTTAATAAGATAGTATCTCGTTTTAATGAGATAGTATCTCGTTTTAATGAGATAGTATCTCGTTTTAATGAGATAGTATCTCGTTTTAATGAGATAGTATCTCGTTAAAACGACATACTATCTCGTTTTAATGAGATAGTATCTCGTTAAAACGACATAGTATCTCGTTTTAATGAGATTGTTATCTCGTTTTAATGAGATAGTATCTCGTTTTAATAAGATAGTATCTCGTTTTAATGAGATAGTATCTCGTTTTAATGAGATAGTATCTCGTTTTAATGAGATAGTATCTCGTTTTAATGAGATAGTATCTCGTTTTAATGAGATAGTATCTCGTTTTAATGAGATAGTATCTCGTTTTAATGAGATAGTATCTCGTTAAAACGACATAGTATCTCGTTTTAATGAGATAGTATCTCGTTTTAATGAGATAGTATCTCGTTTTAATGAGATAGTATCTCGTTTTAATGAGATAGTATCTCGTTTTAATGAGATAGTATCTCGTTTTAATGAGATAGTATCTCGTTTTAATGAGATAGTATCTCGTTAAAACGACATAGTATCTCGTTTTAATGAGATAGTATCTCGTTTTAATGAGATAGTATCTCGTTTTAATGAGATAGTATCTCGTTTTAATGAGATAGTTATCTCGTTTTAATGAGATAGTTATTTCGTTTTAATGAGATAGTATCTCGTATAAGTCCATTGCATACTGGAACCGGGTGGTCCCTGTATTAAGCCTATGGGAGTGAGAGAATTCAGTAGTCCACGGGTTAACAACATAATACCACCGGCAGGAAGTTGGTTGGATGTTCGATATTCGAAATTCAAACTGTGAAGTTGGTTTGATATTCAGGTTCGATATTCAAACGCGTGTGAAGTTGGACCAATATTCGATATTCAAAAATTAGGGGTCTTGAAAGCTAACTAGGGGGTTAAACAAGTGCAGCACGTCTCGGGCAACCATAACAACACTGGCCTGCCCTAGTAAGAGGACATTCAGGGGACAAACGTCAGTGAATAAAAGGGCAGAAAATTGTTTTTTTTTTTTTTTTTTCTTTTCGAGGGGCCCCCACATCCTGACGGCCTACCCAGGGCAACCATGTATCCTATCTTGTAGAAATCGACTCGGGAAACAAGATAAGCACTAGCTTGACCCGGCGCATGCACATTTAGGGGGCTCAAATACTATCTCATTAAAACGAGATACTATCTCATTAAAACGAGATACTATCTCATTAAAACGAGATACTATCTCATTAAAACGAGATACTATCTCATTAAAACGAGATACTATCTCATTAAAACGAGATAACTATCTCATTAAAACGAGATACTATCTCCTTAAAACGAGATACTATGTCGTTTTAACGAGATACTATCTCATTAAAACGAGATACTATGTCGTTTTAACGAGATAAAAATATTTTTACCATGTCCCTTCCCGGGCTCCGTATTTCTCAATCGAATGTATAGTAAATGTCCTAATCCCACAAATATTAAAAAAAAAAAAATAAGATGGAATATATCTCACTTTATGTTATCCGAAAGGACAATGTGCATTTTACCAGGTGCGCATTTTGAAAGAAAAATTGAAAATACCGTACATTATGTACATAATTACATGTATAAATACATACTAAAGGGAGTTTTTAATTACATGTATAAGTACACACTAATGCGAGTTTTTAATTGAATAGCACAAATTGTCAATTCTTTGCATCCCAGCTCAAATTCTTGCGGAAATACTGAGGAATAACGTATGGGCGGATGCCAAGTGCACTTTTGCGTGAAAGTATCATTTTTAGCGTGAAATCTGAAAGACTGTCGAAAATCACGCATTTTGATATTTTGAGGGATTATCATCATATTTTTGATTATCTTTGATATGGAATTATTTTTATTCAGAGTTTCAAATTATAAGTCTACTAAATATGCATTTCAATTTGGAATATTACACACACATATATGGCAATATGACATAAAAAATCGTGATTTACTCAAAATAGAAGTTTGTGAACACTATCAATAGTTCTAAGTTTTTTTACAACTTAAATTCTTCGATTTAAATTGGTTCATCTATTGAATATCGATCGTTTCTAATGTCACAAATATTAAAAGAATTTTCAAGTAAGATGGAAGAAATATTTTCCGAAAGGGGGCATGCAAGGCGTTGTTTCATGCAACTGCGGTCTCTTTGATCAGTTAATTGAACAGTTCATTAGACCAGAAATTAAAATAGATCGGTCAATAATCATTTGCATGAGCTAAGAGTTTTCATCTGTGGAGAATAATGTTTGAAATACTAAAAGAGTAGGTTCTTTAAGTTCACATTTTAATTCTTAAAGCTCAATTTATCACATGTATTGCCATGTTGGGAAATGCAGTCGCACGACCATTATGACAAACAAATCTAAAGGCTAATGACCAGCGTCCAGCGCAGATATTGTAATATATAGATTGCATTTCCCAAATTGGCATTGGCAATACACTATGTCCAGGGCTGACCAGGGTCGGGCTGTCCGGCCCCCGTCTTAGACTACGATATATAACAGCATGGACCTACTGTATGATAATAGCAAACGCGAAAACTGTAATGAAGCAAAATGAATTGAACGAAAATTATAACTTGCAATGCAAAAGACCAAATAACATTTATTATTCATATTTTCACATAATAATTATAGCAGCAGAACATTGGAAGCAACTGAAACTAATAATTATTCACAAAAGCGCATTCATGTGATAATAAAATAATAAGCTCATCGAACCTAAATGACGTATAACCTTGATCATGTGAACTGAAATTTGTGCAAAATGATCCATAATACTTAAATACCCTTATATTCAAGTTTAATCATGAACTGGATCAATAAAATTCAAAAGTTATGATGACATTAAGAAAAAATACCCCCATATGGCCAAAGTTCAGTGACTCTAAATGACCTTTGACCTTAATCATGTGATCTAAAACTTGTGCAAGACGATCAGTAATACCTGAATGCTGTTAAAATTGTCATTATTTTTTTTCTATACGTTCAAAGTTATAACGAAATTTTGAAAACGTAACCTTGGTTAAGATTTCAAGGTTGATATGACGCTGTTATATCAAAACTACCGTCGCCTCCGCCGGAAAAGTGGCTCCTTTAGTCCTGCTCTGCTATGCATGCAGGCGAGACAAAAAATAGGTATTGCCGTGGCAACGGCCATATTTTTTAAGACTTTGATAATCCAATAATTGAAGTAAAATGTAGATTGACAGAGTGGTTTAAAAATGCTAATTCGATCGTTGTATTCATACATATATATATTTTCTATGCACTAGCGTACCTACGGGGGGGGGGCAGAGGGGGCAGTCTGCCCCCCTGACGAGTCCCAACCCATGCAAAAGACGTATCCATGCCCCCCCCCCCCCCCGACGAGCTTGAAGACCTTTTTTGCCCCCCCCCCCCTGACGAGCTTGAAGACCTTTTTTTAGTTTTGCTTGTCAATTTTTTTGGCCGACGGTTTTGCCCCCCCCCCCCCCTGTGGAAAATCCTAGGTACGCTACTGTTTCTATGATTTTGGATATAGATATTCCTACAAAATTAATGTTACCATGGTAACGGCAAATTAAATATCAGACCTATTTATGAATATCGCCACAGGTAGATTTACGTTCAGCACCAATTAATTCGCGGAAATAGCTAGAAGATCGAACTCTACAAAAGTAAACATAATCCTATATAATATCATGACGAGTATCGCACTGATTAATATTAGTATGTGCAATATACAGGGACCGCGGAACGGTTTTCAAAGTGGGGGGCTGAGCAAAAAGTGGGGGGGGGGGGGCTGACCATGCTAAAAATCACAATCATATGGTCATTTTTACGTTTTTGTACACGGTTTTGGAAAAAAGTGGGGGGGGGGGGCTGAAGCGGAACCGGGGGCGGGGCTGAAGCCCCCCCCCCCGCCCCCCGGTTCCGCGGCCCCTGATATAGATGTAATATTGTGCGCTGTTTGTATTTTATCAGAAATGCGCATCCGATAAATGTACATTGTTATCTTTCGCATATATAACATAAAATGATATATCTTGCATCTTATTTCAACATTTGTTTTTACTATATGTGCCATGACAACAATTATTATGTATTTATTCGGTTAGCGCTAAAATTGACGAAATTGAGATGCGGAACACAAACATACTATTAATAGTTTTCACAAACTATTATTTTTAGTAAATCACGATTTTATAAGTTTCAAATTATAAGTCTCATAAATATGCATTTCAAATTTGAATATTACACACATACGGAGCCCGGGAAGGGACATGGTAAAAATATTTTTATCTCGTTAAAACGACATAGTATCTCGTTTTAATGAGATAGTATCTCGTTAAAACGACATAGTATCTCGTTTTAATGAGATAGTATCTCGTTTTAATGAGATAGTTATCTCGTTTTAATGAGATAGTATCTCGTTTTAATGAGATAGTATCTCGTTTTAATGAGATAGTATCTCGTTTTAATGAGATAGTATCTCGTTTTAATGAGATAGTATCTCGTTTTAATGAGATAGTATCTCGTTAAAACGACATAGTATCTCGTTTTAATGAGATAGTTATCTCGTTTTAATGAGATAGTTATTTCGTTTTAATGAGATAGTATCTCGTATAAATCCATTGCATACTGGAACCGGGTGGTCCCTGTATTAAGCCTATGGGAGTGAGAGAATTCAGTAGTCCACGGGTTAACAACATAATACCACCGGCAGGAAGTTGGTTGGATGTTCGATATTCGAAATTCAAACTGTGAAGTTGGTTTGATATTCAGGTTCGATATTCAAACGCGTGTGAAGTTGGACCAATATTCGATATTCAAAAATTAGGGGTCTTGAAAGCTAACTAGGGGTTTAAACAAGTGCAGCACGTCTCGGGCAACCATAACAACACTGGCCTGCCCTAGTAAGAGGACATTCAGGGGACAAACGTCAGTGAATAAAAGGGCAGAAAATTGTTATTTTTTTTTTTTTTTCTTTTCGAGGGCCCCCACATCCTGACGGCCTACCCAGGGCAACCATGTATCCTATCTTGTAGAAATCGACTCGGGAAACAAGATAAGCACTAGCTTGACCCGGCGCATGCACATTTAGGGGGCTCAAATACTATCTCATTAAAACGAGATACTATCTCATTAAAACGAGATACTATCTCATTAAAACGAGATACTATCTCATTAAAACGAGATAACTATCTCATTAAAACGAGATACTATCTCCTTAAAACGAGATACTATGTCGTTTTAACGAGATACGATCTCATTAAAACGAGATACTATGTCGTTTTAACGAGATAAAAATATTTTTACCATGTCCCTTCCCGGGCTCCGTAGAGAAACGCATTTAAATCGAAGAATTTAAGTTGCGTAAAAAACTATTGATAGTTTTCACAAACTTTTATTTTGAGGAAATCGCGGTTTTATGTTTCCCTGTGCCATATGTGTGTGTGTACGGAGCCCGGGAAGGGACATGGTAAAAATATTTTTATCTCGTTAAAACGACAAAGTATCTCGTTTTAATGAGATAGTATCTCGTTAAAACGACATAGTATCTCGTTTTAAGGAGATAGTATCTCGTTTTAATGAGATAGTTATCTCGTTTTAATGAGATAGTATCTCGTTTTAATGAGATAGTATCTCGTTTTAATGAGATAGTATCTCGTTTTAATGAGAAAGTATCTCGTTTTAATGAGATAGTATCTCGTTTTAATGAGATAGTATCTCGTTTTAATGAGATAGTATCTCGTTTTAATGAGATAGTATCTCGTTTTAATGAGATAGTATCTCGTTTTAATGAGATAGTATCTCGTTTTAATGAGATAGTATTTGAGCCCCCTAAATGTGCATGCGCCGGGTCAAGCTAGTGCTTATCTTGTTTCCCGAGTCGATTTCTACAAGATAGGATACATGGTTGCCCTGGGTAGGCCGTCAGGATGTGGGGGCCCCTCGAAAAGAAAAATAAAAAAACAAAACAATTTTCTGCCCTTTTATTCACTGACGTTTGTCCCCTGAATGTCCTCTTACTAGGGCAGGCCAGTGTTGTTATGGTTGCCCGAGACGTGCTGCACTTGTTTAACCCCCTAGTTAGCTTTCAAGACCCCTAATTTTTGAATATCGAATATTGGTCCAACTTCACACGCGTTTGAATATCGAACCTGAATATCAAACCAACTTCACAGTTTGAATTTCGAATATCGAACATCCAACCAACTTCCTGCCGGTGGTATTATGTTGTTAACCCGTGGACTACTGAATTCTCTCACTCCCATAGGCTTAATACAGGGACCACCCGGTTCCAGTATGCAATGGACTTATACGAGATACTATCTCATTAAAACGAGATAACTATCTCATTAAAACGAGATACTATCTCATTAAAACGAGATACTATCTCATTAAAACGAGATACTATCTCATTAAAACGAGATACTATCTCATTAAAACGAGATACTATCTCATTAAAACGAGATACTATCTCATTAAAACGACATACTATCTCGTTTTAATGAGATAGTATCTCTTTAAAACGACATAGTATCTCGTTTTAATGAGATAGTTATCTCGTTTTAATGAGATAGTATCTCGTTTTAATGAGATAGTATCTCGTTTTAATGAGATAGTATCTCGTTTTAATGAGATAGTATCGCGTTTTAATGAGATAGTATCTCGTTTTAATGAGATAGTATCTCGTTTTAATGAGATAGTATCTCGTTTTAATGAGATAGTATCTCGTTAAAACGACATAGTATCTCGTTTTAATGAGATAGTATCTCGTTTTAATGAGATAGTATCTCGTTTTAATGAGATAGTATCTCGTTTTAATGAGATAGTATCTCGTTAAAACGACATAGTATCTCGTTTTAATGAGATAGTTATCTCGTTTTAATGAGATAGTTATCTCGTTTTAATGAGATAGTATCTCGTATAAGTCCATTGCATACTGGAACCGGGTGGTCCCTGTATTAAGCCTATGGGAGTGAGAGAATTCAGTAGTCCACGGGTTAACAACATAATACCACCGGCAGGAAGTTGGTTGGATGTTCGATATTCGAAATTCAAACTGTGAAGTTGGTTTGATATTCAGGTTCGATATTCAAACGCGTGTGAAGTTGGACCAATATTCGATATTCAAAAATTAGGGGTCTTGAAAGCTAACTAGGGGGTTAAACAAGTGCAGCACGTCTCGGGCAACCATAACAACACTGGCCTGCCCTAGTAAGAGGACATTCAGGGGACAAACGTCAGTGAATAAAAGGGCAGAAAATTGTTATTTTTTTTTATTTTTCTTTTCGAGGGGCCCCCACATCCTGACGGCCTACCCAGGGCAACCATGTAACCTATCTTGTAGAAATCGACTCGGGAAACAAGATAAGCACTAGCTTGACCCGGCGCATGCACATTTAGGGGGCTCAAATACTATCTCATTAAAACGAGATACTATCTCATTAAAACGAGATACTATCTCATTAAAACGAGATACTATCTCATTAAAACGAGATACTATCTCATTAAAACGAGATACTATCTCATTAAAACGAGATACTATCTCATTAAAACGAGATACTATGTCGTTTTAACGAGATACTATCTCATTAAAACGAGATACTATGTCGTTTTAACGAGATACTATCTCATTAAAACGAGATACTATGTCGTTTTAATGAGATAGTATCTCGTTAAAACGACATAGTATCTCGTTTTAATGAGATAGTTATCTCGTTTTAATGAGATAGTATCTCGTTTTAATGAGATAGTATCTCGTTTTAATGAGATAGTATCTCGTTTTAAGGAGATAGTATCTCGTTTTAATGAGATAGTTATCTCGTTTTAATGAGATAGTATCTCGTTTTAATGAGATAGTATCTCGTTTTAATGAGATCGTATCTCGTTTTAATGAGATAGTATCTCGTTTTAATGAGATAGTATCTCGTTTTAATGAGATAGTATCTCGTTTTAATGAGATAGTATCTCGTTTTAATGAGATAGTATCTCGTTTTAATGAGATAGTATCTCGTTTTAATGAGATAGTATTTGAGCCCCCTAAATGTGCATGCGCCGGGTCAAGCTAGTGCTTATCTTGTTTCCCGAGTCGATTTCTACAAGATAGGATACATGGTTGCCCTGGGTAGGCCGTCAGGATGTGGGGGCCCCTCGAAAAGAAAAATAAAAAAAAATAACAATTTTCTGCCCTTTTATTCACTGACGTTTGTCCCCTGAATGTCCTCTTACTAGGGCAGGCCAGTGTTGTTATGGTTGCCCGAGACGTGCTGCACTTGTTTAACCCCCTAGTTAGCTTTCAAGACCCCTAATTTTTGAATATCGAATATTGGTCCAACTTCACACGCGTTTGAATATCGAACCTGAATATCAAACCAACTTCACAGTTTGAATTTCGAATATCGAACATCCAACCAACTTCCTGCCGGTGGTATTATGTTGTTAACCCGTGGACTACTGAATTCTCTCACTCCCATAGGCTTAATACAGGGACCACCCGGTTCCAGTATGCAATGGACTTATACGAGATACTATCTCATTAAAACGAGATAACTATCTCATTAAAACGAGATAACTATCTCATTAAAACGAGATACTATGTCGTTTTAACGAGATACTATCTCATTAAAACGAGATACTATCTCATTAAAACGAGATACTATCTCATTAAAACGAGATACTATGTCGTTTTAACGAGATACTATCTCATTAAAACGAGATAGTATCTCGTTTTAATGAGATAGCCTGCCCTAGTAAGAGGACATTCAGGGGACAAACGTCAGTGAATAAAAGGGCAGAAAATTGTTATTTTTTTTTTTTTTTCTTTTCGAGGGCCCCCACATCCTGACGGCCTACCCAGGGCAACCATGTATCCTATCTTGTAGAAATCGACTCGGGAAACAAGATAAGCACTAGCTTGACCCGGCGCATGCACATTTAGGGGGCTCAAATACTATCTCATTAAAACGAGATACTATCTCATTAAAACGAGATACTATCTCATTAAAACGAGATACTATCTCATTAAAACGAGATAACTATCTCATTAAAACGAGATACTATCTCCTTAAAACGAGATACTATGTCGTTTTAACGAGATACGATCTCATTAAAACGAGATACTATGTCGTTTTAACGAGATAAAAATATTTTTACCATGTCCCTTCCCGGGCTCCGTAGAGAAACGCATTTAAATCGAAGAATTTAAGTTGCGTAAAAAACTATTGATAGTTTTCACAAACTTTTATTTTGAGGAAATCGCGGTTTTATGTTTCCCTGTGCCATATGTGTGTGTGTACGGAGCCCGGGAAGGGACATGGTAAAAATATTTTTATCTCGTTAAAACGACAAAGTATCTCGTTTTAATGAGATAGTATCTCGTTAAAACGACATAGTATCTCGTTTTAAGGAGATAGTATCTCGTTTTAATGAGATAGTTATCTCGTTTTAATGAGATAGTATCTCGTTTTAATGAGATAGTATCTCGTTTTAATGAGATAGTATCTCGTTTTAATGAGAAAGTATCTCGTTTTAATGAGATAGTATCTCGTTTTAATGAGATAGTATCTCGTTTTAATGAGATAGTATCTCGTTTTAATGAGATAGTATCTCGTTTTAATGAGATAGTATCTCGTTTTAATGAGATAGTATTTGAGCCCCCTAAATGTGCATGCGCCGGGTCAAGCTAGTGCTTATCTTGTTTCCCGAGTCGATTTCTACAAGATAGGATACATGGTTGCCCTGGGTAGGCCGTCAGGATGTGGGGGCCCCTCGAAAAGAAAAATAAAAAAACAAAACAATTT
This sequence comes from Lytechinus pictus, assembly GCF_037042905.1. NCBI lineage: Eukaryota > Metazoa > Echinodermata > Echinoidea > Temnopleuroida > Toxopneustidae > Lytechinus > Lytechinus pictus. Next base: position 44,594 of record NW_026974147.1, on the reverse strand, counting down.
TCTGCCCTTTTATTCACTGACGTTTGTCCCCTGAATGTCCTCTTACTAGGGCAGGCCAGTGTTGTTATGGTTGCCCGAGACGTGCTGCACTTGTTTAACCCCCTAGTTAGCTTTCAAGACCCCTAATTTTTGAATATCGAATATTGGTCCAACTTCACACGCGTTTGAATATCGAACCTGAATATCAAACCAACTTCACAGTTTGAATTTCGAATATCGAACATCCAACCAACTTCCTGCCGGTGGTATTATGTTGTTAACCCGTGGACTACTGAATTCTCTCACTCCCATAGGCTTAATACAGGGACCACCCGGTTCCAGTATGCAATGGACTTATACGAGATACTATCTCATTAAAACGAGATAACTATCTCATTAAAACGAGATAACTATCTCATTAAAACGAGATACTATGTCGTTTTAACGAGATACTATCTCATTAAAACGAGATACTATCTCATTAAAACGAGATACTATCTCATTAAAACGAGATACTATGTCGTTTTAACGAGATACTATCTCATTAAAACGAGATACTATCTCATTAAAACGACATACTATCTCGTTTTAATGAGATAGTATCTCGTTAAAACGACATAGTATCTCGTTTTAATGAGATAGTTATCTCGTTTTAATGAGATAGTATCTCGTTTTAATGAGATAGTATCGCGTTTTAATGAGATAGTATCTCGTTTTAATGAGATAGTATCTCGTTTTAATGAGATAGTATCTCGTTTTAATGAGATAGTATCTCGTTAAAACGACATAGTATCTCGTTTTAATGAGATAGTATCTCGTTTTAATGAGATAGTATCTCGTTTTAATGAGATAGTATCTCGTTTTAATGAGATAGTATCTCGTTAAAACGACATAGTATCTCGTTTTAATGAGATAGTTATCTCGTTTTAATGAGATAGTTATCTCGTTTTAATGAGATAGTATCTCGTATAAGTCCATTGCATACTGGAACCGGGTGGTCCCTGTATTAAGCCTATGGGAGTGAGAGAATTCAGTAGTCCACGGGTTAACAACATAATACCACCGGCAGGAAGTTGGTTGGATGTTCGATATTCGAAATTCAAACTGTGAAGTTGGTTTGATATTCAGGTTCGATATTCAAACGCGTGTGAAGTTGGACCAATATTCGATATTCAAAAATTAGGGGTCTTGAAAGCTAACTAGGGGGTTAAACAAGTGCAGCACGTCTCGGGCAACCATAACAACACTGGCCTGCCCTAGTAAGAGGACATTCAGGGGACAAACGTCAGTGAATAAAAGGGCAGAAAATTGTTATTTTTTTTTATTTTTCTTTTCGAGGGGCCCCCACATCCTGACGGCCTACCCAGGGCAACCATGTAACCTATCTTGTAGAAATCGACTCGGGAAACAAGATAAGCACTAGCTTGACCCGGCGCATGCACATTTAGGGGGCTCAAATACTATCTCATTAAAACGAGATACTATCTCATTAAAACGAGATACTATCTCATTAAAACGAGATACTATCTCATTAAAACGAGATACTATCTCATTAAAACGAGATACTATCTCATTAAAACGAGATACTATGTCGTTTTAACGAGATACTATCTCATTAAAACGAGATACTATGTCGTTTTAACGAGATACTATCTCATTAAAACGAAATACTATGTCGTTTTAATGAGATAGTATCTCGTTAAAACGACATAGTATCTCGTTTTAATGAGATAGTTATCTCGTTTTAATGAGATAGTATCTCGTTTTAATGAGATAGTATTTCGTTTTAATGAGATAGTATCTCGTTTTAAGGAGATAGTATCTCGTTTTAATGAGATAGTTATCTCGTTTTAATGAGATAGTATCTCGTTTTAATGAGATAGTATCTCGTTTTAATGAGATCGTATCTCGTTTTAATGAGATAGTATCTCGTTATAATGAGATAGTATCTCGTTTTAATGAGATAGTATCTCGTTTTAATGAGATAGTATCTCGTTTTAATGAGATAGTATCTCGTTTTAATGAGATAGTATCTCGTTTTAATGAGATAGTATTTGAGCCCCCTAAATGTGCATGCGCCGGGTCAAGCTAGTGCTTATCTTGTTTCCCGAGTCGATTTCTACAAGATAGGATACATGGTTGCCCTGGGTAGGCCGTCAGGATGTGGGGGCCCCTCGAAAAGAAAAATAAAAAAAAATAACAATTTTCTGCCCTTTTATTCACTGACGTTTGTCCCCTGAATGTCCTCTTACTAGGGCAGGCCAGTGTTGTTATGGTTGCCCGAGACGTGCTGCACTTGTTTAACCCCCTAGTTAGCTTTCAAGACCCCTAATTTTTGAATATCGAATATTGGTCCAACTTCACACGCGTTTGAATATCGAACCTGAATATCAAACCAACTTCACAGTTTGAATTTCGAATATCGAACATCCAACCAACTTCCTGCCGGTGGTATTATGTTGTTAACCCGTGGACTACTGAATTCTCTCACTCCCATAGGCTTAATACAGGGACCACCCGGTTCCAGTATGCAATGGACTTATACGAGATACTATCTCATTAAAACGAGATAACTATCTCATTAAAACGAGATAACTATCTCATTAAAACGAGATAACTATCTCATTAAAACGAGATACTATGTCGTTTTAACGAGATACTATCTCATTAAAACGAGATACTATCTCATTAAAACGAGATACTATCTCATTAAAACGAGATACTATGTCGTTTTAACGAGATACTATCTCATTAAAACGAGATACTATCTCATTAAAACGAGATACTATCTCATTAAAACGAGATACTATCTCATTAAAACGAGATACTATCTCATTAAAACGACATACTATCTCGTTTTAATGAGATAGTATCTCGTTAAAACGACATAGTATCTCGTTTTAATGAGATAGTTATCTCGTTTTAATGAGATAGTATCTCGTTTTAATGAGATAGTATCTCGTTTTAATGAGATAGTATCTCGTTTTAATGAGATAGTATCGCGTTTTAATGAGATAGTATCTCGTTTTAATGAGATAGTATCTCGTTTTAATGAGATAGTATCTCGTTTTAATGAGATAGTATCTCGTTAAAACGACATAGTATCTCGTTTTAATGAGATAGTATCTCGTTTTAATGAGATAGTATCTCGTTTTAATGAGATAGTATCTCGTTTTAATGAGATAGTATCTCGTTAAAACGACATAGTATCTCGTTTTAATGAGATAGTTATCTCGTTTTAATGAGATAGTTATCTCGTTTTAATGAGATCGTATCTCGTATAAGTCCATTGCATACTGGAACCGGGTGGTCCCTGTATTAAGCCTATGGGAGTGAGAGAATTCAGTAGTCCACGGGTTAACAACATAATACCACCGGCAGGAAGTTGGTTGGATGTTCGATATTCGAAATTCAAACTGTGAAGTTGGTTTGATATTCAGGTTCGATATTCAAACGCGTGTGAAGTTGGACCAATATTCGATATTCAAAAATTAGGGGTCTTGAAAGCTAACTAGGGGGTTAAACAAGTGCAGCACGTCTCGGGCAACCATAACAACACTGGCCTGCCCTAGTAAGAGGACATTCAGGGGACAAACGTCAGTGAATAAAAGGGCAGAAAATTGTTATTTTTTTTTTTTTTTCTTTTCGAGGGGCCCCCACATCCTGACGGCCTACCCAGGGCAACCATGTAACCTATCTTGTAGAAATCGACTCGGGAAACAAGATAAGCACTAGCTTGACCCGGCGCATGCACATTTAGGGGGCTCAAATACTATCTCATTAAAACGAGATACTATCTCATTAAAACGAGATACTATCTCATTAAAACGAGATACTATCTCATTAAAACGAGATACTATCTCATTAAAACGAGATACTATCTCATTAAAACGAGATACTATCTCATTAAAACGAGATACTATGTCGTTTTAACGAGATACTATCTCATTAAAACGAGATACTATGTCGTTTTAACGAGATACTATCTCATTAAAACGAAATACTATGTCGTTTTAATGAGATAGTATCTCGTTAAAACGACATAGTATCTCGTTTTAATGAGATAGTTATCTCGTTTTAATGAGATAGTATCTCGTTTTAATGAGATAGTATCTCGTTTTAATGAGATAGTATCTCGTTTTAAGGAGATAGTATCTCGTTTTAATGAGATAGTTATCTCGTTTTAATGAGATAGTATCTCGTTTTAATGAGATAGTATCTCGTTTTAATGAGATCGTATCTCGTTTTAATGAGATAGTATCTCGTTATAATGAGATAGTATCTCGTTTTAATGAGATAGTATCTCGTTTTAATGAGATAGTATCTCGTTTTAATGAGATAGTATCTCGTTTTAATGAGATAGTATCTCGTTTTAATGAGATAGTATTTGAGCCCCCTAAATGTGCATGCGCCGGGTCAAGCTAGTGCTTATCTTGTTTCCCGAGTCGATTTCTACAAGATAGGATACATGGTTGCCCTGGGTAGGCCGTCAGGATGTGGGGGCCCCTCGAAAAGAAAAATAAAAAAAAATAACAATTTTCTGCCCTTTTATTCACTGACGTTTGTCCCCTGAATGTCCTCTTACTAGGGCAGGCCAGTGTTGTTATGGTTGCCCGAGACGTGCTGCACTTGTTTAACCCCCTAGTTAGCTTTCAAGACCCCTAATTTTTGAATATCGAATATTGGTCCAACTTCACACGCGTTTGAATATCGAACCTGAATATCAAACCAACTTCACAGTTTGAATTTCGAATATCGAACATCCAACCAACTTCCTGCCGGTGGTATTATGTTGTTAACCCGTGGACTACTGAATTCTCTCACTCCCATAGGCTTAATACAGGGACCACCCGGTTCCAGTATGCAATGGACTTATACGAGATACTATCTCATTAAAACGAGATAACTATCTCATTAAAACGAGATAACTATCTCATTAAAACGAGATACTATGTCGTTTTAACGAGATACTATCTCATTAAAACGAGATACTATCTCATTAAAACGAGATACTATCTCATTAAAACGAGATACTATGTCGTTTTAACGAGATACTATCTCATTAAAACGAGATACTATCTCATTAAAACGAGATACTATCTCATTAAAACGAGATACTATCTCATTAAAACGAGATACTATCTCATTAAAACGACATACTATCTCGTTTTAATGAGATAGTATCTCGTTAAAACGACATAGTATCTCGTTTTAATGAGATAGTTATCTCGTTTTAATGAGATAGTATCTCGTTTTAATGAGATAGTATCTCGTTTTAATGAGATAGTATCTCGTTTTAATGAGATAGTATCGCGTTTTAATGAGATAGTATCTCGTTTTAATGAGATAGTATCTCGTTTTAATGAGATAGTATCTCGTTTTAATGAGATAGTATCTCGTTAAAACGACATAGTATCTCGTTTTAATGAGATAGTATCTCGTTTTAATGAGATAGTATCTCGTTTTAATGAGATAGTATCTCGTTTTAATGAGATAGTATCTCGTTAAAACGACATAGTATCTCGTTTTAATGAGATAGTTATCTCGTTTTAATGAGATAGTTATCTCGTTTTAATGAGATCGTATCTCGTATAAGTCCATTACATACTGGAACCGGGTGGTCCCTGTATTAAGCCTATGGGAGTGAGAGAATTCAGTAGTCCACGGGTTAACAACATAATACCACCGGCAGGAAGTTGGTTGGATGTTCGATATTCGAAATTCAAACTGTGAAGTTGGTTTGATATTCAGGTTCGATATTCAAACGCGTGTGAAGTTGGACCAATATTCGATATTCAAAAATTAGGGGTCTTGAAAGCTAACTAGGGGGTTAAACAAGTGCAGCACGTCTCGGGCAACCATAACAACACTGGCCTGCCCTAGTAAGAGGACATTCAGGGGACAAACGTCAGTGAATAAAAGGGCAGAAAATTGTTATTTTTTTTTTTTTTTCTTTTCGAGGGGCCCCCACATCCTGACGGCCTACCCAGGGCAACCATGTATCCTATCTTGTAGAAATCGACTCGGGAAACAAGATAAGCACTAGCTTGACCCGGCGCATGCACATTTAGGGGGCTCAAATACTATCTCATTAAAACGAGATACTATCTCATTAAAACGAGATACTATCTCATTAAAACGAGATACTATCTCATTAAAACGAGATACTATCTCATTAAAACGAGATACTATCTCATTAAAACGAGATACTATCTCAATAAAACGAGATACTATCTCATTAAAACGAGATACTATCTCATTAAAACGAGATACTATGTCGTTTTAACGAGATACTATCTCATTAAAACGAGATACTATGTCGTTTTAACGAGATACTATCTCATTAAAACGAGATACTATGTCGTTTTAATGAGATAGTATCTCGTTTTAACGAGATACTATCTCATTAAAACGAGATACTATCTCATTAAAACGAGATACTATCTCATTAAAACGAGATACTATCTCATTAAAACGAGATACTATCTCATTAAAACGAGATACTATCTCATTAAAACGAGATACTATCTCATTAAAACGAGATACTATCTCATTAAAACGAGATACTATCTCATTAAAACGAGATACTATCTCATTAAAACGAGATACTATCTCATTAAAACGAGATACTATCTCATTAAAACGAGATACTATCTCGTTTTAATGAGATAGTATCTCGTTAAAACGACATAGTATCTCGTTTTAATGAGATAGTTATCTCGTTTTAATGAGATAGTATCTCGTTTTAATGAGATAGTATCTCGTTTTAATGAGATAGTATCTCGTTTTAAGGAGATAGTATCTCGTTTTAATGAGATAGTTATCTCTTTTTAATGAGATAGTATCTCGTTTTAATGAGATAGTATCTCGTTTTAATGAGATAGTATCTCGTTTTAATGAGAAAGTATCTCGTTTTAATGAGATAGTATAACGTTTTAATGAGATAGTATCTCGTTTTAATGAGATAGTATCTCGTTTTAATGAGATAGTATCTCGTTTTAATGAGATAGTATTTGAGCCCCCTAAATGTGCATGCGCCGGGTCAAGCTAGTGCTTATCTTGTTTCCCGAGTCGATTTCTACAAGATAGGATACATGGTTGCCCTGGGTAGGCCGTCAGGATGTGGGGGCCCCTCGAAAAGAAAAATAAAAAAAAATAACAATTTTCTGCCCTTTTATTCACTGACGTTTGTCCCCTGAATGTCCTCTTTCTAGGGCAGGCCAGTGTTGTTATGGTTGCCCGAGACGTGCTGCACTTGTTTAACCCCCTAGTTAGCTTTCAAGACCCCTAATTTTTGAATATCGAATATTGGTCCAACTTCACACGCGTTTGAATATCGAACCTGAATATCAAACCAACTTCACAGTTTGAATTTCGAATATCGAACATCCAACCAACTTCCTGCCGGTGGTATTATGTTGTTAACCCGTGGACTACTGAATTCTCTCACTCCCATAGGCTTAAGACAGGAACCACCCGGTTCCAGTATGCAATGGACTTATACGAGATACTATCTCATTAAAACGAGATAACTATCTCATTAAAACGAGATAACTATCTCATTAAAACGAGATACTATGTCGTTTTAACGAGATACTATCTCATTAAAACGAGATACTATCTCATTAAAACGAGATACTATGTCGTTTTAACGAGATACTATCTCATTAAAACGAGATACTATCTCATTAAAACGAGATACTATCTCATTAAAACGAGATACTATCTCATTAAAACGAGATACTATCTCATTAAAACGAGATACTATCTCATTAAAACGATATACTATCTCATTAAAACGAGATACTATCTCATTAAAACGAGATACTATCTCATTAAAACGAGATACTATGTCGTTTTAACGAGATACTATCTCATTAAAACGAGATACTATGTCGTTTTAACGAGATACTATCTCATTAAAACGAGATACTATCTCATTAAAACGAGATACTATCTCATTAAAACGAGATACTATCTCATTAAAACGAGATACTATCTCATTAAAACGAGATACTATCTCATTAAAACGAGATACTATCTCATTAAAACGAGATACTATCTCATTAAAACGAGATACTATCTCATTAAAACGACATACTATCTCGTTTTAATGAGATAGTTATCTCGTTTTAATGAGATAGTATCTCGTATAAGTCCATTGCATACTGGAACCGGGTGGTCCCTGTATTAAGCCTATGGGAGTGAGAGAATTCAGTAGTCCACGGGTTAACAACATAATACCACCGGCAGGAAGTTGGTTGGATGTTCGATATTCGAAATTCAAACTGTGAAGTTGGTTTGATATTCAAGGTTCGATATTCAAACGCGTGTGAAGTTGGACCAATATTCGATATTCAAAAATTAGGGGTCTTGAAAGCTAACTAGGGGGTTAAACAAGTGCAGCACGTCTCGGGCAACCATAACAACACTGGCCTGCCCTAGTAAGAGGACATTCAGGGGACAAACGTCAGTGAATAAAAGGGCAGAAAATTGTTATTTTTTTTTATTTTTCTTTTCGAGGGGCCCCCACATCCTGACGGCCTACCCAGGGCAACCATGTATCCTATCTTGTAGAAATCGACTCGGGAAACAAGATAAGCACTAGCTTGACCCGGCGCATGCACATTTAGGGGGCTCAAATACTATCTCATTAAAACGAGATACTATCTCATTAAAACGAGATACTATCTCATTAAAACGAGATACTATCTCATTAAAACGAGATACTATCTCATTAAAACGAGATACTATTTCATTAAAACGAGATACTATCTCATTAAAACGAGATACTATGTCGTTTTAACGAGATACTATCTCATTAAAACGAGATACTATGTCGTTTTAACGAGATACTATCTCATTAAAACGAGATACTATGTCGTTTTAATGAGATAGTATCTCGTTTTAACGAGATACTATCTCATTAAAACGAGATACTATCTCATTAAAACGAGATACTATCTCATTAAAACGAGATACTATCTCATTAAAACGAGATACTATCTCATTAAAACGAGATACTATCTCATTAAAACGAGATACTATCTCATTAAAACGAGATACTATCTCATTAAAACGAGATACTATCTCATTAAAACGAGATACTATGTCGTTTTAACGAGATACTATCTCATTAAAACGAGATACTATGTCGTTTTAACGAGATACTATCTCATTAAAACGAGATACTATGTCGTTTTAATGAGATAGTATCTCGTTTTAATGAGATAGTATCTCGTTTTAATGAGATAGTATCTCGTTTTAATGAGAAAGTATCTCGTTTTAATGAGATAGTATCTCGTTTTAATGAGATAGTATCTCGTTTTAATGAGATAGTATCTCGTTTTAATGAGATAGTATCTCGTTTTAATGAGATAGTATCTCGTTTTAATGAGATAGTATTTGAGCCCCCTAAATGTGCATGCGCCGGGTCAAGCTAGTGCTTATCTTGTTTCCCGAGTCGATTTCTACAAGATAGGATACATGGTTGCCCTGGGTAGGCCGTCAGGATGTGGGGGCCCCTCGAAAAGAAAAATAAAAAAACAAAACAATTTTCTGCCCTTTTATTCACTGACGTTTGTCCCCTGAATGTCCTCTTACTAGGGCAGGCCAGTGTTGTTATGGTTGCCCGAGACGTGCTGCACTTGTTTAACCCCCTAGTTAGCTTTCAAGACCCCTAATTTTTGAATATCGAATATTGGTCCAACTTCACACGCGTTTGAATATCGAACCTGAATATCAAACCAACTTCACAGTTTGAATTTCGAATATCGAACATCCAACCAACTTCCTGCCGGTGGTATTATGTTGTTAACCCGTGGACTACTGAATTCTCTCACTCCCATAGGCTTAATAAAGGGACCACCCGGTTCCAGTATGCAATGGACTTATACGAGATACTATCTCATTAAAACGAGATAACTATCTCATTAAAACGAGATAACTATCTCATTAAAACGAGATACTATGTCGTTTTAACGAGATACTATCTCATTAAAACGAGATACTATCTCATTAAAACGAGATACTATCTCATTAAAACGAGATACTATGTCGTTTTAACGAGATACTATCTCATTAAAACGAGATACTATCTCATTAAAACGACATACTATCTCGTTTTAATGAGATAGTATCTCGTTAAAACGACATAGTATCTCGTTTTAATGAGATAGTTATCTCGTTTTAATGAGATAGTATCTCGTTTTAATGAGATAGTATCGCGTTTTAATGAGATAGTATCTCGTTTTAATGAGATAGTATCTCGTTTTAATGAGATAGTATCTCGTTTTAATGAGATAGTATCTCGTTAAAACGACATAGTATCTCGTTTTAATGAGATAGTATCTCGTTTTAATGAGATAGTATCTCGTTTTAATGAGATAGTATCTCGTTTTAATGAGATAGTATCTCGTTAAAACGACATAGTATCTCGTTTTAATGAGATAGTTATCTCGTTTTAATGAGATAGTTATCTCGTTTTAATGAGATAGTATCTCGTATAAGTCCATTGCATACTGGAACCGGGTGGTCCCTGTATTAAGCCTATGGGAGTGAGAGAATTCAGTAGTCCACGGGTTAACAACATAATACCACCGGCAGGAAGTTGGTTGGATGTTCGATATTCGAAATTCAAACTGTGAAGTTGGTTTGATATTCAGGTTCGATATTCAAACGCGTGTGAAGTTGGACCAATATTCGATATTCAAAAATTAGGGGTCTTGAAAGCTAACTAGGGGGTTAAACAAGTGCAGCACGTCTCGGGCAACCATAACAACACTGGCCTGCCCTAGTAAGAGGACATTCAGGGGACAAACGTCAGTGAATAAAAGGGCAGAAAATTGTTATTTTTTTTTATTTTTCTTTTCGAGGGGCCCCCACATCCTGACGGCCTACCCAGGGCAACCATGTAACCTATCTTGTAGAAATCGACTCGGGAAACAAGATAAGCACTAGCTTGACCCGGCGCATGCACATTTAGGGGGCTCAAATACTATCTCATTAAAACGAGATACTATCTCATTAAAACGAGATACTATCTCATTAAAACGAGATACTATCTCATTAAAACGAGATACTATCTCATTAAAACGAGATACTATCTCATTAAAATGAGATACTATGTCGTTTTAACGAGATACTATCTCATTAAAACGAGATACTATGTCGTTTTAACGAGATACTATCTCATTAAAACGAAATACTATGTCGTTTTAATGAGATAGTATCTCGTTAAAACGACATAGTATCTCGTTTTAATGAGATAGTTATCTCGTTTTAATGAGATAGTATCTCGTTTTAATGAGATAGTATTTCGTTTTAATGAGATAGTATCTCGTTTTAAGGAGATAGTATCTCGTTTTAATGAGATAGTTATCTCGTTTTAATGAGATAGTATCTCGTTTTAATGAGATAGTATCTCGTTTTAATGAGATCGTATCTCGTTTTAATGAGATAGTATCTCGTTATAATGAGATAGTATCTCGTTTTAATGAGATAGTATCTCGTTTTAATGAGATAGTATCTCGTTTTAATGAGATAGTATCTCGTTTTAATGAGATAGTATCTCGTTTTAATGAGATAGTATTTGAGCCCCCTAAATGTGCATGCGCCGGGTCAAGCTAGTGCTTATCTTGTTTCCCGAGTCGATTTCTACAAGATAGGATACATGGTTGCCCTGGGTAGGCCGTCAGGATGTGGGGGCCCCTCGAAAAGAAAAATAAAAAAAAATAACAATTTTCTGCCCTTTTATTCACTGACGTTTGTCCCCTGAATGTCCTCTTACTAGGGCAGGCCAGTGTTGTTATGGTTGCCCGAGACGTGCTGCACTTGTTTAACCCCCTAGTTAGCTTTCAAGACCCCTAATTTTTGAATATCGAATATTGGTCCAACTTCACACGCGTTTGAATATCGAACCTGAATATCAAACCAACTTCACAGTTTGAATTTCGAATATCGAACATCCAACCAACTTCCTGCCGGTGGTATTATGTTGTTAACCCGTGGACTACTGAATTACTGAGATAGTATCTCGTTTTAATGAGATAGTATCTCGTTTTAATGAGATAGTATCTCGTTAAAACGACATAGTATCTCGTTTTAATGAGATAGTTATCTCGTTTTAATGAGATAGTTATCTCGTTTTAATGAGATCGTATCTCGTATAAGTCCATTACATACTGGAACCGGGTGGTCCCTGTATTAAGCCTATGGGAGTGAGAGAATTCAGTAGTCCACGGGTTAACAACATAATACCACCGGCAGGAAGTTGGTTGGATGTTCGATATTCGAAATTCAAACTGTGAAGTTGGTTTGATATTCAGGTTCGATATTCAAACGCGTGTGAAGTTGGACCAATATTCGATATTCAAAAATTAGGGGTCTTGAAAGCTAACTAGGGGGTTAAACAAGTGCAGCACGTCTCGGGCAACCATAACAACACTGGCCTGCCCTAGTAAGAGGACATTCAGGGGACAAACGTCAGTGAATAAAAGGGCAGAAAATTGTTATTTTTTTTTTTTTTTCTTTTCGAGGGGCCCCCACATCCTGACGGCCTACCCAGGGCAACCATGTATCCTATCTTGTAGAAATCGACTCGGGAAACAAGATAAGCACTAGCTTGACCCGGCGCATGCACATTTAGGGGGCTCAAATACTATCTCATTAAAACGAGATACTATCTCATTAAAACGAGATACTATCTCATTAAAACGAGATACTATCTCATTAAAACGAGATACTATCTCATTAAAACGAGATACTATCTCATTAAAACGAGATACTATCTCAATAAAACGAGATACTATCTCATTAAAACGAGATACTATCTCATTAAAACGAGATACTATGTCGTTTTAACGAGATACTATCTCATTAAAACGAGATACTATGTCGTTTTAACGAGATACTATCTCATTAAAACGAGATACTATGTCGTTTTAATGAGATAGTATCTCGTTTTAACGAGATACTATCTCATTAAAACGAGATACTATCTCATTAAAACGAGATACTATCTCATTAAAACGAGATACTATCTCATTAAAACGAGATACTATCTCATTAAAACGAGATACTATCTCATTAAAACGAGATACTATCTCATTAAAACGAGATACTATCTCATTAAAACGAGATACTATCTCATTAAAACGAGATACTATCTCATTAAAACGAGATACTATCTCATTAAAACGAGATACTATCTCATTAAAACGAGATACTATCTCGTTTTAATGAGATAGTATCTCGTTAAAACGACATAGTATCTCGTTTTAATGAGATAGTTATCTCGTTTTAATGAGATAGTATCTCGTTTTAATGAGATAGTATCTCGTTTTAATGAGATAGTATCTCGTTTTAAGGAGATAGTATCTCGTTTTAATGAGATAGTTATCTCTTTTTAATGAGATAGTATCTCGTTTTAATGAGATAGTATCTCGTTTTAATGAGATAGTATCTCGTTTTAATGAGAAAGTATCTCGTTTTAATGAGATAGTATCTCGTTTTAATGAGATAGTATCTCGTTTTAATGAGATAGTATCTCGTTTTAATGAGATAGTATCTCGTTTTAATGAGATAGTATTTGAGCCCCCTAAATGTGCATGCGCCGGGTCAAGCTAGTGCTTATCTTGTTTCCCGAGTCGATTTCTACAAGATAGGATACATGGTTGCCCTGGGTAGGCCGTCAGGATGTGGGGGCCCCTCGAAAAGAAAAATAAAAAAAAATAACAATTTTCTGCCCTTTTATTCACTGACGTTTGTCCCCTGAATGTCCTCTTTCTAGGGCAGGCCAGTGTTGTTATGGTTGCCCGAGACGTGCTGCACTTGTTTAACCCCCTAGTTAGCTTTCAAGACCCCTAATTTTTGAATATCGAATATTGGTCCAACTTCACACGCGTTTGAATATCGAACCTGAATATCAAACCAACTTCACAGTTTGAATTTCGAATATCGAACATCCAACCAACTTCCTGCCGGTGGTATTATGTTGTTAACCCGTGGACTACTGAATTCTCTCACTCCCATAGGCTTAAGACAGGAACCACCCGGTTCCAGTATGCAATGGACTTATACGAGATACTATCTCATTAAAACGAGATAACTATCTCATTAAAACGAGATAACTATCTCATTAAAACGAGATACTATGTCGTTTTAACGAGATACTATCTCATTAAAACGAGATACTATCTCATTAAAACGAGATACTATGTCGTTTTAACGAGATACTATCTCATTAAAACGAGATACTATCTCATTAAAACGAGATACTATCTCATTAAAACGAGATACTATCTCATTAAAACGAGATACTATCTCATTAAAACGAGATACTATCTCATTAAAACGATATACTATCTCATTAAAACGAGATACTATCTCATTAAAACGAGATACTATCTCATTAAAACGAGATACTATGTCGTTTTAACGAGATACTATCTCATTAAAACGAGATACTATGTCGTTTTAACGAGATACTATCTCATTAAAACGAGATACTATCTCATTAAAACGAGATACTATCTCATTAAAACGAGATACTATCTCATTAAAACGAGATACTATCTCATTAAAACGAGATACTATCTCATTAAAACGAGATACTATCTCATTAAAACGAGATACTATCTCATTAAAACGAGATACTATCTCATTAAAACGACATACTATCTCGTTTTAATGAGATAGTTATCTCGTTTTAATGAGATAGTATCTCGTATAAGTCCATTGCATACTGGAACCGGGTGGTCCCTGTATTAAGCCTATGGGAGTGAGAGAATTCAGTAGTCCACGGGTTAACAACATAATACCACCGGCAGGAAGTTGGTTGGATGTTCGATATTCGAAATTCAAACTGTGAAGTTGGTTTGATATTCAAGGTTCGATATTCAAACGCGTGTGAAGTTGGACCAATATTCGATATTCAAAAATTAGGGGTCTTGAAAGCTAACTAGGGGGTTAAACAAGTGCAGCACGTCTCGGGCAACCATAACAACACTGGCCTGCCCTAGTAAGAGGACATTCAGGGGACAAACGTCAGTGAATAAAAGGGCAGAAAATTGTTATTTTTTTTTATTTTTCTTTTCGAGGGGCCCCCACATCCTGACGGCCTACCCAGGGCAACCATGTATCCTATCTTGTAGAAATCGACTCGGGAAACAAGATAAGCACTAGCTTGACCCGGCGCATGCACATTTAGGGGGCTCAAATACTATCTCATTAAAACGAGATACTATCTCATTAAAACGAGATACTATCTCATTAAAACGAGATACTATCTCATTAAAACGAGATACTATCTCATTAAAACGAGATACTATTTCATTAAAACGAGATACTATCTCATTAAAACGAGATACTATGTCGTTTTAACGAGATACTATCTCATTAAAACGAGATACTATGTCGTTTTAACGAGATACTATCTCATTAAAACGAGATACTATGTCGTTTTAATGAGATAGTATCTCGTTTTAACGAGATACTATCTCATTAAAACGAGATACTATCTCATTAAAACGAGATACTATCTCATTAAAACGAGATACTATCTCATTAAAACGAGATACTATCTCATTAAAACGAGATACTATCTCATTAAAACGAGATACTATCTCATTAAAACGAGATACTATCTCATTAAAACGAGATACTATCTCATTAAAACGAGATACTATGTCGTTTTAACGAGATACTATCTCATTAAAACGAGATACTATGTCGTTTTAACGAGATACTATCTCATTAAAACGAGATACTATGTCGTTTTAATGAGAAAGTATCTCGTTTTAACGAGATACTATCTCATTAAAACGAGATACTATCTCATTAAAACGAGATACTATGTCGTTTTAACGAGATACTATCTCATTAAAACGAGATACTATCTCATTAAAACGAGATACTATCTCATTAAAACGAGATACTATCTCATTAAAACGAGATACTATCTCATTAAAACGAGATACTATCTCATTAAAACGAGATACTATCTCAATAAAACGAGATACTATCTCATTAAAACGAGATACTATGTCGTTTTAACGAGATACTATGTCATTAAAACGAGATACTATGTCGTTTTAACGAGATACTATCTCATTAAAACGAGATACTATGTCGTTTTAATGAGATAGTATCTCGTTTTAACGAGATACTATCTCATTAAAACGAGATACTATCTCATTAAAACGAGATACTATCTCATTAAAACGAGATACTATCTCATTAAAACGAGATACTATCTCATTAAAACGAGATACTATCTCATTAAAACGACATACTATCTCGTTTTAATGAGATAGTATCTCGTTAAAACGACATAGTATCTCGTTTTAATGAGATAGTTATCTCGTTTTAATGAGATAGTATCTCGTTTTAATGAGATAGTATCTCGTTTTAATGAGATAGTATCTCGTTTTAAGGAGATAGTATCTCGTTTTAATGAGATAGTTATCCCGTTTTAATGAGATAGTATCTCGTTTTAATGAGAAAGTATCTCGTTTTAATGAGATAGTATCTCGTTTTAATGAGAAAGTATCTCGTTTTAATTAGATAGTATCTCGTTTTAATGAGATAGTATCTCGTTTTAATGAGATAGTATCTCGTTTTAATGAGATAGTATCTCGTTTTAATGAGACAGTATCTCGTTTTAATGAGATAGTATTTGAGCCCCCTAAATGTGCATGCGCCGGGTCAAGCTAGTGCTTATCTTGTTTCCCGAGTCGATTTCTACAAGATAGGATACATGGTTGCCCTGGGTAGGCCGTCAGGATGTGGGGGCCCCTCGAAAAGAAAAATAAAAAAAAATAACAATTTTCTGCCCTTTTATTCACTGACGTTTGTCCCCTGAATGTCCTCTTACTAGGGCAGGCCAGTGTTGTTATGGTTGCCCGAGACGTGCTGCACTTGTTTAACCCCCTAGTTAGCTTTCAAGACCCCTAATTTTTGAATATCGAATATTGGTCCAACTTCACACGCGTTTGAATATCGAACCTGAATATCAAACCAACTTCACAGTTTGAATTTCGAATATCGAACATCCAACCAACTTCCTGCCGGTGGTATTATGTTGTTAACCCGTGGACTACTGAATTCTCTCACTCCCATAGGCTTAAGACAGGGTCCACCCGGTTCCAGTATCCAATGGACTTATACGAGATACTATCTCATTAAAACGAGATAACTATCTCATTAAAACGAGATAACTATCTCATTAAAACGAGATACTATGTCGTTTTAACGAGATACTATCTCATTAAAACGAGATACTATCTCATTAAAACGAGATACTATCTCATTAAAACGAGATACTATCTCATTAAAACGAGATACTATCTCATTAAAACGAGATACTATCTCGTTTTAATGAGATAGTATCTCGTTAAAACGACATAGCATCTCGTTTTAATGAGATAGTTATCTCGTTTTAATGAGATAGTATCTCGTTTTAATGAGATAGTATCTCGTTTTAATGAGATAGTATCTCGTTTTAAGGAGATAGTATCTCGTTTTAATGAGATAGTTATCTCGTTTTAATGAGATAGTATCTCGTTTTAATGAGATAGTATCTCGTTTTAATGAGATAGTATCTCGTTTTAATGAGAAAGTATCTCGTTTTAATGAGATAGTATCTCGTTTTAATGAGATAGTATCTCGTTTTAATGAGATAGTATCTCGTTTTAATGAGATAGTATCTCGTTTTAATGAGATAGTATCTCGTTTTAATGAGATAGTATTTGAGCCCCCTAAATGTGCATGCGCCGGGTCAAGCTAGTGCTTATCTTGTTTCCCGAGTCGATTTCTACAAGATAGGATACATGGTTGCCCTGGGTAGGCCGTCAGGATGTGGGGGCCCCTCGAAAAGAAAAATAAAAAAAAATAACAATTTTCTGCCCTTTTATTCACTGACGTTTGTCCCCTGAATGTCCTCTTACTAGGGCAGGCCAGTGTTGTTATGGTTGCCCGAGACGTGCTGCACTTGTTTAACCCCCTAGTTAGCTTTCAAGACCCCTAATTTTTGAATATCGAATATTGGTCCAACTTCACACGCGTTTGAATATCGAACCTGAATATCAAACCAACTTCACAGTTTGAATTTCGAATATCGAACATCCAACCAACTTCCTGCCGGTGGTATTATGTTGTTAACCCGTGGACTACTGAATTCTCTCACTCCCATAGGCTTAATACAGGGACCACCCGGTTCCAGTATGCAATGGACTTATACGAGATACTATCTCATTAAAACGAGATAACTATCTCATTAAAACGAGATAACTATCTCATTAAAACGAGATACTATGTCGTTTTAACGAGATACTATCTCATTAAAACGAGATACTATCTCATTAAAACGAGATACTATCTCATTAAAACGAGATACTATGTCGTTTTAACGAGATACTATCTCATTAAAACGAGATACTATCTCATTAAAACGAGATACTATCTCATTAAAACGAGATACTATCTCATTAAAACGACATACTATCTCGTTTTAATGAGATAGTATCTCGTTAAAACGACATAGTATCTCGTTTTAATGAGATAGTTATCTCGTTTTAATGAGATAGTATCTCGTTTTAATGAGATAGTATCTCGTTTTAATGAGATAGTTATCTCGTTTTAATGAGATAGTATCTCGTTTTAATGAGATAGTATCTCGTTAAAACGACATACTATATCGTTTTAATGAGATAGTATCTCGTTAAAACGACATAGTATCTCGTTTTAATGAGATAGTATCTCGTTTTAATGAGATAGTATCTCGTTTTAATGAGATAGTATCTCGTTTTAATGAGATAGTATCTCGTTAAAACGACATAGTATCTCGTTTTAATGAGATAGTTATCTCGTTTTAATGAGATAGTTATCTCGTTTTAATGAGATCGTATCTCGTATAAGTCCATTGCATACTGGAACCGGGTGGTCCCTGTATTAAGCCTATGGGAGTGAGAGAATTCAGTAGTCCACGGGTTAACAACATAATACCACCGGCAGGAAGTTGGTTGGATGTTCGATATTCGAAATTCAAACTGTGAAGTTGGTTTGATATTCAGGTTCGATATTCAAACGCGTGTGAAGTTGGACCAATATTCGATATTCAAAAATTAGGGGTCTTGAAAGCTAACTAGGGGGTTAAACAAGTGCAGCACGTCTCGGGCAACCATAACAACACTGGCCTGCCCTAGTAAGAGGACATTCAGGGGACAAACGTCAGTGAATAAAAGGGCAGAAAATTGTTATTTTTTTTTTTTTTCTTTTCGAGGGGCCCCCACATCCTGACGGCCTACCCAGGGCAACCATGTAACCTATCTTGTAGAAATCGACTCGGGAAACAAGATAAGCACTAGCTTGACCCGGCGCATGCACATTTAGGGGGCTCAAATACTATCTCATTAAAACGAGATACTATCTCATTAAAACGAGATACTATCTCATTAAAACGAGATACTATCTCATTAAAACGAGATACTATCTCATTAAAACGAGATACTATCTCATTAAAACGAGATACTATCTCATTAAAACGAGATACTATGTCGTTTTAACGAGATACTATCTCATTAAAACGAGATACTATGTCGTTTTAACGAGATACTATCTCATTAAAACGAAATACTATGTCGTTTTAATGAGATAGTATCTCGTTAAAACGACATAGTATCTCGTTTTAATGAGATAGTTATCTCGTTTTAATGAGATAGTATCTCGTTTTAATGAGATAGTATCTCGTTTTAATGAGATAGTATCTCGTTTTAAGGAGATAGTATCTCGTTTTAATGAGATAGTTATCTCGTTTTAATGAGATAGTATCTCGTTTTAATGAGATAGTATCTCGTTTTAATGAGATCGTATCTCGTTTTAATGAGATAGTATCTCGTTATAATGAGATAGTATCTCGTTTTAATGAGATAGTATCTCGTTTTAATGAGATAGTATCTCGTTTTAATGAGATAGTATCTCGTTTTAATGAGATAGTATCTCGTTTTAATGAGATAGTATTTGAGCCCCCTAAATGTGCATGCGCCGGGTCAAGCTAGTGCTTATCTTGTTTCCCGAGTCGATTTCTACAAGATAGGATACATGGTTGCCCTGGGTAGGCCGTCAGGATGTGGGGGCCCCTCGAAAAGAAAAATAAAAAAAAATAACAATTTTCTGCCCTTTTATTCACTGACGTTTGTCCCCTGAATGTCCTCTTACTAGGGCAGGCCAGTGTTGTTATGGTTGCCCGAGACGTGCTGCACTTGTTTAACCCCCTAGTTAGCTTTCAAGACCCCTAATTTTTGAATATCGAATATTGGTCCAACTTCACACGCGTTTGAATATCGAACCTGAATATCAAACCAACTTCACAGTTTGAATTTCGAATATCGAACATCCAACCAACTTCCTGCCGGTGGTATTATGTTGTTAACCCGTGGACTACTGAATTCTCTCACTCCCATAGGCTTAATACAGGGACCACCCGGTTCCAGTATGCAATGGACTTATACGAGATACTATCTCATTAAAACGAGATAACTATCTCATTAAAACGAGATAACTATCTCATTAAAACGAGATACTATGTCGTTTTAACGAGATACTATCTCATTAAAACGAGATACTATCTCATTAAAACGAGATACTATCTCATTAAAACGAGATACTATGTCGTTTTAACGAGATACTATCTCATTAAAACGAGATACTATCTCATTAAAACGAGATACTATCTCATTAAAACGAGATACTATCTCATTAAAACGAGATACTATCTCATTAAAACGACATACTATCTCGTTTTAATGAGATAGTATCTCGTTAAAACGACATAGTATCTCGTTTTAATGAGATAGTTATCTCGTTTTAATGAGATATTATCTCGTTTTAATGAGATAGTATCTCGTTTTAATGAGATAGTATCTCGTTTTAATGAGATAGTATCGCGTTTTAATGAGATAGTATCTCGTTTTAATGAGATAGTATCTCGTTTTAATGAGATAGTATCTCGTTTTAATGAGATAGTATCTCGTTAAAACGACATAGTATCTCGTTTTAATGAGATAGTATCTCGTTTTAATGAGATAGTATCTCGTTTTAATGAGATAGTATCTCGTTTTAATGAGATAGTATTTGAGCCCCCTAAATGTGCATGCGCCGGGTCAAGCTAGTGCTTATCTTGTTTCCCGAGTCGATTTCTACAAGATAGGATACATGGTTGCCCTGGGTAGGCCGTCAGGATGTGGGGGCCCCTCGAAAAGAAAAATAAAAAAAAATAACAATTTTCTGCCCTTTTATTCACTGACGTTTGTCCCCTGAATGTCCTCTTTCTAGGGCAGGCCAGTGTTGTTATGGTTGCCCGAGACGTGCTGCACTTGTTTAACCCCCTAGTTAGCTTTCAAGACCCCTAATTTTTGAATATCGAATATTGGTCCAACTTCACACGCGTTTGAATATCGAACCTGAATATCAAACCAACTTCACAGTTTGAATTTCGAATATCGAACATCCAACCAACTTCCTGCCGGTGGTATTATGTTGTTAACCCGTGGACTACTGAATTCTCTCACTCCCATAGGCTTAAGACAGGAACCACCCGGTTCCAGTATGCAATGGACTTATACGAGATACTATCTCATTAAAACGAGATAACTATCTCATTAAAACGAGATAACTATCTCATTAAAACGAGATACTATGTCGTTTTAACGAGATACTATCTCATTAAAACGAGATACTATCTCATTAAAACGAGATACTATGTCGTTTTAACGAGATACTATCTCATTAAAACGAGATACTATCTCATTAAAACGAGATACTATCTCATTAAAACGAGATACTATCTCATTAAAACGAGATACTATCTCATTAAAACGAGATACTATCTCATTAAAACGATATACTATCTCATTAAAACGAGATACTATCTCATTAAAACGAGATACTATCTCATTAAAACGAGATACTATGTCGTTTTAACGAGATACTATCTCATTAAAACGAGATACTATGTCGTTTTAACGAGATACTATCTCATTAAAACGAGATACTATCTCATTAAAACGAGATACTATCTCATTAAAACGAGATACTATCTCATTAAAACGAGATACTATCTCATTAAAACGAGATACTATCTCATTAAAACGAGATACTATCTCATTAAAACGAGATACTATCTCATTAAAACGACATACTATCTCGTTTTAATGAGATAGTTATCTCGTTTTAATGAGATAGTATCTCGTATAAGTCCATTGCATACTGGAACCGGGTGGTCCCTGTATTAAGCCTATGGGAGTGAGAGAATTCAGTAGTCCACGGGTTAACAACATAATACCACCGGCAGGAAGTTGGTTGGATGTTCGATATTCGAAATTCAAACTGTGAAGTTGGTTTGATATTCAAGGTTCGATATTCAAACGCGTGTGAAGTTGGACCAATATTCGATATTCAAAAATTAGGGGTCTTGAAAGCTAACTAGGGGGTTAAACAAGTGCAGCACGTCTCGGGCAACCATAACAACACTGGCCTGCCCTAGTAAGAGGACATTCAGGGGACAAACGTCAGTGAATAAAAGGGCAGAAAATTGTTATTTTTTTTTATTTTTCTTTTCGAGGGGCCCCCACATCCTGACGGCCTACCCAGGGCAACCATGTATCCTATCTTGTAGAAATCGACTCGGGAAACAAGATAAGCACTAGCTTGACCCGGCGCATGCACATTTAGGGGGCTCAAATACTATCTCATTAAAACGAGATACTATCTCATTAAAACGAGATACTATCTCATTAAAACGAGATACTATCTCATTAAAACGAGATACTATCTCATTAAAACGAGATACTATTTCATTAAAACGAGATACTATCTCATTAAAACGAGATACTATGTCGTTTTAACGAGATACTATCTCATTAAAACGAGATACTATGTCGTTTTAACGAGATACTATCTCATTAAAACGAGATACTATGTCGTTTTAATGAGATAGTATCTCGTTTTAACGAGATACTATCTCATTAAAACGAGATACTATCTCATTAAAACGAGATACTATCTCATTAAAACGAGATACTATCTCATTAAAACGAGATACTATCTCATTAAAACGAGATACTATCTCATTAAAACGAGATACTATCTCATTAAAACGAGATACTATCTCATTAAAACGAGATACTATCTCATTAAAACGAGATACTATGTCGTTTTAACGAGATACTATCTCATTAAAACGAGATACTATGTCGTTTTAACGAGATACTATCTCATTAAAACGAGATACTATGTCGTTTTAATGAGAAAGTATCTCGTTTTAACGAGATACTATCTCATTAAAACGAGATACTATCTCATTAAAACGAGATACTATGTCGTTTTAACGAGATACTATCTCATTAAAACGAGATACTATCTCATTAAAACGAGATACTATCTCATTAAAACGAGATACTATCTCATTAAAACGAGATACTATCTCATTAAAACGAGATACTATCTCATTAAAACGAGATACTATCTCAATAAAACGAGATACTATCTCATTAAAACGAGATACTATGTCGTTTTAACGAGATACTATGTCATTAAAACGAGATACTATGTCGTTTTAACGAGATACTATCTCATTAAAACGAGATACTATGTCGTTTTAATGAGATAGTATCTCGTTTTAACGAGATACTATCTCATTAAAACGAGATACTATCTCATTAAAACGAGATACTATCTCATTAAAACGAGATACTATCTCATTAAAACGAGATACTATCTCATTAAAACGAGATACTATCTCATTAAAACGACATACTATCTCGTTTTAATGAGATAGTATCTCGTTAAAACGACATAGTATCTCGTTTTAATGAGATAGTTATCTCGTTTTAATGAGATAGTATCTCGTTTTAATGAGATAGTATCTCGTTTTAATGAGATAGTATCTCGTTTTAAGGAGATAGTATCTCGTTTTAATGAGATAGTTATCCCGTTTTAATGAGATAGTATCTCGTTTTAATGAGAAAGTATCTCGTTTTAATGAGATAGTATCTCGTTTTAATGAGAAAGTATCTCGTTTTAATTAGATAGTATCTCGTTTTAATGAGATAGTATCTCGTTTTAATGAGATAGTATCTCGTTTTAATGAGATAGTATCTCGTTTTAATGAGACAGTATCTCGTTTTAATGAGATAGTATTTGAGCCCCCTAAATGTGCATGCGCCGGGTCAAGCTAGTGCTTATCTTGTTTCCCGAGTCGATTTCTACAAGATAGGATACATGGTTGCCCTGGGTAGGCCGTCAGGATGTGGGGGCCCCTCGAAAAGAAAAATAAAAAAAAATAACAATTTTCTGCCCTTTTATTCACTGACGTTTGTCCCCTGAATGTCCTCTTACTAGGGCAGGCCAGTGTTGTTATGGTTGCCCGAGACGTGCTGCACTTGTTTAACCCCCTAGTTAGCTTTCAAGACCCCTAATTTTTGAATATCGAATATTGGTCCAACTTCACACGCGTTTGAATATCGAACCTGAATATCAAACCAACTTCACAGTTTGAATTTCGAATATCGAACATCCAACCAACTTCCTGCCGGTGGTATTATGTTGTTAACCCGTGGACTACTGAATTCTCTCACTCCCATAGGCTTAAGACAGGGTCCACCCGGTTCCAGTATCCAATGGACTTATACGAGATACTATCTCATTAAAACGAGATAACTATCTCATTAAAACGAGATAACTATCTCATTAAAACGAGATACTATGTCGTTTTAACGAGATACTATCTCATTAAAACGAGATACTATCTCATTAAAACGAGATACTATCTCATTAAAACGAGATACTATCTCATTAAAACGAGATACTATCTCATTAAAACGAGATACTATCTCGTTTTAATGAGATAGTATCTCGTTAAAACGACATAGCATCTCGTTTTAATGAGATAGTTATCTCGTTTTAATGAGATAGTATCTCGTTTTAATGAGATAGTATCTCGTTTTAATGAGATAGTATCTCGTTTTAAGGAGATAGTATCTCGTTTTAATGAGATAGTTATCTCGTTTTAATGAGATAGTATCTCGTTTTAATGAGATAGTATCTCGTTTTAATGAGATAGTATCTCGTTTTAATGAGAAAGTATCTCGTTTTAATGAGATAGTATCTCGTTTTAATGAGATAGTATCTCGTTTTAATGAGATAGTATCTCGTTTTAATGAGATAGTATCTCGTTTTAATGAGATAGTATCTCGTTTTAATGAGATAGTATTTGAGCCCCCTAAATGTGCATGCGCCGGGTCAAGCTAGTGCTTATCTTGTTTCCCGAGTCGATTTCTACAAGATAGGATACATGGTTGCCCTGGGTAGGCCGTCAGGATGTGGGGGCCCCTCGAAAAGAAAAATAAAAAAAAATAACAATTTTCTGCCCTTTTATTCACTGACGTTTGTCCCCTGAATGTCCTCTTACTAGGGCAGGCCAGTGTTGTTATGGTTGCCCGAGACGTGCTGCACTTGTTTAACCCCCTAGTTAGCTTTCAAGACCCCTAATTTTTGAATATCGAATATTGGTCCAACTTCACACGCGTTTGAATATCGAACCTGAATATCAAACCAACTTCACAGTTTGAATTTCGAATATCGAACATCCAACCAACTTCCTGCCGGTGGTATTATGTTGTTAACCCGTGGACTACTGAATTCTCTCACTCCCATAGGCTTAATACAGGGACCACCCGGTTCCAGTATGCAATGGACTTATACGAGATACTATCTCATTAAAACGAGATAACTATCTCATTAAAACGAGATAACTATCTCATTAAAACGAGATACTATGTCGTTTTAACGAGATACTATCTCATTAAAACGAGATACTATCTCATTAAAACGAGATACTATCTCATTAAAACGAGATACTATGTCGTTTTAACGAGATACTATCTCATTAAAACGAGATACTATCTCATTAAAACGAGATACTATCTCATTAAAACGAGATACTATCTCATTAAAACGACATACTATCTCGTTTTAATGAGATAGTATCTCGTTAAAACGACATAGTATCTCGTTTTAATGAGATAGTTATCTCGTTTTAATGAGATAGTATCTCGTTTTAATGAGATAGTATCTCGTTTTAATGAGATAGTTATCTCGTTTTAATGAGATAGTATCTCGTTTTAATGAGATAGTATCTCGTTAAAACGACATACTATATCGTTTTAATGAGATAGTATCTCGTTAAAACGACATAGTATCTCGTTTTAATGAGATAGTTATCTCGTTTTAATGAGATAGTATCTCGTTTTAATAAGATAGTATCTCGTTTTAATGAGATAGTATCTCGTTTTAATGAGATAGTATCTCGTTTTAATGAGATAGTATCTCGTTTTAATGAGATAGTATCTCGTTTTAATGAGATAGTATCTCGTTTTAATGAGATAGTATCTCGTTTTAATGAGATAGTATCTCGTTTTAATGAGATAGTATCTCGTTAAAACGACATAGTATCTCGTTTTAATGAGATAGTATCTCGTTTTAATGAGATAGTATCTCGTTTTAATGAGATAGTATCTCGTTAAAACGACATAGTATCTCGTTTTAATGAGATAGTTATCTCGTTTTAATGAGATAGTATCTCGTTTTAATGAGATAGTATCTCGTTTTAATGAGATAGTATCTCGTTTTAATGAGATAGTATCTCGTTAAAACGACATAGTATCTCGTTTTAATGAGATAGTTATCTCGTTTTAATGAGATAGTTATCTCGTTTTAATGAGATAGTATCTCGTATAAGTCCATTGCATACTGGAACCGGGTGGTCCCTGTATTAAGCCTATGGGAGTGAGAGAATTCAGTAGTCCACGGGTTAACAACATAATACCACCGGCAGGAAGTTGGTTGGATGTTCGATATTCGAAATTCAAACTGTGAAGTTGGTTTGATATTCAGGTTCGATACTCAAACGCGTGTGAAGTTGGACCAATATTCGATATTCAAAAATTAGGGGTCTTGAAAGCTAACTAGGGGGTTAAACAAGTGCAGCACGTCTCGGGCAACCATAACAACACTGGCCTGCCCTAGTAAGAGGACATTCAGGGGACAAACGTCAGTGAATAAAAGGGCAGAAAATTGTTTTTTTTTTTTTTTTTTCTTTTCGAGGGGCCCCCACATCCTGACGGCCTACCCAGGGCAACCATGTATCCTATCTTGTAGAAATCGACTCGGGAAACAAGATAAGCACTAGCTTGACCCGGCGCATGCACATTTAGGGGGCTCAAATACTATCTCATTAAAACGAGATACTATCTCATTAAAACGAGATACTATCTCATTAAAACGAGATACTATCTCATTAAAACGAGATACTATCTCATTAAAACGAGATACTATCTCATTAAAACGAGATACTATCTCATTAAAACGAGATAACTATCTCATTAAAACGAGATACTATCTCCTTAAAACGAGATACTATGTCGTTTTAACGAGATACTATCTCATTAAAACGAGATACTATGTCGTTTTAACGAGATAAAAATATTTTTACCATGTCCCTTCCCGGGCTCCGTATTTCTCAATCGAATGTATAGTAAATGTCCTAATCCCACAAATATTAAAAAAAAAAAAATAAGATGGAATATATCTCACTTTATGTTATCCGAAAGGACAATGTGCATTTTACCAGGTGCGCATTTTGAAAGAAAAATTGAAAATACCGTACATTATGTACATAATTACATGTATAAATACATACTAAAGGGAGTTTTTAATTACATGTATAAGTACACACTAATGCGAGTTTTTAATTGAATAGCACAAATTGTCAATTCTTTGCATCCCAGCTCAAATTCTTGCGGAAATACTGAGGAATAACGTATGGGCGGATGCCAAGTGCACTTTTGCGTGAAAGTATCATTTTTAGCGTGAAATCTGAAAGACTGTCGAAAATCACGCATTTTGATATTTTGAGGGATTATCATCATATTTTTGATTATCTTTGATATGGAATTATTTTTATTCAGAGTTTCAAATTATAAGTCTACTAAATATGCATTTCAATTTGGAATATTACACACACATATATGGCAATATGACATAAAAAATCGTGATTTACTCAAAATAGAAGTTTGTGAACACTATCAATAGTTCTAAGTTTTTTTACAACTTAAATTCTTCGATTTAAATTGGTTCATCTATTGAATATCGATCGTTTCTAATGTCACAAATATTAAAAGAATTTTCAAGTAAGATGGAAGAAATATTTTCCGAAAGGGGGCATGCAAGGCGTTGTTTCATGCAACTGCGGTCTCTTTGATCAGTTAATTGAACAGTTCATTAGACCAGAAATTAAAATAGATCGGTCAATAATCATTTGCATGAGCTAAGAGTTTTCATCTGTGGAGAATAATGTTTGAAATACTAAAAGAGTAGGTTCTTTAAGTTCACATTTTAATTCTTAAAGCTCAATTTATCACATGTATTGCCATGTTGGGAAATGCAGTCGCACGACCATTATGACAAACAAATCTAAAGGCTAATGACCAGCGTCCAGCGCAGATATTGTAATATATAGATTGCATTTCCCAAATTGGCATTGGCAATACACTATGTCCAGGGCTGACCAGGGTCGGGCTGTCCGGCCCCCGTCTTAGACTACGATATATAACAGCATGGACCTACTGTATGATAATAGCAAACGCGAAAACTGTAATGAAGCAAAATGAATTGAACGAAAATTATAACTTGCAATGCAAAAGACCAAATAACATTTATTATTCATATTTTCACATAATAATTATAGCAGCAGAACATTGGAAGCAACTGAAACTAATAATTATTCACAAAAGCGCATTCATGTGATAATAAAATAATAAGCTCATCGAACCTAAATGACGTATAACCTTGATCATGTAAACTGAAATTTGTGCAAAATGATCCATAATACTTAAATACCCTTATATTCAAGTTTAATCATGAACTGGATCAATAAAATTCAAAAGTTATGATGACATTAAGAAAAAATACCCCCATATGGCCAAAGTTCAGTGACTCTAAATGACCTTTGACCTTAATCATGTGATCTAAAACTTGTGCAAGACGATCAGTAATACCTGAATGCTGTTAAAATTGTCATTATTTTTTTTCTATACGTTCAAAGTTATAACGAAATTTTGAAAACGTAACCTTGGTTAAGATTTCAAGGTTGATATGACGCTGTTATATCAAAACTACCGTCGCCTCCGCCGGAAAAGTGGCTCCTTTAGTCCTGCTCTGCTATGCATGCAGGCGAGACAAAAAATAGGTATTGCCGTGGCAACGGCCATATTTTTTAAGACTTTGATAATCCAATAATTGAAGTAAAATGTAGATTGACAGAGTGGTTTAAAAATGCTAATTCGATCGTTGTATTCATACATATATATATTTTCTATGCACTAGCGTACCTACGGGGGGGGGGGGGGGGCAGAGGGGGCAGTCTGCCCCCCTGACGAGTCCCAACCCATGCAAAAGACGTATCCATGCCCCCCCCCCCGACGAGCTTGAAGACCTTTTTTGCCCCCCCCCCCTGACGAGCTTGAAGACCTTTTTTTAGTTTTGCTTGTCAATTTTTTTGGCCGACGGTTTTGCCCCCCCCCCCCCCCCCTGTGGAAAATCCTAGGTACGCTACTGTTTCTATGATTTTGGATATAGATATTCCTACAAAATTAATGTTACCATGGTAACGGCAAATTAAATATCAGACCTATTTATGAATATCGCCACAGGTAGATTTACGTTCAGCACCAATTAATTCGCGGAAATAGCTAGAAGATCGAACTCTACAAAAGTAAACATAATCCTATATAATATCATGACGAGTATCGCACTGATTAATATTAGTATGTGCAATATACAGGGACCGCGGAACGGTTTTCAAAGTGGGGGGCTGAGCAAAAAGTGGGGGGGGGGGGGGGGGCTGACCATGCTAAAAATCACAATCATATGGTCATTTTTACGTTTTTGTACACGGTTTTGGAAAAAAGTGGGGGGGGGGGCTGAAGCGGAACCGGGGGGCGGGGCTGAAGCCCCCCCCCCGCCCCCCGGTTCCGCGGCCCCTGATATAGATGTAATATTGTGCGCTGTTTGTATTTTATCAGAAATGCGCATCCGATAAATGTACATTGTTATCTTTCGCATATATAACATAAAATGATATATCTTGCATCTTATTTCAACATTTGTTTTTACTATATGTGCCATGACAACAATTATTATGTATTTATTCGGTTAGCGCTAAAATTGACGAAATTGAGATGCGGAACACAAACATACTATTAATAGTTTTCACAAACTATTATTTTTAGTAAATCACGATTTTATAAGTTTCAAATTATAAGTCTCATAAATATGCATTTCAAATTTGAATATTACACACATACGGAGCCCGGGAAGGGACATGGTAAAAATATTTTTATCTCGTTAAAACGACATAGTATCTCGTTTTAATGAGATAGTATCTCGTTAAAACGACATAGTATCTCGTTTTAATGAGATAGTATCTCGTTTTAATGAGATAGTTATCTCGTTTTAATGAGATAGTATCTCGTTTTAATGAGATAGTATCTCGTTTTAATGAGATAGTATCTCGTTTTAATGAGATAGTATCTCGTTTTAATGAGATAGTATCTCGTTTTAATGAGATAGTATCTCGTTTTAATGAGATAGTATCTCGTTTTAATGAGATAGTATCTCGTTAAAACGACATAGTATCTCGTTTTAATGAGATAGTTATCTCGTTTTAATGAGATAGTTATTTCGTTTTAATGAGATAGTTATCTCGTTTTAATGAGATAGTTATCTCGTTTTAATGAGATAGTATCTCGTATAAGTCCATTGCATACTGGAACCGGGTGGTCCCTGTATTAAGCCTATGGGAGTGAGAGAATTCAGTAGTCCACGGGTTAACAACATAATACCACCGGCAGGAAGTTGGTTGGATGTTCGATATTCGAAATTCAAACTGTGAAGTTGGTTTGATATTCAGGTTCGATATTCAAACGCGTGTGAAGTTGGACCAATATTCGATATTCAAAAATTAGGGGTCTTGAAAGCTAACTAGGGGGTTAAACAAGTGCAGCACGTCTCGGGCAACCATAACAACACTGGCCTGCCCTAGTAAGAGGACATTCAGGGGACAAACGTCAGTGAATAAAAGGGCAGAAAATTGTTGTTTTTTTTTTTTTTTCTTTTCGAGGGGCCCCCACATCCTGACGGCCTACCCAGGGCAACCATGTATCCTATCTTGTAGAAATCGACTCGG
The DNA here is from genome assembly GCF_037042905.1 of Lytechinus pictus. Lineage (NCBI taxonomy): Eukaryota > Metazoa > Echinodermata > Echinoidea > Temnopleuroida > Toxopneustidae > Lytechinus > Lytechinus pictus. Next base: position 13,315 of record NW_026974147.1, on the reverse strand, counting down.
GAAACAAGATAAGCACTAGCTTGACCCGGCGCATGCACATTTAGGGGGCTCAAATACTATCTCATTAAAACGAGATACTATCTCATTAAAACGAGATACTATCTCATTAAAACGAGATACTATCTCATTAAAACGAGATACTATCTCATTAAAACGAGATACTATCTCATTAAAACGAGATACTATCTCATTAAAACGAGATAACTATCTCATTAAAACGAGATACTATCTCCTTAAAACGAGATACTATGTCGTTTTAACGAGATACTATCTCATTAAAACGAGATACTATGTCGTTTTAACGAGATAAAAATATTTTTACCATGTCCCTTCCCGGGCTCCGTATTTCTCAATCGAATGTATAGTAAATGTCCTAATCCCACAAATATTAAAAAAAAAAAAATAAGATGGAATATATCTCACTTTATGTTATCCGAAAGGACAATGTGCATTTTACCAGGTGCGCATTTTGAAAGAAAAATTGAAAATACCGTACATTATGTACATAATTACATGTATAAATACATACTAAAGGGAGTTTTTAATTACATGTATAAGTACACACTAATGCGAGTTTTTAATTGAATAGCACAAATTGTCAATTCTTTGCATCCCAGCTCAAATTCTTGCGGAAATACTGAGGAATAACGTATGGGCGGATGCCAAGTGCACTTTTGCGTGAAAGTATCATTTTTAGCGTGAAATCTGAAAGACTGTCGAAAATCACGCATTTTGATATTTTGAGGGATTATCATCATATTTTTGATTATCTTTGATATGGAATTATTTTTATTCAGAGTTTCAAATTATAAGTCTACTAAATATGCATTTCAATTTGGAATATTACACACACATATATGGCAATATGACATAAAAAATCGTGATTTACTCAAAATAGAAGTTTGTGAACACTATCAATAGTTCTAAGTTTTTTTACAACTTAAATTCTTCGATTTAAATTGGTTCATCTATTGAATATCGATCGTTTCTAATGTCACAAATATTAAAAGAATTTTCAAGTAAGATGGAAGAAATATTTTCCGAAAGGGGGCATGCAAGGCGTTGTTTCATGCAACTGCGGTCTCTTTGATCAGTTAATTGAACAGTTCATTAGACCAGAAATTAAAATAGATCGGTCAATAATCATTTGCATGAGCTAAGAGTTTTCATCTGTGGAGAATAATGTTTGAAATACTAAAAGAGTAGGTTCTTTAAGTTCACATTTTAATTCTTAAAGCTCAATTTATCACATGTATTGCCATGTTGGGAAATGCAGTCGCACGACCATTATGACAAACAAATCTAAAGGCTAATGACCAGCGTCCAGCGCAGATATTGTAATATATAGATTGCATTTCCCAAATTGGCATTGGCAATACACTATGTCCAGGGCTGACCAGGGTCGGGCTGTCCGGCCCCCGTCTTAGACTACGATATATAACAGCATGGACCTACTGTATGATAATAGCAAACGCGAAAACTGTAATGAAGCAAAATGAATTGAACGAAAATTATAACTTGCAATGCAAAAGACCAAATAACATTTATTATTCATATTTTCACATAATAATTATAGCAGCAGAACATTGGAAGCAACTGAAACTAATAATTATTCACAAAAGCGCATTCATGTGATAATAAAATAATAAGCTCATCGAACCTAAATGACGTATAACCTTGATCATGTAAACTGAAATTTGTGCAAAATGATCCATAATACTTAAATACCCTTATATTCAAGTTTAATCATGAACTGGATCAATAAAATTCAAAAGTTATGATGACATTAAGAAAAAATACCCCCATATGGCCAAAGTTCAGTGACTCTAAATGACCTTTGACCTTAATCATGTGATCTAAAACTTGTGCAAGACGATCAGTAATACCTGAATGCTGTTAAAATTGTCATTATTTTTTTTCTATACGTTCAAAGTTATAACGAAATTTTGAAAACGTAACCTTGGTTAAGATTTCAAGGTTGATATGACGCTGTTATATCAAAACTACCGTCGCCTCCGCCGGAAAAGTGGCTCCTTTAGTCCTGCTCTGCTATGCATGCAGGCGAGACAAAAAATAGGTATTGCCGTGGCAACGGCCATATTTTTTAAGACTTTGATAATCCAATAATTGAAGTAAAATGTAGATTGACAGAGTGGTTTAAAAATGCTAATTCGATCGTTGTATTCATACATATATATATTTTCTATGCACTAGCGTACCTACGGGGGGGGGGGCAGAGGGGGCAGTCTGCCCCCCTGACGAGTCCCAACCCATGCAAAAGACGTATCCATGCCCCCCCCCCCCGACGAGCTTGAAGACCTTTTTTGCCCCCCCCCCCCTGACGAGCTTGAAGACCTTTTTTTAGTTTTGCTTGTCAATTTTTTTGGCCGACGGTTTTGCCCCCCCCCCCCCCTGTGGAAAATCCTAGGTACGCTACTGTTTCTATGATTTTGGATATAGATATTCCTACAAAATTAATGTTACCATGGTAACGGCAAATTAAATATCAGACCTATTTATGAATATCGCCACAGGTAGATTTACGTTCAGCACCAATTAATTCGCGGAAATAGCTAGAAGATCGAACTCTACAAAAGTAAACATAATCCTATATAATATCATGACGAGTATCGCACTGATTAATATTAGTATGTGCAATATACAGGGACCGCGGAACGGTTTTCAAAGTGGGGGGCTGAGCAAAAAGTGGGGGGGGGGGGGGGCTGACCATGCTAAAAATCACAATCATATGGTCATTTTTACGTTTTTGTACACGGTTTTGGAAAAAAGTGGGGGGGGGGGGGCTGAAGCGGAACCGGGGGGCGGGGCTGAAGCCCCCCCCCCGCCCCCCGGTTCCGCGGCCCCTGATATAGATGTAATATTGTGCGCTGTTTGTATTTTATCAGAAATGCGCATCCGATAAATGTACATTGTTATCTTTCGCATATATAACATAAAATGATATATCTTGCATCTTATTTCAACATTTGTTTTTACTATATGTGCCATGACAACAATTATTATGTATTTATTCGGTTAGCGCTAAAATTGACGAAATTGAGATGCGGAACACAAACATACTATTAATAGTTTTCACAAACTATTATTTTTAGTAAATCACGATTTTATAAGTTTCAAATTATAAGTCTCATAAATATGCATTTCAAATTTGAATATTACACACATACGGAGCCCGGGAAGGGACATGGTAAAAATATTTTTATCTCGTTAAAACGACATAGTATCTCGTTTTAATGAGATAGTATCTCGTTAAAACGACATAGTATCTCGTTTTAATGAGATAGTATCTCGTTTTAATGAGATAGTTATCTCGTTTTAATGAGATAGTATCTCGTTTTAATGAGATAGTATCTCGTTTTAATGAGATAGTATCTCGTTTTAATGAGATAGTATCTCGTTTTAATGAGATAGTATCTCGTTTTAATGAGATAGTATCTCGTTTTAATGAGATAGTATCTCGTTTTAATGAGATAGTATCTCGTTTTAATGAGATAGTATCTCGTTAAAACGACATAGTATCTCGTTTTAATGAGATAGTTATCTCGTTTTAATGAGATAGTTATTTCGTTTTAATGAGATAGTATCTCGTATAAGTCCATTGCATACTGGAACCGGGTGGTCCCTGTATTAAGCCTATGGGAGTGAGAGAATTCAGTAGTCCACGGGTTAACAACATAATACCACCGGCAGGAAGTTGGTTGGATGTTCGATATTCGAAATTCAAACTGTGAAGTTGGTTTGATATTCAGGTTCGATCTTCAAACGCGTGTGAAGTTGGACCAATATTCGATATTCAAAAATTAGGGGTCTTGAAAGCTAACTAGGGGTTTAAACAAGTGCAGCACGTCTCGGGCAACCATAACAACACTGGCCTGCCCTAGTAAGAGGACATTCAGGGGACAAACGTCAGTGAATAAAAGGGCAGAAAATTGTTATTTTTTTTTTTTTCTTTTCGAGGGCCCCCACATCCTGACGGCCTACCCAGGGCAACCATGTATCCTATCTTGTAGAAATCGACTCGGGAAACAAGATAAGCACTAGCTTGACCCGGCGCATGCACATTTAGGGGGCTCAAATACTATCTCATTAAAACGAGATACTATCTCATTAAAACGAGATACTATCTCATTAAAACGAGATAACTATCTCATTAAAACGAGATACTATCTCCTTAAAACGAGATACTATGTCGTTTTAACGAGATACTATCTCATTAAAACGAGATACTATGTCGTTTTAACGAGATAAAAATATTTTTACCATGTCCCTTCCCGGGCTCCGTAGAGAAACGCATTTAAATCGAAGAATTTAAGTTGCGTAAAAAACTTTAAACTATTGATAGTTTTCACAAACTTTTATTTTGAGGAAATCGCGGTTTTATGTTTCCCTGTGCCATATGTGTGTGTGTACGGAGCCCGGGAAGGGACATGGTAAAAATATTTTTATCTCGTTAAAACGACAAAGTATCTCGTTTTAATGAGATAGTATCTCGTTAAAACGACAGTATCTCGTTTTAAGGAGATAGTATCTCGTTTTAATGAGATATGAGATAGTATCTCGTTTTAATGAGATAGTATCTCGTTTTAATGAGATAGTATCTCGTTTTAATGAGAAAGTATCTCGTTTTAATGAGATAGTATCTCGTTTTAATGAGATAGTATCTCGTTTTAATGAGATAGTATCTCGTTTTAATGAGATAGTATCTCGTTTTAATGAGATAGTATCTCGTTTTAATGAGATAGTATTTGAGCCCCCTAAATGTGCATGCGCCGGGTCAAGCTAGTGCTTATCTTGTTTCCCGAGTCGATTTCTACAAGATAGGATACATGGTTGCCCTGGGTAGGCCGTCAGGATGTGGGGGCCCCTCGAAAAGAAAAAAAAAAAAAAATAACAATTTTCTGCCCTTTTATTCACTGACGTTTGTCCCCTGAATGTCCTCTTACTAGGGCAGGCCAGTGTTGTTATGGTTGCCCGAGACGTGCTGCACTTGTTTAACCCCCTAGTTAGCTTTCAAGACCCCTAATTTTTGAATATCGAATATTGGTCCAACTTCACACGCGTTTGAATATCGAACCTGAATATCAAACCAACTTCACAGTTTGAATTTCGAATATCGAACATCCAACCAACTTCCTGCCGGTGGTATTATGTTGTTAACCCGTGGACTACTGAATTCTCTCACTCCCATAGGCTTAATACAGGGACCACCCGGTTCCAGTATGCAATGGACTTATACGAGATACTATCTCATTAAAACGAGATAACTATCTCATTAAAACGAGATAACTATCTCATTAAAACGAGATACTATGTCGTTTTAACGAGATACTATCTCATTAAAACGAGATACTATCTCATTAAAACGAGATACTATGTCGTTTTAACGAGATACTATCTCATTAAAACGAGATACTATCTCATTAAAACGAGATACTATCTCATTAAAACGAGATACTATCTCATTAAAACGAGATACTATCTCATTAAAACGAGATACTATCTCATTAAAACGACATACTATCTCGTTTTAATGAGATAGTATCTCGTTAAAACGACATAGTATCTCGTTTTAATGAGATAGTTATCTCGTTTTAATGAGATAGTATCTCGTTTTAATGAGATAGTATCTCGTATAAGTCCATTGCATACTGGAACCGGGTGGTCCCTGTATTAAGCCTATGGGAGTGAGAGAATTCAGTAGTCCACGGGTTAACAACATAATACCACCGGCAGGAAGTTGGTTGGATGTTCGATATTCGAAATTCAAACTGTGAAGTTGGTTTGATATTCAGGT